>NW_025335523.1:0-60097 GCF_004798865.1 Varanus komodoensis
ATCCAGGGTCATATTTCAGTCATCCCCAAACTGGGCAAAGATTGATTGTGTGCACATTGTAAGACCAATCTCCCTCATTAATGCAGATGCCAAGATCCTCACCAATGCACTAGCTAATGCAGTTCAGAAATAATAGCTGTACTAATACATTCCAATAAGTCAGGGTTCATATATACCAGGTATGAAACAGGAAGTCTGAGATTGTTGGTAGAACAAGTAGAACTTAATGCTTCCAGAAGGTTCCCTGCTGATATCCTATTGCTAGAAGCTGAAAAGGCCTTTGATAAGATTTATTGGCTATATATCACTACCACACTTTCACAATTTGGCTTTCCTCAAGAATTTCCAGCCTGAGTGAATATTCCAAACTCAGGGTCACAGAGTGGGCCAATGGGGTCCTTTCTCCAACACTTCCACTTGAAAGGAGCACAAATATATGGGATGTCCACTCTTTCTACTGATATTCAATATCTGTCTGAAAATATTGGCTTATGCCATCTGACAAAACAGGGCAATATGGGGTTTTGTTTATCATACCATAAGTATAAGAGCATCTTTTATTCAGATAATATGTTACTGTTTACTGATGATCCTAAAAACTCTGTACTGGAATGTATCAAATTAATAGGCATGTTTCAGTCAATATCATCATATATGATCAATTGGGCTAAATCAGAGCTTATGTCCTTGGGGACAGACACCTCCCCTGTTCCTTTTTCTAGATGACAGTTCCATGCCCTTATAGCACAACTTATCTGAGATTATTCCCCATTGAATAAAATTGAATCTGACATCTGTCACCTAAAATTTCTATGGCCCTTAGAGAGTGGCTCCATTCACTCAGTATATGAGGTAAAACTTAAAGATGAAAGTTTGGTCTCAAATATTCTGTGAGGCAAAGCATTGTCTATTCCTAAATCATACTCCCAAATATTCAACAAATTCTTTAGAAGATTTCTTTTGGGAAGCTCTCAGCCCTATACTTTTCACTTATAAATTATAAGTAGGTAGAACTTCCCTGATTATATAATAAATCATGTCTTCTCTCATCTACCATTGATTGGGGAGGCCTAGAGGCTGCATATTTGACACCAATCACTCAATATGACATTGGGCTCCACACGCTAGAACAGAAAGGGGCTTTTCCATTTTCCCTGCACCCATTCAGGAGTCTAGAAGGACATGGCAAATGTTGGCCTGATATTGCATTTTAATTGTTTCTGTGATACAATCATTTTATTTCTTTTCAGAGTTCTTTACAGCATTTTTTGCCATTGGCAGTAGACTATCAAAGTTTTCACGATGGCCAAGAGACTCCTATTACAGGGATAGAAGGGTATATCATGCAGTTGCATTAAGATCTCAGAACACTGGCCCCTTTGAAAGACTATACTACCAACGACCTTTATTTTGATAAGCATTCCTATATTTTGTCAGTCTGCTTCAATCTGTATGAGTGATAAAAGTTAAACATTATTACTGCTTAAAACTCTAAAGGCTATAATTTACCTAATAAGTAACATAAGGCTGTATCAAACTAGTGCGGCAGACACTGTTGGCAAAATAAAGTCCTTCTGCAGCCCTCTTGTGCCCTCCAATCTGTTGCAGAATTTTTGGGGATCCTCTGTAACACATTGATGTGTGGGGTACAGTGGGGAGGAGAGGAAGGGGATGTTCCATTGTGCAAGTGGAAGTCCACTGATATGATGTTGGATGGAACCCAGAAGAAGCTGCTTTATAGCAAGTCAGGCCACTGGCTGATCTAGTTTAGTATGATCAAAGTCCAGTACTCAGACTGGCAATGGCTTTCTCAGTATCTCAGTCTTAGCCAGTCTTACCTGGGACTGAAGCTGAGACCTTTTATATGCAAAGTGTGTGCTTTGCAGACCTCTTCACCCCATCTTAAGGCAGCAAATGCTGAATGTTAAATAGGTATAATGTGAAGAACTATTCTCTTAGTTTGTCCTGAATCCAATTTTCAAGAATGATGACAGAAAGAAAATGCTTTTTTTATCCACTTTGTCTACTTCACTAGTAATCTTCTAAATCTCTATAGCACTGGTTCCCAATGTTCTGTGACATTCAGAATTGAAAGGTTTTGAGACAAAGCTAAACATTTTTGTGAAGCAAGTTAGTGAAAGTACCTTTTCAAACTTCACATATTGGAATGAAATAAAATTTGATAAGGACAGGAATTTACAATCCTATGCTAAAGACAAATCAAAACACTGAACCTATTGTAGGTGGAATTCTAGAATAGATTCACTGATAGCCATAAGCATGGAAAAGAAATAGGAATGTTTCAGAATCCATTTGAAGCATCATTGGAAGATACAAGTAACTTTTTTAGATGTTACAAAGACATTTATAAAGAAAATAGTCTGCTAGATTTCTATTGTGGTCTATCTGATACATTTATCAACTTAAATAAAATTGTTGCAGGCACGTTCACAATCTTTGGCACCACATACATCTGTGAACAAACTTTTTCCAAGATGAAAATTGTGAAATCCAAGTGTAGGTCAAGACTTATAGATGAACATTTACATGACATTTTAAGGGTATCTGTCACAAACCTTGACTTGGACATTAATGCCTGGATTAAAAGAAAACAGCCAGAAAAATCACACTGTCTAGGTAAGAATGTGTAGCTAGATAAAAGGATTCCATGGTAAAAAAAATTTCTAAATGGATTGAATTCAAACTTACATTTCTTCGTTGACATCTGAATGTTTACTTTTGTTCCAAATCCATAGGGTATAAATTTTGTTATACTTTGATTTAAGATGTGGCCCTCTTTAGGCATTGGACACTCTAATATGGCCCCCATGTCCCAGATGGTTGGGAACCACACCTCCAGGAAAAGGCTGATTTTAGGGAAAAGTTGCATGCTTTTATTATGAGTCTTTTAGCCCTGTCAACTTACTCTAGAACATAATGCATCGTTAGCTATTTGACATGTTCTTCAGATACCCTGCTCTATCTCTAAAACACAGGTACATGCATAAATATCTGTTCAATATTTTGCACCAAAAATGCCAACACAAACAACTCATTCAGCTTTTCTTCAATCTTTCTGTCCTCCTTCAGTAATCTTTCTACACCTTTGTCATCCAACAGTTCAACCTTCATGTACTAAGGCAGTGTCTAAACTCAGACATTTATCTGCTGTCAACACAGGATGTCAGCAACAGCAAAAACAATGCTGAATTCTGTTCAAATGAAAGCACAGACAAGGGCAAACTGTCAGCAATTAGTAGATTTCACACCATTTAGAACCAGGTTCAAAGAACTAGATTCCATAGATGTGTCTTTTGCTCAGCAGGGAAGACATTAGTAATCTGGAGCCAGGTATTGGGAGATCAAGAGAAGCCAGAGACAGAAGAAAAAAGAGGCAAACAATTGCTAAGCACCTGTAGGGCTGCTATTAGGAAGCTGGAATTAGCAGCAGGGAAAGCTACTCCCATGGAGTTCCTGTAGTTACTTTAGCAAACCCTTGTCAGTCAACAAAAGCTTTAAGTCAACCTCTTCAGTCTCTTCTTTTCCAGAACACTTTTGAGAAATATGTTGATCAAGAAAACAGCATTTTCATTCTGCTTGTTGAGAGTGAACTTTCTACACACTTGTCTAGGATGAGTGTTTATTTTCAGTTCTATGACCTTGAGTTGATTCCCACAAGTATTTTCCACATGCTTTGGGTAACTGCTCAGATAAAGCATTCTTGTTACATTTGTGGTCAAACTTGAAGTGTTTTTAGCTCTGTCACTGACAACGATTTTGCACCATGTTGAGAATTGTTACATACTGCTAAAACTATTTAGATCACAGTGGATGATAATGTTGTAGTCCAAAGCTTCTGAAGGGCACCAGTTTGCCTACATGCGCTATTCTCGATAATGTAATCTTTTATGCATAAAAAAGCAGAACCTTGGAATCTATGATGATAGACATATTAAAATGTGGAACAACAACAGAATTAGTGTAAAATCAGCAGAAAAGATTCTTGAGGAAAGGATTAGCAGTCAATGGGATTAGCAATCAATGTGATGTTTAATAGTAGTAAAGGCTACTTATTCTCATTGATGGACTGTTCAACATGTCCCTCACACTCTTAATGATTAAATCATTAATGCATCTTTGTTGGCTATTTTATAACAGCTCGTCTATGCTGTAACATTGAGTTTACTTGAAGCCCATCTGCTGTAATGGAAAAGATAGAAACAGAAAAAGTGAGCAGGCCTGTCTAAAGTCTTGCATGACTAGTTGGGAATTAGGAGACAGAATAGATTAATACTGTACAGCCAGACAGGCTGGGCCACTGGATTCCAGAAACATAAGGCACCTAGCAAAGAGATGGTTCTATAGTTGCCAAACCTCCTCAAGGCAGCACTGATAAAGTGTTATATCAAAAATTTGTCAGAAAGGGTCTGGAAAAATCATGGTTTCGCTTATTCTGAAGGCAATCTGAACTTCTGTTATATAAACTACGATGACAAGGGAGCCTGTGTGGTTTAGTGGTTAAGAATGCAGCACTGGACTCAGGAGGTCTGGGTTCTAGTTCCCGCTGAGCCATGGAGCTTTGGGACAATCACAGACTCTCAACCTTAACTCTAAACCAACTTTCCTCACAGGAGAGGGTAAGATCATTGTGAGGATAAGATTGAGAGGAGAAGGAAAATTGTGTAAGCCACCTTCAGTTCTTTGAAAGAAAAAAGGCAGGATATAAATATAATAAAGCACTGACCTGGCTTTACAGTTTATATTCCAGAAGTATTGTATAACTGACTCTTGGTTCATTTCCTGGTTCAGTTCAATTTGACCTGTAAAGCCCTTTATAGCTTCGGGCAACTTCTCAAGTGTCCTCCTGAGGTCACCATCCAACTGGCCTGTCTGATGGCCCCAAAACAGTGGAATGCCATGCCTAGAGAGATGCGTGTGGTATCTTCCTTGTTAATATTTGACACCAGCCAAATGTTTATGTTTTTCTGTTCTTAGACATTTACTTCTATATGTTTTTATTGTCCTGTTCTGCATTTTATGTTTTGCCCTAAAGTTGAGTTTTAAAGTGCTTTACTTCCATAATTTGTTATTTTGTATTTGGTGCATAGTTGCTATTTTAGTGCTATATTGTTGAAGTTATTGATTGCTTTGTTTTTATTATGTGCACTGTCCTGAGACTGAAAGCCAAGGCAAAAAGATAACTTATATACTACAAAACAACAGCACACTTGTTGCACATTTCAAATGTTAACCATGGCTGTAAACTTTGAGCCAGCCCTGAAAAAACTGGTTGCAGTTCATAAATAGTGATAGTTAAGACCATCTTACCATTTCCTCTTTAGAATGCCTTCCCTAGGGGGCCTCACCTGGTTGTTTAGTTGCCAGATTGCTCCATTTTTGTAGATTTTTACATTGATAATTAAGATTCTTTCTAATAATTTTCCTGTTACATACTTGAAGTGAAGCTGCTGTTTAATATGGTTTAGGATGAACTGCACTTTTTTTGTATATTGTACAGGTTTATTATCATATTCATATTGTTTGCATTCCTGGGAAGTCTTTGGAGTTGCTGGTGCATAGTATAAGTAAAACAAAAAGTAGTTATACACTATTATTTTTATACTTGTGGGTTTATTTTGATTGTTTTAAGAACTGAGACAGTCATTTCTTGTTGCTACATGCTGTCCAGTCATCCCTGAGTTGTGGTGACCCTATGAATGAAAGCCCGCCAAAATGTCCTGGCCTTGTCAATCCTACGCAGAGCTTGTAAACTCAAGGCTGTGGTTTCCTTTGTGAAATCAATCCATCTCATAGTTGGTCTTCCTCCTTCCTCTGCCTTTGACTTTCCCCAGCATTGTCTCCTCCAGTTAGTCTTCCTTCTCATTATATGCCCAAAGTATGACCACTTCAGTTTCCTCATTTTTGATTCCAGGGTCTTGGAGAGGGGCAAAGGGGGGCATGTTGGGGGACAGGAAAGAGAAGCGGTTGAGGTCTTGTACCAATTCCAATCATCATCCCAGTCTTCTTGCCTGGCCCTCCCTAGCACTAAATTGGAAATACCCAGCACAAGGCACTACAGCAGCAGCAAAACTGGACAGTGCCACAGCATCTAATTCCAAGCATAAGGTGCATGTAAGATACATCAGAGACACAAGCCATAGGATTATACCCTAAATTTATGCTAGCACTAAGGCTTCTGAATAATTGGGGTTGCCAATATCTGATATAAAAATACCTGTCACCATGGATGAAATCACATATCTAGAATCCAATATAAACAGATACACATGTCTTAAAACCATTAATATACATGTGCAACTTCCTTACTCTGCCCTCTGGAAATTCCATACATGTCCAATGGAATAGCAAATACAAAATGTCCAATGGAATAGCAAAAATAGTAATGTATTCTTCTGGTCTGCCAGCCTTAGTGTCTGGCAATCAGCCATGAAGAGGAAAAATTGACCCAACTGTTGATAAAACAGCTGGTTGGGAAGACTATGAATAATACTAAGCATCAATTGTAATATTATTTCTAAGTTAGACTTAATTATGTTTAATAATAGCTTGATCTCTAGCTGCTGTTTGAGAACAGTGTTGAGCATATAAAATATTCCTTTAAACATAAAACATTTCTTTGAGAACTGGTACATACTACTGCTGTGGAAATTATAACACTGCAGTAAAAAGGAAGACTCATAATGTTTGTGTCTTGACATTTTTTACATTTGAGTTCTAAAAATATTCTCTTCAGCTGCATAACAAAACAAAACATGGGAATATGGTTAGACAAAACCTTTCTGCTTAGTTTTATGGCTACTCTTCATCTTTTTCCCTACAGTTCAGAACAAGATCTCCATAGCTGCCTTTTTTGCATAGGCTGATCCCTCTTTTTAAAATGTTCATTTGATATTTTCTCAATAAATAATCCCTCAAAATTTCTCATATTGCCTAACATCTCCCTCATAATTTCCAGTTTTAAGGAATATTACTGAGAAGCTCCAGTCTAATACTATTTGGAATATCTATGTATCTTCACAGCCAAAACAGACATTGCTTTAATGTCTAAAGTAGGCACAGAGTACCCAGTCTGGATTGCAGGTGGGGTAGACAGTCTAAACCCTTCCTACAATGTACCCCCCCACACACACACTCCAACCAATCTGGATCAGGAGCCAAACATCTGAAATTTCTATTGCAAAACAGTGATCCATTTGCTGTATAGCTGTTACTTAACACAACTAATACTCCATTTAATTTGGTCCTAGATTAAACATATTGAGAATGCTTTGCTTGCATGAATTGATCAAAAGTGTAATTTCATGACCTTCAGATGATAGAGGGCTTAGCATTACAAGCTTCCAAACTGGTATCCATGAGTCATATGCCAATGGTTTTAATTTCTCATCACTTTATTTTTATTATAGTCATAATTACTGTACTCATTATGAACATGCACTCAAAACCTTTGGACATTAGCCACATAATAATAATAATAGTAATTAATCATGCATATGTCAAATGAAGTAAACCTTTCAAAGAACCAGTGAGGCATAGTGGTTAGACTGCTGAACTGGAACTCAGGAGATCTTGGTTCTATTTCCTTCTTAGCCATAAAGCTCAGTGGGTAATTTTGGCCCAGTCAATGACTCTCAGCCTAATCTACCTCACAGGGTTGTGTGAGGATAAAATAGAGAGAAGGAAGAGCATTACTTATGTAAGTCACCTTGGCTTCCTTGCAGGAAAAAAGCAGGAGGTAACTAAAATAAATAAATAAATTGGTGGTTTTTTTCAAGCTCCAAATCAGAAATGGGCAACATGTAGTCCTCAAGATGTTTTGTCTTACAGCTTCCATCAGCCCAAGACAACATAACCAATGGGAAGAGGTTGCAGGAGCTGTAAGCCCTGTATGTTTTTATGAATTGTTGTGAACTGCCTAAAGATCTTCAGTTGTGGGGTGGTATAGAAATGAAATTGTTGTTAATAATAATAATAATAATAATAATAATAATAAGAAGAAGAAGAAGAAGAAGAAGAGGAAGAAGAAGAAGAAGAAGAAGATGATGACAAGCCAAAACGTATGGAGGACAAGTAGCCCACCACTGCCCTAAATACTCTAAGTGTCCTGTTTATCTCATACAAGTTTTTTAATCAATTGGCTGGAAGAGCCCCAGCTGATACAAGCTGAGCTCTAAAGGAGTGTGGGACAAGGCCTTCTCTGTCATGCCATTCACCCTTCCAGGAGCAATCTAATTATTATTTTTTCTAGCCACAGTTCATTGCTAAATCATTTCGTTTTTCAGGAAGACAGACATTTTTCAGTGTCTGAGATTTTGATGCAGATGCTCTTATCTTCCCTGTTTGCTGGTTTGAGGTTTGTGTTGTGGTGGCTGCACCTACATTGGTTATTTTTCATCAGGTGGTAAGGTTGCTTTTGGTTGCTATTTGATTTTGTGACATTTCATGTTTTTAGCCTTGATTTGTAAATCATTTTGGGTATTTTGAAACTAGAGAATGTGACAAATAAATTGTATCAATTCAGTGAATGAATGAATGAATGAATGAATGAATGAATGAGAAAATATTACCACCAAGCTTTACAGGCAAGGTAAACTATTCTTGATCTAAACATATAAGCAGGAATACATTCACATGTTAAACACTGAATAGATGGCTACATTGCCATTGTCTCCAGCTCTTATTTTGCTTATCCTAAAATATATTTGATCCAAGATCTTAAACTTCACAGATAAGTGATAATCTGCAATTCAGTACAACCATATTCAAACATACAAAGAATGTTTTCCCCCTACTTACTGTATAACACATTATTTAAATTCAGGGAGAATATTCCTAGTTCAGCAATATGCTAAGTTCTTGTATTACAACCTTAGCTGAGGAAGAGTGATGATCTTGAGGAAGAATCAGTGGACAACTGAAAAGCTATGACGGATTTCAAAACTAGTCAGGGCCTAATTGATTGAAAGACCCAGAAGGTGGGGGGAAAATGTCAGCCATTATGATTCTTGTTCAATACAAAGTCTTTTCCAAGCTGCAAAGACAATCTTTGACATTGATAATGACATACAAACAATGAAACTGGTGTTTTTTCCAGCAGCTACACAGCTACGTGCTTTATACGTGCAAGGCAGTGGAAAAATAGGTGATGTGCGTTGGGGGGAGAAGACCCTCTAGATTTATTAAAAGACAAAAGCCTGGACATTCAAGAAAGAAAGAGAGTATCTTAACCCCAGAATATACACTCAATCATTCAAGTGATGTAAAAAGTGACCTTGTCCTCCTCACATTACACTGGAAAGAATGCATAAATTACACAACACAGCAGTATGATGTTTTTGCAACAAAGCAATTTCTCGGGAAGGTATTTAAAGTCAGATTCAGATTACTGGGCATAGCTGGGTATGCTTTGTTTGATTGTGGCTTTGTCAGCCCTTTTAGTTATTGCTACATAAAATTAAAATATACACTGCTGTGTGGCTATTTGTGCATGGAATAGCACCACTCCAATGAATGCTTCCCTCCAGTCTGTATAAATAAAATAAAACAGAATGAACTTTTATAGCTGCTTAACATTCCTGATTTCCCTGTTCTTTACTACTTCAAGTTGGGGTTGATAAGTCCGTACAATGAAGAGGGAACCATGCTGTAAAATGAGAAAAATGGCCATGGAAGAGACAAAAAAGGGTATTGCATGGATCTTGATATGCTCATTGAACATGGATTGTTTTCTTTTTAACAATTAATAATGTTATTGGCTTACATTTCTCAAATTTTACAATAGGGAGAAATTTTGTTATAAAAGCCATATTTGTCTTATTGATTCACCATTGTTTGTCTTATATATTTGGCATGATGCAGCTTCAGCAAAGCATAAAAATGAAACAAACACTATATTGTTTACAACCCCACCTAGTGGTCTTAAGTTTCAAATTTTCACACTAATTCTGCATTGTAAGTATAGGGACTCGGGTTTTCTGGGAATGTTTATTTTTAACATTCAATAAGCATTTAATAAATATCAAAATTTAAATAAATTTTAAATTTAGTGGAGTAAAAAAAAGATAAAATAACCCAACTCTCAAATTTGCAACCTTTACAGAAAAAAAGATAGGTGTTTAACAAATTATTATATATCTTGCAAACAACCTTATGAACCTTATGCCACTATAAAAACCAGATCTGAAGCTATTTTAAAATTTTAATCTAGAATATTATTTTTAATGCTTGTATAAGTTCCCATGATGGGGGGGGGGTGAAATATTCACCAATAAAACTCCCCTTACTTTCCACTCTTGCATGCATTTTAGCACCTATCAAAAAAACTGTTCTATTTGGTTATTTTATACAACTTGTTCTTTACTTAATCTCAGCAGATCGGAGCTCATATAGTGAACGTGGGTGGGTGTACCAATCGATGTTCATCTACTGATTGAAAGCTCTGTAATTTAGTGGAGGCTTGCTCCCATCTGGTCAATGGAGAAGATGGTGATTCTTTGCCATTGTTCTTTCCCCTTGAGGCCACCCAGGCCACCCGGACAGTGTTTCAAAGGGTGAGAAGCTATACAGGGAAAGACGAATCACAGAAAATAGCTTTCATTGCTGCTCCACTGCCCTGTATAAAAAAAACTTTTAACCCAATCCAGCTCTAATAGAGACTAGTTCAAGGCTATATGAAACAGAATATGGATGGGCATGTATAGTCAAATGAGCCTATATGCCCAACTACAATCTTTCCTAGTGATGTGGAAAGAAAGCCAGGGCCTACAGGGATGCAGTGCTGGCTCGTTTTTATTAGCAGAGACACTGAAATCACTCCCCCCGCCCCCCCCCCGCCAAATTAGGATTCCTAAACCTAGCTGCAGTCCTCACAAGAATCTGTGAAGAGAGGAATGAAGTTTTCCAGTACCAAATATATAGTTGCCTACTGAAAAGCAAATATTTTGGGATGACTTGGTCTTGAATGGGCAATTAAGACGTATTAGCTATCATGAGTTGAAAACTGTTAGAAATGATTGATGAAATGGGTCACCACAGCTCCTGAATGTTTGCCTTAGGGGTGTGACTAAGGAGAATGTCATGATGAATGCCTGAACTTCAAACTTTACCTCTATACCATCATTCTGTCCTGACCAGTATACCAATTAGAGCTAGGTCAGGACATTTTTTCCCCATCAGACAACCTTTCCCTTGAAAGGCAATGTAAAAATATTCCTCCAAAGGATGTTTATTACAGGAAGAAAATGGGCAAAGCACACCCAGTGAAAAAATAATTACAAAAGACATTTTTTACAGAGGGAGAATATATGTTCAAGAGGGATAATTACATTCAACCCCTTTCAACACAGCACTTACTACTTGTGCCATGGCAGCCCAATTTTTATACCAAGAGCTAGCCAACCCAAGATAGCAGCTGGCATGGCTCTTCTGAACAACTTGCCCTCTGATTACCCTTTCAGAGTAAACGGGGCAGATGGATGGGCAGGCGGGCAAACTCTCAGGAGTACCTACCACCATTTTTGAGGGACCCTCAGAGCAAGACAGGATGAACAGAGGAACTTCCCATCCTCTGGCTCTCTCTAAAGACTTTCTTAGACCATGCCAGAGGCGGGTGGGCTCTCTGTGTAGCTGCATCAGCTGCACAAGTGACCAGTGCAGCTCTTCAGAGCACTGCCCAGATTCAAATGCTTGGCTTCAAGCAGGCCCTTCCTAAGAGCCATGCAGTGCCTGGCTGGAGAGGTATCCTAGGAGATTACCTGCACTGTAGGTGATATCCAGGGACACCCCTCCTCTAGGGTAGTCCACCTTTCTCCAATGCATCCAGCTGGTCTTTTATCTGACCAGGGATAACAGAGGACAGGCAATTCCTCCATAAGAGAGGTGTCTTGGAAGACTCGCTGCAGAGCAACTGAATTCATAGGAACAGCTCTTCAGGAGAAATGACATCAGAATTAGGATCTGAGAAATGACATCAGAATTAGGCATCTGTCACTGGGCAGCTCTAAAGAGTCAGGCTGATACAGCTCTCCAGAGAGCCCGCCTTCTGGCTTGCTCTGAGGAGGCAGTCAGAGTGAATCAAAGGGAGGAAGGTGGGTGGTAGCTGCAGCAAGAAGTGGGAGGGCAAGGCATCAGCACTGCTTCTCTTACCTTAGGCAGAAGGAGTTTGTTTTCAGTGTTTAACATAAGCCACTATGAGAATGTATGATAGGAAGCTGGCATATAAATTGATTAAATAAATAAATCACTATTGCAAGATTAACTTGGACTATTATTTCTTGTTAAAAGCACAGAATTAGATCCATCTTGTTCACTGGTTTAATAGCTCTGCTTTTCTGAACACCATTTGCTTCTTTTCTACAAATAAGACCTTTTAACCTTCATTGCATTCTCTTTTACATTCATACTTTAACTGCCTTCTCTTTTTACATTCCTATACTGCCTTTAGAAGGGGAATCAGTTACTCAGTGTTTATTGTTATACTCTGCCTCTACAGCTCTTTCTGCTATTCAAAACGTCTGTTAGTTTTATCTATTCCATTTATGCTATTCATTGCATTACTCCTGCTACCACATTCAGAGCTACACCAATTAAAAGTAGATGAACCAAGTCCATACTGGAATCATGCTGTTATTAAATGTGAGAGGTAAATCTGAGATGGCGAAGTGCAACAAATTCACCATGAACTCTACCTGCTTGCTGAAATGTGTAAATGCAATTTGTAATAATTGGATATAACCCTACTATATAGTCTCTTTTGAAGCTGCAGCAAGCACAGCTAAGATGTGCTGCTTTCATACCTAGGCATTTACTAGTGAAGGCTTAGAGAGCTAAGAATAAATCCAGACAGTTAGACTTGGTAGAAGTGTTAAATCTGACATATAGAACATGTTAAAGAAGCAGGCTCTTGAACAATGGAATTTGTCTCAAGAGACTGAGAAGTGGCTACATGAACATGTTAAGTGATGACTTCCTGCTATCCAACCTGGTTTCTCCTATGTTTCCTCCACCTGTTTTCTTTTACCTTCTTCTGCTAATGGCATTTTGTATCTTGTTTAATGACTACATCATTTTTGCAGTACTGTTTCTACCTATTGCTTGAAAAGAATGGCTTCATTAAAGAGTCACTGTTCTTGCTATGTCTGTCCTACAAGATGAACAAGAGCTTCTTGACACTACATAGTAGCTGGAAGCCTTTTGGCTTGATTTGTTGTTGGGTGGGCAGGAATGATTTATATTCCAAATCTGTCCTGTTTCATATTTTAGATGTTTTTAGTGTAGGCTGATGTTTTTCTACAGAAATAGGGTGGGGAAAGTTGGAAGAAAAGAGAAGGGGAAAATCCAGAATATTTTTCATGATGGTGAAAATAATTTTTAGGAGTAGCATTTTTGGAGTGGGAAAAATTGGTGGCAGCAGTGGCTTCTTTTCTCTTTTTCATGAAAGTAACATGCCCTTTCTTGTAAGTGTCTGCAAATATCTTACTGGCACCCAGGTCAGTTGAGACTGCCCTCTCTCCCTTGAACAATGCTTCTGGAATGATACAGATTATAACTAGGAATGTATGGACTGAAAGAAATCCAATTCTTTCAGTTTCTTATTTTTCCAGTCTTAAGTTCCTTTTCCCCATTTCAGAGAACATCTTAATATAGTGAGAGACCTTGAGAATATCAGAAAAGCTGAGAGCAAAGCTCTGAGAGGCTAGTCTCTTTCACTAGACTGGGCTTCTAGGAGGGTCACCTGAGGAGGAATGGTCAAAGTGGAGACACCAGATTAAAATGCATCCACTCCCTTCAGCACTAACAGTCAGATCAGCAGTTATGAAGACCCTTAAGAAATCTCTTTATAATTGGTTGATAGAAGATTTATTTATTTATTTATTAAAACATTTTTATGCCGCCCCATTCGCCGAAGCCTCGGGGCGGCTTACAACAATAAATAAAACCAATAAGTTAAAATATACATATAAAATAATCATAATAATTTAAAACACACATTATAAAATAAGCCGCCCTGGCCAGATAAAATTCAGTGGTATTAACATTTAAAATGCTGCTTAAATAAAAAGGTCTTTGCCTGGCGCCAAAAAACAAATAATGACGGCGCCAGGCGGACCTCTCTGGGGAGCGCATTCCATAACTTAGGCGCCACCGCTGAGAAAGCCCTCCTCCGAGTAGCCACCCTCCTAATTTCTTTCACGGAGGGTTCCCGGAGAAGGGCCTCCCCCGCCGATCTCAGGGGGCGACTGGGCATATATGGATGTAAGCGCTCCTTCAGGTAACCAGGACCCAAGCCGTTTAGGGCTTTATAGGTCATTACCAACACCTTGAATTGGGCCCGGACTTCAATGGGCCCAAGATGGGTGAACCGTCAACTAAACCATGGTAATAGGGAATAGCTGCCGTGTACACTTTAATGAAGACGGTTTCAGTCTAGACTGGTGCAGTTCTAATAGGAACTGAAGAATTTGATGCATAGATGCAGCATGTGGACAAAACAAATGAGACTTGGCAAAAGTAGAAAATCATCGCCATTTAGCCACATAGGACTTCTGCGTAGACAGCTTTAACGCAGAATCAAGGATGTGTTGGATATCCGAATAAAAAGCTATTGGATCTGATGGAACGTTCATTGGACCCAATGATGTGGGGGAAACGAGTAAAGACGAAACGCGGAACAACGCACCGGATCCGGAGACAGGATCCGAGCCACTTATAGATGCTGTCAGTACCGATGCCGTATTGAGAGTTATCGGATTCTCCATGCTGTTAATTTCAGCAATGTGAAATCTGGATGGCAAAGTGTGCCCTCTCGTTGGGATATGAGGTATGGAAGCAGTGGAAGATGGAGGTATTCTCCGCGGGAGATGTGGAGAAGTGTAGAAAACCAGGCTTGGCGTGGCCACCAAGGGGTTATCAGTAACCCTGTGGCTCCGTCGTGTATTATCTTCACTATCACTCTCATAATGGGCAATTGGGGGAAAAGTGTAAATTTCAGGTTGCTCCAAGGAATCATGAAGGCGTCCCCTAGGGATCCGTGCCCGATTCCCGCTCTCAAACAGAAAGTGTTGCACACCTTGTTCTGTCAGGTGGCGAATAAATCCACATCGGGGAAACCCCAGCGACGGAAGAGATGGTCGCACGTCTGGGGGTCTAGTTCCCATTCGTGAGATATGAGCATGCGTCTGCTCAGAAGATCCGCTTCCACATTGTCCGTACCGGTGAGATGTACTGCCATCAGAGTAATGCCCCTCGGGATGCACCATTCCCAGATTTGCATCTGGCCAGAGTTGGCGACTTTGTTCCACCTTGCTTGTTCAGATAAAAAATGGTAGCTATGTTGTCCGAGGTTATCTGAATGACCCGATGTCAGAGAACATCTTTGAAGGAATGCAGGGCCTTGAATACAGCCAGGAGCTCCAAGAAATTGATATGATTCCTGGATTCTAGACGATTCCACATGCCCTGAGTGCATAGGTCGGAGCATACTGCTCCCCATCCCAGTAGGGATGCGTTGGTACCGAGGGTTACCGAAGGGCATCACGGTCTGAATGGAACCCCCACAGTTAGGTTGGCTGGGACCGACCACCAGAGCAGAGAATGGAGCACAGAGGATGGAATTTGAATCATCTTTGTTGTCAGAACTCTTTGTGGTTGGAACATTTTGTTGAACAGAAGTTGTAGGGGACAAAGGTGAAGTCTGGTGTGTGTGACCACAGCAACTGATGCAGCCATATGCCCCAGAAGTCTATGGATGGACCGTGCCAGAACCGTCATGTCTCGTCGCAGTCGATGGATGTGGCGAGCAAGAGTCTGTTGTCTGTCCCGAGGAAGGAAGGCTTTCGCCACTGCAGAATCCAAATGGGCTCCGATGAAAGTGATCATCTGTACTGGGAGAAGATTTCTTGGTATTAATGCATAGTCCCAAATTGTCTAACAGGGCACAGGTTGTACATATGGATGCAAGAAGTCACTCCTTGGATTGGGACACCAGCAACCAATCATCAAGGTAAGGGTAAATTTGTACCCCCTGGAGCCATAGGAAAGCGCAGACAGGAGCCATACATTTGGTGAACACTCTCGGAGCAGTAGCCAGTCCGAAAGGCAAAACTGTGAATTTGAATAGTTGGGACGCAACAGCAAAACGAAGGAAGCGCCTATGACACGGGTGAATGGAAATATGGAAATAAGCGTCCTTCAAGTTCAATGAGGCGAACCAATCCTCTTTCCTCAGCAACAGTAGAATATTTTGAAGGGTGGTCATTCGGAATTTTTTTGTTGTGATAAACCGATTAAGATTGCGCAAGTCCAAGATCGGACGCAGACCACCATCCCGCTTTGGGACTGTAAAATATCTGGAATGGAATCCGTGAAGTCCGTCAGCCTGAGTCACTTGATGAATCGCTCCTTTACAAAGAAGTTGTTGAACTTCATCAAGCAATACCGGCTATCATGAAGTAAACCGGATCGGACTCGATGGAGGAACGATGTTGAATTCTATCCGATAGCCGTGCTGTATGAAGGACAATATCCACCGATCAGATGTGATGGACTCCCAAATGGGGAGTCGGCTTCTCAGCCGGTCCCCAGATGAGAGAGGGGTGGGTAAGGTGGGAAGTAGAGGAGTGGTTCGCCCGTCCCGTCAACGCTGCCTCCTATCTCTGTCGAAACGACGACGGCCTTGCTGATACCGTTGTGGGGGCTGTTGACAGCGGCGTTGCTGTTGCTGCTGCCGGTGTTGGGGCTGCTGTCTGGACTGATAGGACTGCCTGTAGGAAGGGCAGGTCCATGACCACTTACGTCTGGTCTGGGGCTGGAGTTCCATCCTCCGGGCCATCATATGTGACTTGTGGATTTTGTTGAGCTTGTGGTCGGTTCTTGAGTGGAAAAGCCAGACCCGTCAAAGGGCATTTCCTCTATCCGCCTCTTCGTCTCCTCCGGAAAGTTACAGTTGCATAATCACGCATGCCTCCAGGGGGAGACGGCACCGACCAAGGCCCTCGAGTCCGTGTCCACATGATGTCGAGCAGTGGACAGCTGTTGGATGGCGACTTGCATTGCCTCCTTTATAAAGACCTTAGCTAGGTCACCTTGGTTGTCTAGAAGGGCCAAGACGATGTTGTGGAGGCGCTGCATAATAAAGTATTGGTACCTCGCTAGCGTCGCCTCATAATTAGAAATTCTCATCCCTAGGCCAGAGACAGCGTATACTTGCCTGGCCAGGGAATTGATCTTCCCTCCCTCCTTGTCTCTCGGTGCGGTGTGACCTCTTGCCTCTCTACCCTAAGAGGATTCCACCACGACCGAATTCGGTTTGAGGTGATGGAGGAGGAAGGGTATGTCCTCCTCCCGGACCCGGTACATGGATTCGTACCTCCGCTGGGGGTGGGCGGGCAGGTCCCACAGTTGCGTCATGGCCTGTCGCAAGGTGGTAATCAGCGGCAGCACAATAGATGTAGAATGCTCCCCGTGGACAACGTCGTAGAACTTGTCTGTACTGGGTCCTGGCCGCTGTACGGCATTGATCTCAAGGGACTGGACAAGACACGACATCAACTCTGCGAAGGAGATATTGGATTCGTCAGGTGACGCAGGGCCCTGAGAGGTCACAGCGGCATCAGGGGAGGTGGAATTGACCTCAGAATCGTCGGATTCTACATCGTAGTACAGGGGAACTGATGATGAGGGCTCCGCAGGAGAGAAGGACCGACTGCTCTCCTCCCTAGTTGGTACCGGGGACGCACGCCTCAGGGCCGAGGACAACGTACGGTCGCGAGGTGATGGTGGAGAAGAGTACCCAACAGAACGTGGATCGCCCCATCTGTGGTAGTAGGAGCGGTGCGGGCGGTACCATCCCTCCAATCGCCACTCTAAGAATTGACTTCTGCGGCTTCTAGGTGGGGACATTTCAACATCCGCCTCCAATGTGGCCGGGGGCATAGGTGTGGGGGACCTAGCCCTAGGCGGGGAATCCCGGATCTCCCCATCAGAAATTGACTCCCTCGGCAGAACTGGGAGAGACTCTGACGGAAGCTCAGTCACATGACAAGGGGAACCCTGAGGGGTAACCCTCATAGCCGCCTGAAGCGCCGGGTCAGATGGAGTCAGTACAGTGGCAGTCATCGGTACCGACGGGGCGGTCAAGCCTGAGTCTCGGTGCCTAGGACGCTCCAGGTCCTTGGACTTCTTAGGCGGTTTTGGAGCCTTCTCCCTCCTGGCTTTTTTGTGGTCGGCCGGTTTGTCGGAATCGGTGTGCTTCCCTTTCTCATGCTTCTTCTTAGGAGCGCCCATGGTAGACGTGCCTTCGTCCGAAGGGCGTGAGGGCAGAACTACAGCAGAGGAGCCAGGCTTCGGAGCAGTCACTAGTGGGTCAGACTGGAGGAGAGCCCGATCCCACAAAAGCCTCCGCAGGCGGTTCTCACAATTTTTCCTGGCCTGCTTAGAGAAGGCCAGGCAGTGAGAACATTTATCCGTCCTATGCCCTTCCCCCAAGCAGAGGAGGCATAGATCATGCGGGTCTGCAGGAGACATTTTAGACCCGCATTCCGCATACTTGCGGAAAGCCAACTGTTGCGCCATCATGAGAAAAGAGAAGACAGTGCAGAGGGTAATAATATATTTTTGGTTTGGTTTTTTTTAAAGAGAGTGAGAACGAAAGAAACAAGAGAACTACAAGGAGGTGATAATAACAAGAACTACCAAACTACTAAACAGGGATATTAAACTTGGAGAGAAGAACAATTGCGAACAGTGAGAACGAGTAATGGTCAAAGCGAGAGCGAAAGCAGCACGAGGCACAACAAACGGCAGTCGCAAAGACTGAACAAAATGGCAGACACTCCGCTCTTTATAGGCTATAGGGGGGAGGGGGAGCGGAGCTTCCTGCGAAAAACTGTTAGCTTTCAATCTTCCGGCCAAAGGCACTGCACAGGCGCAGCACCCATATGTGTGATGCACAGAGGCCACGACGAAGAAACAACAGTAATGCTCAAGCTAATTCTGGTTAGCAGTCACAGAGGAAGGCAAACTACTTCTGAATTTTCCTTCCTTGAAAACGCTATGACAAAACAATAGATAAGATGAGTCTCTTAGGTTGGAAGAAACTCAACTGACTCAAAGGAAAAAGCAAAACAAGTACAAATAGTGCTGTTACTAATGATGCAACTAGATCGAAGCTGAAAGGAAGTTTCATTACTGAAATACATAGAGGTGAAAGGAAAATCATAAACAAATGTAATGGTTAAACATCATTATTAAACATCATATTTAGTGTAAGCAAACTAAAGCAAACTAAAGTCAACTGGAATGGGATATTTTCAGTCAGACAAACACAAAGCATTTTATTCTGGAAATAACAAACTCCAAAGATGGAGTGGCTCTAATTCTAAAGCATGATGTAGCACAGACAGTAATGGGCAAGAATGCAAAGTCTGACAGAATTTTAGCAATCAGAATTCATGGAAAATCTATAAGCATAACTCTCATTCAAGTCTATGCTCCAACAACCGATGTAGAAAAAGAATCAAAAACATTATGCAGGTGTTCAAGAGGAAATTGGTAACATACCAAAAGAAGACATGCTGATAATCATAGTTGAATGGAACACAAAAGCAGGAAACAAAGCAGAATCAAATGTTGTAGGAGAATTTGGTGCAGGGGTAAGAAATGAAGAGGAATGACTCATAAAATTCCATGAAGCCCACAATTTGTTTATCCCAAATACTTACATCAAGCATCTGGTAACCCCTAGCCTACATTAGTGCAATGCACTCTATGTGGGGCTGTCTTTGAAAATGGTCCAGAAACTTCAATTGGTTCAGGACAGGGCAGTGCAGCTGTTAATAAGGATTGGCCCTCAAGATCATATCACTCCAGCCCTCTATCAGCTACACTGGCTGCCTGTTGAAGTCCAGACCTATTTCAAACTACTGATGTCAACTTATAAAACCCTAAATGGCTTGAAGCCCCGGTATCTGGAAGTACACATTTGTCCATATGTTCCTGACCAGTTCTTAAGATCTATGGAGTTCCTTTTCCAAGAACCAGCCCTTAAAGAAAAGGGGTGACAGTCAAGAGAAGAACCTTCTCTGTGGTTGCATCCCATCTCTGGAACATGGTGCTTAAGGAAGTGTGCCTGAGCCATCCTTGCATTCCTTCCGGCAACAAAGGAATTTGTTCACCAGATGCTTTATCAGATAGATTTGGGGTGGTAGAAAAATGTAATAAATAAATAAAGATCACATAACTGTATAAATGGAAATCACCAGATGGCCAGTACAGAAGTGAAACAGACTATGTAATTGGGAATAAGACATGGAGAAGCTATATTATCCCTAGCTAAACAAGATTAGGAGCAGATTCTGCTAGTGACCATGAATTCTTAATATCAAAAATCACTAAAGAAGCATAGAGCCAAAGTACAACTTAGAATTTACAATTTCTGATAAATGTAAAGTTCACATAAAGATTTGCATTTACGGAACTCAACTGAAAATGAAGAACTGTAGACTGAAAACAGAGGTATTCATTCATTCATTTCAGAATGCAGAAGTACCATTCCTGGAGCATAAAGGAAGAAAAAGCATAGATAGAAAACAGTAGAAAGAAAATTGCTAGGGACAATGTGAGAAGCAAAAGCAAAAGGTTACAGAACTGAGGCCCCAGTGTTGAAACAAAAGCAGCTTTGAAGTGAAACAACTGCTGGTGAAAGTGAAAGAAGAAAGTGCAAAAGCAAGACTGCATCTCAGCTTTAAGGAAGCTGGCATAGTATAATGGTTCAGGGTGCAGGACTGGGACTCGGGCGATCTGGAACTCTCAGCCCAACCTACTTCACAGGGTTGTTATTGTGAGGATAAGATTGAGAGAAGGAAAAGATTGAAAATGTAGGATATAAATATAATTAATAAATAAATATACAGAAGAATTACAGAACTCTGATGTCAATACTAATGAAATTGAAAATACACACCTTGGCTCAATTCAAATGGAGACTGAAGCCAAGAAATTCAAAGATCAAGACTTGGAAGGGCTACAGTGAAGGAACTGGAAAAGATCATCAAGTGAAGGACATTTCACTGCAGGCCAAGGACAAGATCATCCACCCTATTATATTCCCAATCTCTATATATGGATGTGAAATCTGGAGAGTGAAAAAGACTGACAAAAAGAAAATGAATGCATTTGAAACGTGGTGTTGCAGGAGAGCTTTGTGGATACCATGGACTGACAGAAAGAGAAACAAGATTAAATCAAGTCAAAATTTTCCCTAGAACAAAAGTGACAAAACTGAAGGTATTGGGCACATGAGAAGGCAAGACTCCTTGGAGAAGACAATAATGCTGGGAAAAGTCAAAGACAGAAGGAAAGGAAGACCATATATGAGATGGACTGACTCTATAAAGGAAGCTACAGCTTTGAGTTTACAAAAGCAGAGTCAGGCTGTCAAGGACAAGACACTTTGAATAGCGTTCATTTTTAGGACTGCCATAAGTTAGAGACATAACAATGGCATATGACAACAACAAAGTCCATTTTATCCTGAATGTTTGGAATATTTCCAGTATCAAGTTTCATTCATCCTAAATGTCAAGAATTTTTTAAAAATGTAATACGTGCAATTTTGTTTACAATTTGGACTACTGAAGGCATTTGTTGCCACCATTGTTCCTAGGGAGCCTTTGAGCTGATGGGAGGTGTAAAAATATAATAAATAAATAATTGTCCACATGAGAGCCAGTGTGGTGTAGTGGTTAAGAGCCTGGGACTGGGACTCAGACGATCTGGGTTCTAGTCCCCGCTCGGCCATGGAGCCAACTGCGTGACTTTGGGCCAGTCACAGACTTTCAGCCCAACCTACCTCACAGCGTTGCTGTTGTGGGGATAAGATGGATGATGTAAGCTG
Source organism: Varanus komodoensis (assembly GCF_004798865.1). Taxonomy (NCBI): domain Eukaryota; kingdom Metazoa; phylum Chordata; class Lepidosauria; order Squamata; family Varanidae; genus Varanus; species Varanus komodoensis. The sequence continues at coordinate 21,914 of NW_025335523.1, forward strand.
CCTTGAGCCCTTTGTAGGAAAAAGGCAGGATATAAATAAAAATAAATAAAATAAATAAAATAAATGATATTTATTTGTTTAAAACTTTTGTATATTGTCCATCACAGACGTCTTGGGACAGTTCACAATAACAATAAAATTAGATAAAAATAAAAGTAAAAGTAGCACTGTATCCAATATTAAATGTAAAACCACAGATGAAAATAACAATAAATTAACAATTAAAGTAGTGGGAAAATAAAAAGGTTTTCACCTGGCATGGAAAGGAAAGAAGTGTTGGCACCAGGTGAACCTCTCTAGGGAGCATGTTCCACAGTCAGGGTGCCACTATTTATTTATTTATTTATTTATTTATTTAGAAAATTTCTATGCCGTCCCATTCGCCGAAGCCTCGGGGCAGCTCACAAATATATCAATTAAAATATTATACAATAAAAATATAAAACAAGTTAACAATATGAAATAAGTCGCCCTGGTCGAAAAATAAAATAAATAAATAGTATTAACAGTTAAAATGATGTTTGAATAAAAAGGTGTTCGCCTGGCACCGAAAAACAAATAACGATGGCGCCAGGCGGACCTCTCTGGGGAGCGCATTCCATAGATTGGGCGCCACCGCAGAGAAAGCCCTCCTCCGAGTACTTACCCTCCTAATTTCCTTCACAGAGGGTTCCCGGAGAAGGGCCTCTCCCGCAGATCTCAGGGGGCAGGCGGGCATATATGGACGTAAGCGCTCCTTCAGGTACAGAGAAGGCCCTCTTCTGGGTAGCCACCCTCCTAATCTCTTTCAAGGAGGCTCCTGGAGGAGGCCCAACTGAAGCACCCAGACTATCTTCAAGGGCAGCCCCACATAAAGCATGTTAAAATAATCCAACTGGGAAGTTACCATAGCATGTGTCACTGTTGCAAGGCGGTGCAAGGCACATGTTACTTTCTCTAATGGATGCATTTTTGTGTGGGTTACCCTAAAATACCTATTTTATGTTACATATAATTGCAAAATGTTTAGAATAGCACATTTAGAATGATAATAGCATTTTGGTTGACATATTAGTTTGAAAGTGTAGAGTTAGGTTAAATTGCATTAAAAGGTGACCCAAATAAATGTCTCTCCCATTTCTAGTCCTGACATAGCATTGCTCCAAGTTCTTCATCAAGGGGGAACCCAGCACCTTCATAGCTACCAAAAGGAACATAGCAGTGGCCAAGCTGCGTATGCAAACTGTGTATGTACCTCACACCAGAGTTGAAACAGATACACTTTTTTGTAGGTTAAGATTGAAAAAATTATGGGTAAATTCTTGATATATAGGCTTCAAATCTCTTCAGATACAATTTGGAGGGAATTACTACTGCCATAAATCCCTTATTTTAAGTGGCTTCTATTAGGTGAGGAAATGCACTTAATTTTACAGCACCAGTTTTACAAAACATAACCAATCTTTCTTATTTCAATGGACCCTAGTTCTGCGGGACTCTACAAAATTTAATTTTGCTGTGGCGTTCCTTACCTTTTTTGCAAAAGTTTAATCTGTCAGAACTGCATTGCAATGGGATCTAGTGTGACGAATCAGAATTCTAGTGTGAAGTAGAAATGGTTTAATAATCACAAACACATTACTTCTGGGTAAAAGGATAAGTGTAGTATACATGTGAATTCTGCTACTTATCTTTATCTTTATAGGATACTGGGATCCAACAAAACATATTATAATCTCCTAAACAGAAATGGCTTAGCAAACTACAAACACATTTGTGACTGAGCAGAATAAAAGTAACGTATTTGTGTGAATGTGCTTCTGTGTGTAGAGTTTGAGTTCTTTTTATGTATCTTTATCTTTAAAATAATTGATTCAAATTACCATCACAATTGCACGGTAATCCTATGTAGTATGCCTTCTGTAGCATAAAAAGCCTGCAAGAGAGTGCAATATCATTAGCCACTTTTTTTCTTTGTATCATGCATAAGTTAAAATGTATGCTAATGAGATCTAAGAAGCTTTGGGAGTTTTATGCATGAACTTGGAAAAGACTCTTTCCCAGTTCACCACAGACAAAAGAACAACACACAAGCTATTTAGTATTTAATATTTTTCAAGTAGAAAAACACTTCAGTTAATTATGAAAAGTAATAATTCCACTGTCACTTTGCACTTTAATTCATGCATTTGAAAATATTGAGCACTCCAAGGTACTCTCACAGTTAATGGAGAAAGAAAGCTGCTATAAAAGATCTTAGCATTTAACAATCCCAAATCTATTTCAAGTGTGTACTAATATATTTACAATGAGACATGATCAGATACTTCAGGGAATCTTATAAATAATGTACATGTACTGCCCTTGTTATAAAGGTTTTTACATCCACCAAACTTAGTAAAGTATATGACAATGTACAATTTGGAGCTCATTATTATGAGAGTACTAATTCTTAAGGAAGGATTCAGTCCTCTACCACATCTCCCCTCTCCTCATGTGCACGGTTACCAAGCCTGTTAACTCTGTTTCATACATTGAGACATGCACTTTTGTGAATGCTACATGTACCTAATATTGAATGCAGGGAACAGATTAGTTCCTTCCTAAAGTGTTGAGATAATGCTTTTTTCTAAAACCACTTCATATAGATTCTCTCAGTAATCTTAAAAATCAGCCCCGTAAATCAGGCCAGTATAACTATCACTGTATTATATATGGAGGCAATGGTTGATTGAGTAATGGCTGTACAAAGATTTGGGGGGGAAAAAACTTCCAGTACTTGGAATTCAGTTATATTTTATGTGATACTACTTTGATATTAGTTAGTTTGTGTTCTGCAAATTGAGATGATGATCTTGACAAAAAATAAGCAGGTTTCTAAAAGTAACATCTTCAGTTATTAATGTTGCTTAAATAACCCCCATATTGGCCACAATTCCATATAATGCAAGCGCAGGCTCCAATGATTTCGCTGGTACTTATGGCTATACTTTCACTAGATTGTGGCCACAAGAAATAAATTCACATAATGAATTTAGACAGACAGTCTCTGGTGCATATAGAAGATCAGGATATATATCACAAAGTAAGAGGGGGGGATTTACTGGCAATATCATCATGCATAGCACAGAGCTGGTATTGAATTACTAAGTAAAATAGGATATAGTTTTGGCTGAACATAATCAGAGCTTTGACATCAACTTCCACCTAACTTCTGTTTTTGAAAGACAGATTAATGCCGAAAGGAACGGTTTGCATGTCAATTTATATAAATTTAAGAGCAAGCAGGAAAATACTAAATACAGGTTGAAATCGGACTCTAGAAATCCATTAAACTAATCCATTAGGTATGGTTTACTAACCTGAGTAAATGTTTCAAAAGCAGTTCCACTATCTCAGCAACCCGCAATATATCAAGAGTAGATTTTTCCAGTGTAGACTAGGGTATGGCTAGAATATCAGTAGCTATATTTGGAAAAACGAGAAGCAAGACAAGAATGTCTATAATACATGTTAAGCTTTTCCTAAGTCTAAATAAATTTCATGGAAAATATATTTAAATATAAATGTAATTAAATATGTTCACTTTTAATATAATCTCATAAATATGAATTTTGAAGTAATACTAATATTGAAAGCAATGAAGTAGAACTAAGCCTACTTTATCTGTGCAAAGATTTAAAGATGAAATACATAAATTGATTTTGAGAACTGAAACGTGTTTGATTAACATGCCTAGCGGCACAATAGAGTTTATACTAGTATTAGTAACTTCCAAGTGGTATTAAGCTAACAATATTTATACTCTGCAAAAGAAGATGAAAGCCATTGCTGCAGCAGAAGTCCATTGCATTTCTAAATAAAAATCGATTATATCATTCTAACCAACAGCAAGTGGACAAAAAGTGAATACCTTTTGGAACTCTTTTACAACACTGGCTTGTGTTTGAGATTCAAATGCATTTATGTGCTGGTCTTTGTTAATAGCAGTAAATACCTCATGGTTGCCAGGAATACCTTATTTTGCATGAATCCTGCCTAGCTTTGGCATGGTGAATTCCTTCTGTGGATAAAGGAAGTTTAAAAAAAATATTGCAAACGATAGTTTGTGGAGATCCTGCTCTCTGACCTTTATCTGCATTTAACAACAGCTTAAATTCCACATTTTCTCAGCATAGCAATCACACAAAAGTCTACTAAATAGGCCCCTAAAAGCTGCTATTCAAAGTCTGAGCGGTGCTCCCATTGTAAGCGTTTTCTCCCACATTGGGTTGTTTTAGGAGTAAAGTGTTACAGCATCTCTAGCTTTATTCTATTGAAGTTCTTTTTTTCTCTTTCAAACCTTTAAATGGGGGAGTACAAATGCTAGTAGTCTCTTGTACATTTTCCTTCTGTTGTCTTTCTTCTCAGTAAAGATAAAATCAGCAGCTGGAATGCCAGCAATATTTATGCTTCTTTCATAGCAATTAGAATAAGTTTAAAACACATTTAAAGCACTTCATACACACACATACATAAGTATACATGTTATAGTTAGCTTAGTCAACTTCTTTTAATTTGTCTTAAAGTATATAAAGAATAATTGGCCATATTATTATTATTTTTATACAGATTGTATCCAATCATATGCCTTATTCCTGTTGAAAATAAAGAACTTCAATAACACCAAGCAACCATGTATGTTTTAAGGAATAGAGGAAAAATGGCTACAAATAAAACAACAAATTATGTTTTAAAAAAGAATAAAATCAGTTGTAGATTATGGTAACTTGTGGTTCCAAGTAGAACTGAGAATAGTTTATGACTAACACAATCTTCAAGTGTTTGATACATCAAATCAATGAGGAAAACAAAAAAGAGACAAATGAAAAGATAATGATTTTTAGTTGGCAAATTTCAGAAATTTGGTGAATACTGACATTTACAGGCAATTCATGAGATTTTTAAAAGATCTGATAAAATGTCATTTATATGTATATGTCAAAAATAACTGGTAGCCTCAACAGTCCAAATGCCTTCTCTGGAGAGCTCTGGCCTGCATATCTGTAAACCTTCTGTATCCACTTAGCACACCACTTTAATTTCTGTCAGTGTCAGAGGTGGGACAACCATCGTGCTTTGAAAGAAAAGGGGCAGTGGTGCCCTCTCCACCTCATCCCCGCTGTAAGTGGCCTCTTAGACCACTTAGTTCTGTGCAACATGGAGCACAACCCCAGGGGCCCAGAAAGTTATTCTCTGGCACCTGTGGCAACAGAGCACAAATTTAAAGGCTCATACCTGGATATGGTCAAGATTGTGATGTATAAAACTCGGCTATTTGGGCAGGGTTGTCCACAACGTCACACTGTGGAGAAGAGTGCAGGACTTTCAGTCAAGGAATAGAGATGGGCAGAAGCATGTTTCCTGCTCTTGCAAAAGAACCTAGCAACAACTAGTGGGAAGGAAACAGGAAGTGGAAGTTGGCTGGGGAGGAAACAGGAAGTAGGTATTCTTCATCTATTAAAACTTCCTGGTTGAGCAAGGTAAGGCATGGATTAAGGCATGACCATTACCTACTGGAGAGGGGCAGGGGAAACCAAAGCTGGTTCTCCTAAGCAGGCATTTAACACGTCTTCATGGCATTTGAGGACTGCATTTCTAGGATTCCTAATTCAGTCAATTGACCCTAAAGAAAAGACTTTAATCCTCAGCCTAAAGCCTTGTTACATGCTTTACAACAGACAATTCCAGAGAAAGGGTTTGCTGTTTCATCTGTTCCACAAGTATCTACTTAAAACAAACATTGCTATGTAAAGTACAATGTCTACTCAAGGCCTGGAACATACAACCTGCAGAATCTGACCTTTTGGTCGGAAATCCTAAAATCATTCAGGGATGGACAAGACCTCTTTTCTACAGTTTCTGCCAAATGAGTTAGTTTTGATGCCAAAACCAACGTTTAACCTCTACTCATAACAGGGAAATCTGTTATTAACTATGTTGTGCCCCAAAACTTGCTTGGCAGGCCTGATCATCCAGTGAATTACCACTAATACCCATGAGCCAGCTCAAGCCCCATAAGATATAGATCAACATTTAGAAGCCATCTGTTACTTATAAATGGAAACATTTATATGTCTCCATATGGAGAGAATACTTTCTATGCCTCCTTGCTGGATTGCTAACAAACGTGACAAAGAATCAGGATAATTGCCCACTCTGACCTGATGTCCCTAACCCATTCTAATGCCTGCAAAATAGTTGTCAATTCAGCTGTCATCATACAAATCTATTTGGTTAAGCAGCATCTTCTGCACACCACATGCAGCAACAGTAAGTGAATACTGGGGTAACAGGCAGCAGGTGGACAACTTGTTGCCTTGTTGATTCTTTGGTCCTACAAACCCCATCATGACTCAGTGCTATCTATGTTGGTTAACATCACTTGCAGATCATGGCTATATGAGTGAAGTTCTTTGTGGGAGCAGTACAGTTCTGTTCCTCACTTCAGCCTGTGTGCATTGTGTGTCTGCATTTCAATGAGACCTAATACCACCTTACACATTTTTTTCTTCTCTACACCCTATGTGTTCCTATGTACTTTCCAGCTATGGATAGCACTCATGCAACTCATGAAGTGTATTCTAGTGTGACCTTTATGCTGTTGCTGCAGCAGACTAACATGGTTACATCTATGAAAATTCATAGAATAACAGAACAGCAGAGTTGGCCATCAGTCCACCCCCCCCCCGCCCCCTCGGCTATTGCAGGACACCAATTTATATCATCCCACTCAAATGGCTGTCCGGTTTCTTTTGAATGTCTCTAGTATGGGAGAACCCACCACCTCTCGAGGGAACTGGTTCCACTGTCTTATTGCTCTGACAGCTAGGAAACTTCCTGCTATCTAGCCTGAATTTGGTTTGTCACAGCTTGAGTTGATTATTCCATGTCCTACACTCTGGTATGAGGGAGAAGAGATCTTAGGTACTTGTAGAGTGCTATCATATTCCCCGCACAGTCTTCTCCTCTTAAGATTCAAAGTCATGGAGATTTAGAGCAGAAGCCTAAAATGCATAATTTAAGGGTGCAATCCTAAGTTTAGGCAGAAGTCCTTCAACTCCCAGCATGAAGTGTATTCTAGCATAATCTTCAGTGTGTTGCTGCAGCAGGCTAACATGGTTACCTCTCTGAAAAGTCATAGAATAGTAGTTAGAAGTGACCAGAAGGTCACTGGATCCATCACTGTTCAGACACATTTTGAATGTCTCTAGTGAGGGAGAGCCCACAACTTCCCCAGGTAATAGGTGCCATTGTCATACTGCTCTGACAGTGAGGAAATTCTTCCTGGTGCCTAATCTAAATCTGGTTTCTTCTAAATTAAGTCTGTTATTAAATTGTTAACAATTAATTAAAGATTAATTTGTAAGGTTCACAAACCAATGATGAACATGTACCACTTTGAACACTAAAATATTAAAATTTAAAAGGACGAAAAGATACTGACATTGCATTGTGGATTGTGTTATTGCTTTCTGAGATGGCTTTCTTGATCTTAAGGAGTTACACTATTAAGGCTGCTGCAGGAGTTTTTTCTCCCTGTTGGATGCATGGGTATTCTAGCAACTGGTTCAATATTCATAGCTGATTTTCCATTCTGAATTCCAGATTCTATCTGGAGCCTATTACCTACCACTATAGCCCTAAACTCTTATCCACTCACTTCAGTTTCCTTTAATTGCCAAAAAAAGTTCTTGTTCTGAGTGTTATCCCCCTCCTGAGGGAAATCCATCAAAGTCTTCTCATCTACTGGAGCTTAATTAGGCATCCCTCTGGGCATGCCCATGGTAAAAAAAAATAAAGGGGTGCCAAGCAGAATTTTCAAGGCCAATGCAGGTTGGCAGTGCTTACGCAGACACACAAATCACTTGCCATGTATTTCAACCTCAAACAGTCAGCAAAAAACCCAAACCAAACCAAAAAATAAAGAGCTTTATCAAGCCTCTTGCTGCCTGTCAGATAGGGACAGGCAGAAGCTAGACTGGTAGGTCTATCAGTGATTCTCATTAGTTTGACAAGTTCTTCTGGTGCCCTGTAGTTTAATAAAGGCAAGTAAAAATTAAAGTAAAAATAAACTCTGTCATGGCTATCTTTTACCCCAGTATTCCTCTCTTTGGGCCACTTTGAAAATTTTGTATTAGAATCCCTGTTGTATAATAGCTCAGCTGTCAGTTCCTATTTTGCTCCAGCCTCTCATGCTTGGGGTTTTAATAAAAAAACAAAATAGAGCCTATAAATACAATGGCTGCTTATACCTGCCACATTTATTTATTTAAATAAATTATTTAAACCATTTCTATACCATGCCTATAGCCCAGTGATGGCAAACCTTTTAGAGACCAAGTGCCCAAACTGCAACCCAAAACCATCTTATTTATCACAAAGTGCCAACACTGCAATAAAACCTGAATACTGAGGTTTTAGTTTAGAAAAGACAACCCACAGCCAGTCCAAGCAAATATGTGTGTGTGTGTATCCTTGGCAGGGCACTGAACAGCGATGCAAAAGCTCAGACGAGTCACGGCTAATGAGTCACGGCTTGTGATGTCATTTCCTGGTGCCACTACTCCTTTCCGAGCATGCGCATGGCCCCTATGTGCACTGTTATCCGATGCTTGGCTGCTGGGGCGATGCTGGGGTGACTTGGCTCACGTGCTGACAGAGAGGGCTCTGTGTGCCCGCTGTGGCACACGTGCCATAGCTTCACCACCACTGCCCTAACCCTACGCTGGTGCACTCCCCTAACCCTAATAGAGGGCTAAAGTTCCATAGAAAAGGGGGCGATTTTGAAAAAGACTTCCTTGAGAACCTTTTTCAGCACAGCTCATCATTTCTGCCCTTTCTAAACACATTCCAACTATCAAAACCATGCCAGGACACCTCGTTTCTCTAACCCAGGGGTTGGCAACCTTAAACACTCTAAGAGCCATTTGGACCTGTTTCCCACAGAAAAGAAAACACCGGGAGCCACAAAACCCTTTTGACGTCTAAAATGAAGATAACTCTGCATATATCATTTTTTTACCTTTATGCCATGTATAAAAAAAACTATAGTGTGTTGCATCTCCATCCAGATATTTTTCAGCAAAGGCTAAGTTTTTATTCTGGAAATGTCTTGCAACATTTGACTTTTTGTTGTTTGCCAATTTCTCACCACATATTAAGCATACTGATAAACCAATCTTGTCAGCAGTGAAAGCAAATGACTATGCCCATGTACCATTAAAGGTTCTGAAACTTTTCTTTTCTTGGATTTATCCATGGTTGGTCTATTGGGGGTCGAAAAGCTCAATAAATCGCGTGCCAGCGGGTGTCGCACATTGGCGGTTGTGACGCATATTTTGAGCAACAGGGAGCCGCAGCAGAGGGATGAAAGAGCCACATGCGGCTGCAGAGCCATGAGTTGCTGACCCCTGCTGTAACCCTAACCCTACCCTGGTGCACCCCCCTAACCCTAATATAGGGCTAAAGTTCCATTGAAAATAATGTGATTTTGAAAAAGCCTTCCTTGAGTAGCTTTTCTGCACTGCTCATCATTTCTGCCCACTCTAAACACATTCCAATCATCCAAATCATGCCAGGACACCTTGTTTTTCTAACCCTAACCCTACCCTGGTGCACACCCCTAACCCTAATATAGGGTGAAGTTTCCTTTGAAAGTAATGTGATTTTGAAAAAGCCTTCCTTAAGTAGCTGTTTCTGCACAGCTCAACATTTCTACCCATTCTAAACACATTCCAACCACCAAAATTATTCCAGGACACCTTGTTTTTCTAACCCTAACCCAGTGATGGCAAAACTTTTAGAGACCGAGTGCCCAAACTGCACCCCAAAACCCACTTATTTATCGCAAAGTGCCAACACTACAATTAAACCTGAAAACTGAGGTTTTAGTTCAGGAAAAAAACAACTCACAGCCAATCCAAGCAAATATATATATCCTTGCAATTCACTGACCGGCCATGCAAAATCTTGGATGAGTCACGCTCATGAGCCGCAGCTCGTGATGTCATTACCCGGTGCCACTACTCCTTTTCAAGCATGTGCATGGCCCCTATGTGTGCTGTTATCCAATGCTTGGTTGCTGGGGCGATGCTGGGGTGACTTGGCTTGCATGCCGACAGAGAGGAGGGCTCTGTGTGCCCACTGTGGCATGCATGCCATAGGTTCGCCACCACTGCTATAGCCAGTTGACTCTCTGGACGGTTTACAAACATTTTAAATATAACATAACCCAACATCACAATATGATAAAACCAAGAACAATTCCACAATCATGATCAATAAAAACAAATATAAAACCAATAACAGTAATGAACAGAATATAAAACCATTAATTAATTAATTAACCCATAGTGCCACAGTAAAATATATTATAATACAAAATTTCAACAATCAAAATACTGAGAAAATTTTTATTATTATTTTTATTATTTATTAAAACATTTTTATGCCATCCCATTCGCCAAAGCCTCGGGGCGGCTCACAAATTAAAAGGTTTTAGCCTGGCACTGAAAGGTGTAGAGCCTTGGCACCAGGCAGACCTCTCTAAGAAGTTGGTTCCACAAATGGCAGAAAAGGCCCTAGCAACCACCTTCCTTATATCCTTTATAGATGGCTCCTGGAGAAGGCCCTCTGACAAAGACCTTAAGGTCCAGGTAGATGTGCATGGGAAGAGACATTCCATCAGATATCCAGGTCTAAACCATAGAGGATTGGCTGTCTGCATTTAGCTCAATGGATCACAAATTGTGTAGAAGTTTGAAGGAATCCTTTGCTGGTACTGAGCCCATTGGGTAAGTAGTTGGGCAATAATAAATTTTATTCAACAAGCAAAATATTAAAAAGTCATTTAATTCATACATTAAAATAAACATCAATTAAAATATGTCCCAGTGTTTTAATGTCCAATGATAATCAAGTACCTTTCTCTTTTTCAAACAAGGGGTTCAGCAACTATGCCAGTGCCACTAAATAAATCCATGTAACATATAATGCCTTCAGTAGTCTCCCTTCAATTAAACCGCTGCAGCTGTTTCAGTTCTGCCTGCTCTATTGTTTCCAGAAATGGAATTTCCCCATCAATGCAGACTCAGCTGCTAACAGTTCGTTTTGTAGCAAGGAAAGGGAATGACAAAGCAGTTCTGTGCTCTACATCTGTGTTCATCAGTGGACCGGTTGCACAGGAATTCCAACCGACCCACATAATCCCAAATCATATACTAGGAAGTACTATTATTATAACACTCATGCCACACCTTTTTCTTTTCATGGGAGTTTATTTAAACAGAAAGCTGCTACAGTAGAGAAGAAGCATGAGGAGATGCAGGCAAATAAAAAATTCTAAAGATATTTCCGCAAATTACAAAATGGACACACAGCAGGTTTTCACATTCTTTAGCACTGTAAAGCAACCATCTCCAACCTGCTGCACTCCAGATGTGTTGAATTGTGTTACCACTGGCAATGCTGGCTGGGGATAATGAAAGTTGCAGTCCAACAAATTTGGAAGATGCAAGACTGGGGAAAGAAGCTGTAAGGATTTCTCAGGTAAATAGCAGTACATGACCAATTCTTTGGTCAGGCATACAGGCATACAACAGCTTTGAAAGAGCAACACTTTTGAATATTGGCAGGAAGATGTTTCCTTTAATCTGTCAGATATTATTATTATTATTATTATTATTAGTAGTAGTAGTAGTAGTAGTAGTAGTAGTAGTACATAATTATTGCACTACATTTCTATAACGCCTGTAGCCCAAGCTCTCTGGATAATTCACAAATTCAACTCACCCATCCAGATTTCAACCAGACCCAACCCTGCTTAGCTTCTAGGATTGATCAGGTCCAGGCACTTCAGGCTATACAGAATAGAATTCAGGCTAAAAAGTCAGAAGATCAAAGGGGAACAGGCATTGTCAAAGAAAAGGCTGGAGGACCTCCATTCCATGGGAAGGGGAACCTTTGGCTCACGGATGTTTCCTACCCAGACTATGAGCTTTTTGCCCAGGATCACCACTTCCTTTTTATCTCTAACTGTGTTCTGGAATCCCTTGCTCTTATTTCTGACCTCTAATGGGTAATAACAGTAGATGATTTGCCTTTCTTTAGCACAGTGCAGGGAAACCTCGCTCCTTTCTCTGGTAAGTGTAAAGCTGTTATTTAAAGGCATAGAACTAGGGTGTAGACATAGAATTGAACTGTGGCTTGTATACTTGCTGGTAAAAAGTCCAGATTGGTTCAAATTATATCTGGCCCCCAACTTTGCTTTATTTCCATTTCTATCCTTGTCCCTACCCTCTATGGACTCCAAGAATTTTTCCAAACTGGAATTCAGTCTCAGGCCAAAATAGGTTAGCCACCTCTAAAATACAGTAATCATTTAATACTGACTTCATCAAATTGTATACCTTTTTTCCAAATTAAAGAAAAACTTAGCAGAAATGAATGAAATAATCAAACATTTTATCTCTCCAAGAAATGAAAATAATAAATGTTTTATTTTCTCTTCTCATCAATATTCTGACTGTATTATTCAGATCTTAAGGCAAAAGGTCTCCAGGTAAAGACCCTTTGCCATAAAATGTATTTCATACCTTGTTTTTTTTTCATTTTTATATAATGATTAAATCTAATATTGTTTAGATGCTTTTCCATTCCTCTTGTTTGTATGGTCTGAAGGCATTATACTGCATGTTAACTTCTTCAGTCCCAAGTTTAGAATTGGGAATATTGAGCAAATAAAGCAGTAATTTCCTAATTTGTACACCTTTTCCCCATAGAATAAAGAGGGACTAATTCAGTCTAGAGGGAAATTTGCAGAAATTATGACATTTGTGCAAAATCAAACAAGGACAGCCATGCAAACTGAGTGCAAACATCTGCTAGTCTGCAATAATTTTTGGTAGATTTGTGCTTGCCCTCAGGACTTCAGACATGGCATTCTGAAAGGCTTTCCTCCTAGATCAGAGGTAGGCAGCTGTGGAAAGTCCTGGAACCATTTTTGTATCCTGCTCATGCATTGTGAAGTTTACAGGATATCCCTCAAATTGTTTTTAAAGGTTGGAAAAAGCCACTTTGCTGCCTAATTTCAGCAACAAACCATGCCATGGAGCATTACAAGTGTTAAATGAATTTATATTCAAGCTAAATTTAACTTCTGTCACTCTGCGAAGGCTAAAGAGCAGAGGTGGCCAAACCAAGGCTTGAGAGCCGCATGTGGCTCTTGGAGTGTATTTTGCGGCTTGCGGCTTGCTGTCTGTGGGCGCCCACTTGCCACTTGCTGCCTTCTTCCATCACCTACAGGCACCCTCTTGGGGCTCTTAAACACCTGACATTTATTGTGTGTGGCCTTCCATTGAGCAAGTCTGACCACCCTTCCTATAAAGTGATAAAAGGGGCATATTTAGCTTGTAAACTTTGGCCCTTTGGGCCGCCTGTAACAGCTACACACATAGTCTTTGGATCTTGTTTTATTAGGGCCACTCTAGGGATGAGAAGCACCTCCAGCCCATGGGCCTTGTGTTGCCCATCTGCTCCAAGAGGATCTTACTTAACTTACTTGCTTGCTTGCTTACTTATTTATTGCAGGCATTTATATCCCATCCTATTGCCAAGTGCTCAGGTCGGCTTACAAAATATAAAAGTACATTATAATTATAAAACATCAATTATTAAGACAATGTAAAACACATCACAAACTTAGGAAAAAGGAGGAAAAATAGAAAGTGCAACTGGGAAGGAAAAAATCCTAAAACATCTAAAACCATTGGTTATTAAAATGATAGAATAAAAAGGTCTTTACCTGGTGCCGGAAAGAGTATAACATCAGCACCAGGCGGACTTTTCTGAGAAGCAGATTCCATAGTCTGGGCCCCACGGCAGAGAAGGCCCTACTCCAGGTAGACACTCTCCATATTTCCTTCAGAGAGGGTTCCTGGAGCAAGAACTCCCCCACTCATCTTAAGGGATATGAGGGCTTGTAGGGAAGGAGACGATCCTTCAGGTATTCTGAACCTAAGCCGTTTAGGGCTTTATAGGTCAAAACCAGCACCTTGAATTGGGCCCGGACTTCAGTTAGGAGCCAATGCAGCTGATAAAGGACCAGCGTTATATAAGAATAATGACCGGTCCCCATCAGCAACCTGGCAGCTCTATTTTGTACCAACTGAAGTATCCGGACCGTTTTCAGGGGCATCCCCACGTACGTAGAGTGCATTACAATAATCCAACCAGGAAGTTACCAGGACATGAATCACCATTGCTTGTCCAGGTAAGGACACAGCTGATGAACCAGCTGAAGCTGGAGGAAAGCACTCCTCGCCACCACCAGCACCGGGATTTCCAGGGACAGTTCTGGGTCAAGGAGCACTCCCAAGCTGCAGAATCTGTCCTTTAGAGGGAATGCTACTCCATCCAGGACAGGATGGGGCAGAACCAAAGTCACTTACCTAACAACCAGAACCACCCACCAACAGGACCTCCGTCTTATCTGGATTGAGTCTCTGTTTATTGGCCCTCATCCAGCCCATTACCTCGGCCAGGCACCAGTTCAGGACAGCCACTGCCTCACCTGGATTAGATGTAAATGAGAGGTAGAGCTGGGTGTCATCATCATACTTATGACTCCGCAGCCCACACCTCCTGATGACCTCTCCCAGCAGTTTCATGTAGATGTTAAAAAGCATGGGGGACAAAACAGAGCCCTGCAGTACTCCATGGCATAACTGCCATGGTGCAGAGCTATAGTCCCCCAGCACCACCTTCTGGAATCGATCAGCCAGATAGGAGTGGAATCACTGCCAAGCAGAGCCCACAACTCTTAGCCCAGCCATCCTATCCAGTAGGATACCATGGTTGATGGTATCGAAAGCCGCTGAGAGGTCCAGGAGAACCAACAAGGATGCACTACCCCTGTTCCTCTCCCTGCATAGGTCATCATACAGGGTGACCAACATAGATTCAGTACCATTTCATCCAAGAGTGCCTGGAGTTGTCCTGCCACCACTTGCTTCAGCACCTTGCCCAAAAATAGACTGTTGGCCACCGGTCTATAATTGGTGGCCACCTCTGGATCCAGGGATGCCTTCTTCAGGATGGACCTGATCACTGCCTCCTTTAAAGGGACAGGGACCTGGCTCTCCTTCAGTGAGGTGTTGATGACCTCTTGGATCCAGGGACCAATCCCGTGACTGGCTTTCAAGAAGGGCAAGAGTCAAGTAAGCAGGTGGTTGGGTGTACCATCCCAAGCATCTTGTCCACTTCCTCAGGCCACAGTAACTGAAACTCATCCAACAATGATGGACCAGACGGCACTCTGGACACCTCCCGTACAGGAGTCATATCAGTTGTGGAGTCCAGCTCGTGGCAAATCTGGGCGATTTTCTCCTTGAAATGCTGAGCAAAGTCATCACAACAGGCAGTTGAAGGTGACACCATGTCTTTGTTTTGGCCAGCATGTGTTAGGCCACGCACCACTCGAAAAATCTCTACTGGACAGCACTGTGAGGAGCCAATGGAAGTGGAGAAGTATTGCCTCTTCATGCCCCTCACTGCCACAGCATGGGCTCGATAATGAGCACGTAAGTGTGTTCAGTCAGATTCGTCCCATGATTTTCTGCACCTGAGCTCTAATCGTCTCCTGGTCAGCGTATACTATGATGCTGAGTGGGCTCTGCTAGCAGGGAGAGGATGCTTAGGAGCGATCCTGTCGATTGCCCTAGTCAACAAACATTTTGTAATGTTTTCCTTTGAAAAGGATGGGAGTCTCCATAACACAAACTGAACTTACAAAAGGAATGCTATACTAGACTGACGGGTATTGGAAAGGAAAGTTCTAAATCCTACTGATTCTGATACATGCTAATGACCCTTCCTTTGATACCATCTCTAGAAAGAATTTTTAAAATGAACTTCAGTTTTGCTTTCTTAAAACCGAGAGGATTAAAGAAAATCAATACCATCTTGCAAAAGATCCTTGGATCACAAGGAGTAGCAGTGTAGTCTCTTACCCAAGCAAGAGTTTAGTGAGAATTCCAAGGAAATAGCCCAATTGAACCAGGAAAAGCAACTGTTAATGGATATAAAGGAGTTTACTTTGGAAAAAGGAGGAAAAGAGAGAAAAAGAAAGCAAACAATAAATCTCACATGCATTTTCAAATAAAATCTAACCCCCCCCCCCGACCTAGTACAGTTTATGTGATTGAGTAGAAACTTGGTTTACAGAGTGTGCACACAGAGTTCTTTGCAGAACACAGGGTCCAAGAGAAAGGGAGCACATACCTGAACACATGGCTCCAAAGGAGGCTGTAATTCATGTTTTTATGGCATTTGGGAGTAGAACTCAAATTTGAGATTTATGGAATTTTTAGTTTAAATACAGTTTAAAATTTTAATGTAATGTTTATGATGTCTTATTGTTTTAATTTATGTTGCATTATATTATCTTTACTGCTTTTGCTGCCAGAAAGCTTCTGTTGTTTGTTAAATAAATAATAAACAGTGAAAGCCCACTTTTATCTTTAGATGTAGTGCAGTGTGAATCAGTAACTCTTACCTTGGTCTGGAAAGCCAGAAAGAAATTTACTTACTGGTTTCACTTTCTTAGTGGTTTTGAACTTTCATTTTTTAAAAATGAAAATTAAATCAGTTTATGGCTATTCTAAAAAAAAGCGGGGAGTATTAAACTAGAAAATGGAATGGAGGTTAACCCAAGGATATGTGCTTACTCAAGGGGGTTTTGCAGGTGACCCAAGAACCAGTTGCTCCAGATGGCCCTGTTGAACTTTGTTTACTGGTAAAATCATTACAAAGGCAAATTTATCAGAAGAAGTTTGTGAAATCAGAAGGCCCAGATTGTGTGTTGCATAAAAAGGCAAGTAATTGACAAAGCTAGAATTACAATATACAGATGTACAGCTTACAGTCTGAGCTGTTTCAACCATTGTGTAAATGCCTGTTCTCACTAAAAGCAGTCCTTGACCTGAACATGCTGACATGGAGTGATGTACAAGTATGACAGCAACATCTTTGTGCTACTGTAAATGGGAAGATAATGCATGTATTGGAGGAACAGTGTAGAGAACATTTCTAGTTACTACACTTACACTCTAAACTAAGTGAATTATATAAAGGAAGGAACCTATGGCCCCAGACATCATCTGGAGTGGGTGGCATAGAATCATTCAGATTACCAGCTTCAAAGTCAAAGGCAGTGTTCCAAGCTCGGAGTTGGGGACTGGAATCCAGATCCCTTCCCCCACCCCACTACAGTCAGCACAGAAAAAAACTATGCCACTTGCTCTCCATGCTTGGGGAAGTAACCTTGGAAAGGGATTAAAGGAGGTGGGGAGGAGAGGAAACGGGACCAGTCAAGAAAGAGGTACAGTGATACCCTGGCTCATGAACTTAATCTGTTCCACGACTGGTCGCAACCCAAATTGGTCATGACCCAAGTCAAATTTCCCCATAAGGTTCAATGTAAATAGGGTTAATCCGTTCTGTAACCATTTTTTTAATCACAAAAAATTGAAACAGTGACAAAGAACAACAAAGATCACGGCCATCTCCCCTCCTGACCACGACCGCCGATCACACCCGTCTTCCCTGCATGAGTGTGACCGTGATCATGGCCATCTCCCCAACCCCCAGAGCATGATCGCAGCCATCTCTTCCCCCCACTCCAAGTATGACCACAATCGCGGTCAAGCTTGTGCAGGGAAGACAGGTGCGATCGTGATTATTACCTGATGTGGAGTTCACGACCTGAGGTAACATTTTTCCGAAATTTCTGTTCACAGCCCGATTTGGTCATGAACTGTGACGTTCATGAGCCGAAGTACCACTGTATTGTGATGGTGCTCCAGCATCTTCCCTTCCCCTTCCAGAGCGCCCCAGCCTAAAAATGGTTGCCTAGCAAAAATGCAGAGTGGATTGAGAAGGGAAGTACATATCATTTTGGTCTCTCATCTGCAAAGAGTACTTGTAATCCTCTAAATTCAGGGTCTTGTGAGAAATCTCAGTTGTATTGTGCCTACATGGGTTTTGAAATATTACTTTCTAGGTCAACTTTCTACTTTTTCCAGCTGTTACCAACGAGAAAGCCCTTTGGGGTTAAATATTTGATGGTTGCTGGTTTTATTTTCATCTATTAAGTTTGTACTGTGGTAGGGTTTTAATCTACTTCATATTTAAAGTGCGGATGTTGGTTTTTGTATTTCATTATTTTAAATTCTGTAAAGTGCCCAGAGGACTATGTTGAGTAGGCTAAGTGTTGAAAATGAGCAAGCTAGATGGTTTGAGAAAAATGAAAGCCAAATGCCAATACTAAATCCAACTAGACTCTGAAAAAGTGTGTTTTGTGGAATATTTCTTCCTTTTTTAAACAAATGCCTATTTGTTGCTCCTGGCATCCAAGTCTGGGTATTTAGGCTGCAGCAAGGGGAAAAAATGTTCTGTTATGTGGCCGAGTGAAATGAGAATTTCTCTGTACTGTTTTCAGTGAAGATTCAAATCCTGGAGGGACCCCTTTACCTGTGGCATGACCATTTTTATTGAGGTAGCCAAAAGCCACATGAAGGAATGCTTGCTTGTGTTCCTCAGTAGTTCTTCCATCTTTTCTGGTGGAGCTCAAGCTCTAACTTTCTACTTCACAGTGAGCCAGGTCATGTGCCTTGGTGGCATATCCTCACTCTCTTTGATTGCTTGGCAGAAGTCTCTTTTTCTCTCAGAGCTTTCCTACACAAGACTGTTAAGCACTGTATCTGCTTTCAGTTTCTTTGCAGAATTGATAACCAAGCTCTACACATGGAGTTTTCCCTTTTGTGATTGTCCACTATAAACTCTCTAGGTCAGGGCAGTCAGTTTTTAGTAGCTTGATGGCCACATGTGGACTTCAACAGAGAACCCGGGAGCTGCACAATGAATTACATTTCCATATCATAAATTGAAGTGTTCACAATATATTTAATATACACAATTAATATATTTAATTAACCATTAATTAATCACATTTCATGCCAGTAATAGATGTAAACTGAAAGCTTTGTGGGCCTCTGCAGCCTGGTATCTGCTGCACGGATAGGGGCAGCTGCTTGATTTAAGATAATTTTAGGACTAATTGAATGGCCCCGCCGGTGCCCCGACACCTGCTGAGGAAGCTGCTGCCTTGTGGGACGGACGGCGCCTTCACGGGACCAGGAGCTGGGATGCTGCCGGCCTGCACGCCCACCATCCGGCCGCCAAGTGCTCCGCGGGCCCTGCTCCTGTCCCCCTCCTCTGGCGTGGGTGAGAGCCATGCCAGTCCGGGGTGGGGCATGGCGGAGGGGCCGCGCAGCCTTTAACTCGCCGGCAGCAACCGAGCCGGCCCCAGGAAGGGACGGATGGCCCACCACCGCCGCCGCAAGACCCGCCGCTGCCGCCGCTGAAGAGACCTGGGGTGGGGCGCAGGGGAGGAGCCGCACGGCCTTTAACTCACTGGCAGTGACCGGGGCCGGCGGCCTCGGGCTGGCAGCCAAAGGGCATCAGCCTAAGGACAGTGACGCCGTTTCGGGCCAAGTGGGGGCTGGGCTGGCCAGGATCTTTGTTGTTGGCCAGCTGGTGGGATTGGTTAAGGTGCGCAGCGGGGATTGTGGGTGTGTTCTTAAGTGTTTTAATGTGTTTTTAGTTGTTTTAATGGATTCATCTCTGGCTTTGAGTATGGGGTTGCCTGGGGAGCACATGGGCGCCACCATTGGGGTGGTTACGGGCAATGGACATTATGGCGTTGGGGGCTTAATGAGTTTGTGTAAAAGGAGGGACAGATGGTAAACACCTGTTCCTCTTTCTGGTTATTCCCCCAGCCGGCGCGTTCCAGGTAGGCATGTCAACCACCCCCTGGGCCTGTCGGTGCTGTTGCTTAATGCCAGGTTGGTCCAAAATTATCGTGGATGAGGGGGCTGACCTGGCTTGCATTACAGAGACCTGGGCGGGAGAAGGGGGGATGTCTCCTTCTCTCAACTATGCCCACCCGGGTACCTGGTCCAGCACCGACCACGCCTGGAGGGGAGGGGGGTTTACCGAGCCTCTATTTCCCTCATGGGGCTTCCTGTTCTCTCGAGGCCGGGTCTAGAGTGCCTCTACTTGGTGTTGGGTGACCGAGACAGACTGGGGATTCTGTTGGTGTACCATGCACCCTTCTGCCCAATAGACTCCCTGCCTGAGCTGACGGAGATCGTCTCGGACTTGGTGTTGAAGACTCCCAGGATGTTGGTCCTGGGGGACTTCAATCTCCACGCCAAGACTGTTCTGACCGGCGCGGCTCAGGACTTCATGGCCTCCATGACGGCCATGGGGCTGTCTCAGAATGTCACTGGCCCGACCCATGAACGTGGACACACTCTGGACCTGGTTTTCTCGATGGGACAGGAAGAGGGGGATCTGAGGGTGAGGAACTTGTGTCTGACACCCCTGTCATGGTCAGATCACTTCCTCGTGAGGTTTGAGCTCGAGAGCGGCCTTTCCCTCTGTAAGGGTGCGAACCTGATTGTGTTGGTCCTCCCCCAGAGCTGGATGGATCTGGATGAATTTCTGAAGGTCCTGGGGGAATTCCCGGTTGATAAGACTGGTGCTCCTGTCAATGCCTTGGTTGAACTGTGGAATGGGGAAATGACCAGGGCTATTGACATGATCGCTCCTAAGCATCCTCTCCCGCCTGGCAGAGCCTGTTCATCCCCTTGGTATACACCCGAGCTACGGGCGATGAAGCGGGTTGGGAGACATCTAGAGTGTAGTGGAGGAAATCACAGCAAGAATCTGACCAAACACACTTAAGAGCCATTATCAGGCCTATGCTGTGGCAGTGAGGGCAGCGAAGAAGAAATTCTCCGCTTCCATTGCCTCCTCACAATGCCGTCCGGTGGAGCTCTTTCGGGTGGTACAGGGGCTGGTTCATCCAGGCCCAAAAAAAGATCTCGTGCCACCCTCGACGGCCCGCTGTGATGACTTCGCCAAGCATTTCAAGGAGAAAATCGCTCAGATTTGTCACAAGCTGAACTCCACTAGTGACTCAGAACCTTTGGGGGAGGTGCCAATGTTGCCGTCTGGTCCAAAATTGATGGATGAATTTCAGTTGTTGCGGCCTGATGATGTGGACAAGGTGCTTGGAGAAGTACGTTCTACCACCTGCTTACTGGATCCTTGCCCATCTTGGCTACTCAAGAAAGCCAAGGACGGGATAGGGACCTGGATCCTGGAGGTTGTCAATGCCTCTCTAAGGGACGGCCAGGTACCTGTCCCTTTAAAGGAGGCGATAGTCCAGCCAATCCTAAAGAAGGCATCCCTGGATCCAGAGATGGCCGCCAGTTATAGACCAGTGGCCAACATCCCGTTTTTGGGCAAGGTGTTAGAGTGGGTGGTGGTGGGACAACTCCAAGCACTCTTGGATGAAACTGATTATCTGTACCCATTTCAGTCTGGCTTCAGACCCGTGTATGGTACTGAATCTGCCTTGGTTGCCCTGTATGATGACCTGTACAGGGAGAGAGACGGGGAAGTGCGTTCCTGTTGGTTCTCCTGGACCTCTCAGCGGCTTTCGATACCATCAACCATGGTATCCTTCTGGATAGGCTAGTGGGATTGGGAGTTGGAGGCACTGCTTTGCGGTGGTTCCATTCCTATCTCAATGGCCGATTCCAAAAGGTGGTGTTGGGGGACTATGGCTCTGCGCCATGGCAGTTATGCCACGGAGTTCCACAGGGGTCCATTTTGTCCCCCTTGCTATTCAACATCTACATGAAACCACTGGGAGAGGTCATTAGGAGGTGTGACTGCGGAATCATCAGTACGCTGATATACCCAGCTCTACCTCTCGTTTTCAACCAATCCAGGTGAGGCGGTGGCTGTACTGAACCGGTGCCTGGCCGAGGTAATGGGCTGGATGAGGGCCAATAAACTGAAGCTCAATCCAGACAAGATGGAGGTCCTGTTGGTAGGTGGTTCGGGCTTCAGGCTGGGGGACCTGGACCTTGTCCTGAATGGGGTTGCACTCCCTCTTAGGGACAAGGTTCGCAGCTTGGGAGTGCTCCTTGACCCTGAGCTGTCATTAGAAGCTCAGGTGACAGTGGTGGTGAGGAGCGCTTTCCTTCAGCTTCGGCTGATCCATTAGCTGCATCCCTACCTGGAGAATGATTGCCTGGCGACAGTGACACATGTAACTTCCTGATTAGACTTCTGTAACGCGCTTTACGTGGGGCTGCCCTTGAAGACGGTCCGGATACTTCTATTGGTGCAAAACAGAGCTGCCAGGTTGCTGACAGGGACTGGGCGTTATTCTCATATAACCCCAGTTCTCCGTCAGCTTCACTGGCTCCCCATTGAAGTCCGGGCCCAATTCAAGGTGTTGGTTATCACCTATAAAGCCCTCAATGGCTTAGGACCTGGTTATCTAAAGGAACGCTTGCGTCCATATATGCCCTCCCGCCCCTTGAGATTGGCAGGGGAGGTCCTTCTCCGGGAACCCTCCGTGAAAGATATAAGGAGGGTGAGTACCCGGAGGAGGACCTTCTCTGCGGTGGTGCCCCACCTATGGAATGCGCTCCCCAGAGAGGTCCGCCTGGCGCCGTCGTTATTTGTTTTTCGGCACCAGGCCAAGACCTTTTTATTTAAAAGTTATTTTAATTGTTAATTTATGAACTGTATTTATTGGGTTTTTGTGTACGTGCCGAGATATTTCCGTTTTTTTTAAAGTCTAATGATATAACTGTTTATTTATGTTTATTTATTAATGTTGTAAGCCACCCCGAGGCTTTTTGCGAATGGGGTGGCATAGAAATAGTTTAAATAATAAATAAATAACTAAATAAATAACTAAATAAATGGGAAAGAATGCTTTGTGGGCCTGTGATCTCTGCAGAGATTGTTCTGTGATCTCTGCATGACTACTCCTCTGTGGTGGCTCATCCTTTTCTTCCCTATTTCACCTGCCCAGAAACCCCCCCCCCATGTGACCCCTTGGCCTCTCTTACCTTCTCAGAATTGGCACACTGAGCCTCTTGTACCTGAGCCAATGAACTCTTCCCAGCATGCCCCGCCCACTCTTGCTGATGAGTGCAAAGGCACTCAGCTCTTGTGTGCCTTTGAGCTCATCAGCTGGAACAGCACAAGGCATGCTAGGGTGAGCTCTTGCAAGGTTGCCAGCCCGATCCACTCTCTTCCAGATTTCCAGAGAATTTGAGGAGTAGTTTGGGGGAATTACTGAACAGTAAAAATATTATTAGATTGAAAGACTGGTAGAGAAAATTAACAGCAGAGAAAAGATACGGGCAATATTAGGAGAGGGTAATGTAACTTGGTATAATGTACTACGATTAGACCGATGGACTAAAGTTTGGTTGAAGAAAAATGTTAAATGTGGGGAATATACTAAATCTGAAGATATAATTATTCAGAAAGAACAAGATAAAATGTGGATTAGAGGAATGACAAGTAAAATTTATAATATATTAATCCTCTTAGTGAGTCTTGGGAAATAGATTTAAGAAGTATTATGTTATGTTATTCGTGAAGTCACGTCCGACCCATCGCAACCCCATGGACAACATTCCTCCAGGGTCTCCTCTTTTGTTGTCAATTCGTTCCCAGCATTAGGGTCTTCTCCAGTGAGTCCTAAGAAGAAATATTAGGAATGTAGAGTAGAATAATATGTGGGATAAGAGAATTTTTAAATGGATGTTGCTAAGAATTAAGGAAAACTTCTATGAATTAATTTGGAAATGGTACTTAACTCTGATTAAATTGAATTACATGAATAATAATAAATATTCCAATGAATGTTGAAGATATAACCAGAAAGTGGGTATGGTACATATTTCCATATGTGGTGGGACTGTAAATATATAAATAAGTATTGGGAAATAGTTTTCAAAGAAATTAGTAAAATACTAAATTTAAATATTGAAGTAGATCCTGGACTAGCATTATTGTCATTATTTAAAGAAGGCTTCGGCGAATGGGGCGGCATAGAAATGTTTTAAATAAATAAATGAGTGGGACAAAATATTAAAGAATTTATGACAAATTTACTAATAGCACTAAGATTAATAATAGTAAGGAACTATAATTTTGAATATATTTGGAGACCATTTATTGAATATGTTTTAATAAAGGAAAGGGGTGTGAGCCATCGCAAGATTCAGTGCAGTTCTGGAAGGGGAGTGAGAGTAGAGCAACCTGAATGAATGCATTATTTTACATTAACTAGCATGTATCTGTGGTCCTGGTGGAATATAGCACTGTTATTATTGCGAAGTGGAGAAAAGCATAGACAAGAACATTTGAGAAGAGGGGGGTTATATAGGCAATTAACACTTTTGTATAAGAGTGCAATTCCTTTGGGGGGAGGAATTGTGAACATCTTATTGTGTTCCAAATGGTTCAGAAAATTAATTGTTTGATGTTGGGGATGGGGAGAGTTTTTCTCAGTAGCTGGCAAGCCCAGCAGCCAAGATGCAGAAAGGGTGTCGATATAAGGACAGATGTGATGAGGAGTTGCGCTGCAGCGATGCCTGGGATCCATGCCAGAGCTGGAAGGGTGCAGTGAAGGACCCAAGAGGGAAACAAACCATAGCAAGCCACAGAATATCCATTTGTCTGTTGGGTGAGTGAGTGCACAACCAACCCATGAGAACTTATTCATAGGGTGATTTAACATGACATGCAATCCCTATCCATGAGTCAGCAATTCCCAGTGAATCTTAAATATAATGAAAACCTCTAAGGAATGTGATGTCAAGGAAGTGACCTTGAGTTGGCATCTAATTACTCATAAACAATAACATTTTGCTCAACTCTGATTAGCTGGGATGTAAAATGCATACAGATTTACATTCCAAGAATCCCTAAGTACAAAGTGAAAAATACACAGTTATCCCAATTTATTTATTTAGGTTAATTTCCTGCACTGTACTGTTTGAATTTTTAACTCTATTTGTCAGCTCAACAAATTTCATAGTGTCATGTTTGACTGTTTCCACATCATAAGGTGAGTTGATGCAACATGATTCTTTAAGGTTGTTATGCTTGTCTTGGATGCTTAATTAAGATGCAATGTTGGTGTGCTAAAAAGGAGGTGGTTGATGATCTAATGGGGTGGACTCTGAAAGATACCAAACCAGTATCTCAAAGAATGGAGGCTGAGTGTCAAAACGTAAACAATTCTTTAGGTGCTTGGAAAAGTGCAAATGTATACTTCCTCAGTTTTTTTTCTAAAGGAAAGGATATTTTCCATCTTCCTGCATGTATTTATATATATGTATTTATAATGTTGGAAGCCATTCTGAGGCTTATGCGAATAGGACGGCATACAAAAATTCCAAATAAATAAATAAATATTTTGGTAGCTGAGTCCTTTGGTCCTAGTCCCTTTAAAAGGACTCTGGGAGCTGTTGGACTGGGACAGATTCAGATGTATGTTATAGGCAGACATATATTAGTCATGGAAACCTCTCTCTAGTGCGAACGTAGCGTTAACTGTGAGCCCCAGATACAGTTGACTTCTGGGAAACTCACAGCCAGCATGTTCTGGTCGAACACGTATTGAGGACAGCAGACCGAGAAAGCACTTTGTCTTGGCTGACTGGGAAGTTAATACACTCAGTCTCTTGGGGTTTCTCAGAAGTCCAGTTCCACTTTTATCCCCTATAAAGTGGGCACAGGATTCCAGCTCTAACTATCGTGACATTAGTGGAGAGAGGTGTGTGGTTGCTTTACTACTACTGATCCAACGGGGACACTGAAATCAGATCTTCCCCAATGTCTCCCTCGGTTTCAGCCTCAGATGTGAATTCTGATCCGCCGACGTGGGCTCTTGAGTTTTAGCAACTTGATTCTCCGCAAGTCCCAGCCAAAGACGTCAGGAACACTTTTCTGCTTTCTTTTAGATTGGACCATCAAGGCTAGGAGCTGCGCAAAGCCAGCAAGCGCCGCACGTCACCGCTCAGGAGCACCAAGGGCGAAAGTGGGAATCGCACCAGGCGGTCCTTTAACCTTCCGCCTTCCCGGCAACCCCCGGGCGGGAATTTAGCACAGCGACACCCTCAGATAGACTCAAGATAACAGTCTGGGACGGGTGGTCGCCGGTCTCGCGAGAGTTGGTTGTGGAGCGGCTGCTCGTGGCGAGTCTCGTCCGTTGGCTGCGCGGTGATTGGCAGGCGGCCTGGGTGGCTCTCGCCCCGCCCATTGCTCCAGCACTAAGCGGCCGCCATTGTCAGCTCGGGCAGCAGCTGGAGGAGGAAGCACAAACGGAGAGTGGTGGGGCGGTCAGGCGGCACTGCGGCGGGTAACGGTTGTGTCTCGTGTGCTGTCTTGGGCAGGGAGAGGGAGGCGAGCGGGCATATGCGGGTGCGGGTGGCGGCGCTGCCTCGGAGTGGCTGTCGGTGCTGGAGGCAAGTGTCACAGTTTTGAAGCTGGAGTCTCCATCTTGTTCTCGTGTGTGTGTGTGTGTGTGTGTGTATTTGTGTGTCTCAGTCTCACTCAGCTGAAGCCCTTGGCCCAGTTTCCTTTTCCTTTCCACTGGCAAGGCTCTGAGAAACAGACCCGACTTTGCAAACAGCTCCTTGTCGAGCAGTTTGGCGCCATAGCTGTAAAATAATATCTCTCAGATTTCTCCTTATCCACACACCTTTTATGTACTCAGTCAAGGAGGTTGGCTAGAAAGAGTATGAAAGGAAATGAGAGAGTATGCGAGAAAATACATCCTGTTTTACTACTCTACTACATTAGATATTTTAATTTTTATTTGTCACTTTAAAAAACATCAAGGAGGGTAGCATGTTTCTTAGTTTGCTCACATAGATTAGGAATACAGGAAGTTGCTTTATACTGAGTCAGACCATAGGTCTGTCAAGCTCAGTACTGTTGACACTGATTGGCAGCAGCTCCCCTGAGTTTCATGTAGAAATTTCCCCAACCCAAGGGTGTCCAGGGTTGAACCTGGTACTTTCTGTATGCAAAGTAGGTGCTCAGCCACTGGGCTATGCCCTTTTCTTACGTTAGACTGAGAAAATTGTTATTCCACCCAGTATGCTGCAAGGCTGAGTTGGAGCCCGGATCAGCTGGTAGCCTCTGAAAGTGTGTACTTTGTTGTTGTTCTCTGAAAGTGTGGACTTTAACTTTCATCATCTTCAGTTAGCATGATCAATATCTAGGTGTGCTGGGAGCTGTATTCTAGAATCATCTGAAGAACAGTCTGCTGTGTCCCTTGCCTGTCATGAGCTCTTGCCAGTGTATATTGTAGATTATTTATATCAATCATGTTTATATCAATCACATCAATCTAAAACATGTTTTGATTGAGCCATCCTATATAATGTTGATGACTTCCTCCTCCTCAGTTATTCTCTGTCTTGAGAGGCAGCATGACACACATTTTGGAGCTGCTTCATTTTTGTCACAAGCTAATGGAAATCTCCTTGTTCCACTTAGAAGTGGAACATCTCATTGCTCCATTTCTTTTCCCTCTTTGCTCACCTAATTAGAATTTTATATTATAAGCTCTTTAGCCCACACTGAATCATAACTGAAGTTTGGCATAACTCTTCCATTCCTAAAGATAAAAAGGATGCTATCTTACTGGTTAATTGCTAATTCTAATATGTGAGAAACTAGTTTACTTTCAAGGAATACTCTCATTAAGTGTGTTAGAGTAATGACAAATGTGGCAAATGGGTATGGTAGGGTTTGTCATGGGAAAGAAGAGAATAATTGTTTCCCAAATGTGTGTGCAGTGGCTTAATTAAAGTGTTTCCATTATCCTAGATCAGCTAAATTTGCGCCCAACTATATAGCCAAACTTCTTTTGTCACAGCTGTTGAAAAACTTTAAATACAGTATGTGTGTACATGACTGCTATCTCTCCTCCGTAAGAGGACATTCACATTCATTCTGGTGAGGACCTCAAAATTGCCCCTTCATTTCTGGATAAGATAATGACAAAAGTAGGGAGAAAACAGATGTACAGATTTGTCCCAAAGGAAGAACACTGCTTACTTAAATGTTTTCAGTACTGGGTAATATGTGTTGCAATTAGGTCTAAATCCTTGCTATTGTTTGGTGTTGCAACAACTTTTGGGACACAAATGCTGAAAAGGAAGGAAAGTTTTTATAGCCTTCACCCATGGCAGCCTTATTGTAGATAAGCTCCTCCTTCAATTTGCTGCAGTAGTGCTGTACCTATTTCAAGTCTGCTTATTATATCCTTTTCCTGCAACTATGAGAAATGAACAACATGATCAACTTGTGCTGTTTATAGAAAAGTGAATCGAGAAGAGGGAAGAAAATAACACTTTTCTTCAAACTCTGTCTCCCTTGCTGATTTTTCCTGTTGAGTTCTGGTTCTATGATTTTGTCCCAGTTGTGCTGTCTTATTGGAGGAAAATAGTGGAACAAAATAGTTGGAAGGAGGAAAATAGTGGATAGTGGATTCTGGTTCTCTTGTCCATGTTCTGTTAGTCCCAAAGTCATGCCCAACCCATTGCAACCCCATGGACGACATTCCTCCAGGCTCTCCTGTCCTCCACCATCCTCCGGAGTCCAGCTAAGCTCACACCAACTGATTCAGTGACTCCATCTAGCCACCTCATCCTCTGCCATCCCTTCTTTTGCCATCAATCTCTTGTCCATACTGCGCTTGTAATACCCTCCTGCCAGTATGTGAATTTGGTGGATACCCAAATCTGGCAGATACACAAGTCTCCTGTGTAATGTCTAGTTTCTGTTTAGATGCCCTAATTTATAACTGGGTGAAAATGAAGGAACAGCAACTCAGTGAGTAGGTTCACATATCATACTAACCCATTCTGCACATAATCAGTAATGGCTTGGTTGTTCACAGAACAACCCAAAATAGGCCTGGTAGGTGATTAGATTCACTGTGAATTGTCCCAATTCCTCTTCCCTTGCTTCTCTAGCTGGTGTCCCAGGGAACTTTTAATTTCCTTTCCCTGCTATGATTGCAAGCACTTTTTCATTCACCACAGCCAACCTCCTTTTTGTGACAGCCAGTAACAGCTCTTCCAAAATGTCTTAAGATATATATTGAAGGAAATCTCACTAGTGTACTTTTTTCTTTGCACTTTTTGCTTTTTTAAGCTGGACTTGTGAAATTGCACATGTGTGCACTTGCAGGAGTGAGAAGTAGAAAGCCTTTCCCTGGACAGTGTCCTGGAGGTGTCTGTTGTCAAACTATGGGCATTGACCTAGAAAGACTGCAAATCAATATACTTTTTTAAAATTTGTATTCTCTTAACAGTTGTAAAAGGGTAAGCAGTCAAAGGAAAGCAAAGTCATGAGTAATCTTTGCTTGTGGAAGCAATTAACAAGTAGATATCCCATTTGTGGTGAGATCCTCCAGTTTTTTGGGTTGGACGCAACTCTTTCCAGTGACCTTGCACTTATCTTTATTTCCCAACATTGTAGGTGCTCAGGAAGATGGAAAAACACAACTCACCCCTTTAACAGGAGCATGGAATTTAGGCAGCTAGCTGTCAAATTCAGGCTCCCCTTCAAATGACATATACATTTGGCACATAAACAACAACCCTGATTTACCTTTTCAAAATCCCCATTTTGAAAGGAAGTCTGCTCATGGGCTGCTTGCAGGAGTCAGGAAAATATGAAAAAGCACAAGGATGCTGAAAGGAGACAAGTCTAACCAAAAACAAAAACCATGAAGGAGGTTATCTGTTGCATACCTGTCCTTCCACAAGTTTGACTAAAAAATGTAATGAGTAAAGAAGTGAATAAATGTGTAGAAATGTCTTGCACTTAAAAAATAGAGTGGTGAAGCAGTGACAGCTCTGCTGATGTGTCACATGGCAAAAGGTAGTCTCCAATAGAAAAGGGGAAGAGACTGCATGCCATGAGGTCTTGTTGCAGTAGGGGACATGGATAGTGATGGTTGCTCCATTGTGTCAGTTGGGCCACTGGAGAAGGCCTGGGTGAGCTCAGCAGGAACAGTGGGGAAAGTGACACTCTTGCTGATCAGGTTACTTACTAATTGCCAGAACCCACATCACTCACTTGGATTAGGATGACACAGCAGCCCATTGTGGGTTCACCCCTAAAACAAATCATAGATTGTCAGGGCGGCATATTGTCCTCAAACAAGTACTCTTACAGAAAGTGGACCACATATGCAAAGTATGACAACACACTGACTTATCACCCACAGTGGATTGTCATGGCATACAAACCTACTCAGTCTTGCTTCCCCTTTCTCCTTATTCACTATGTTGAATTGGATTCTGAAAAACCTTTATGAAAGTTAGTATAGCATAAAGGTTAGACTGGGATCTGGGAGATCTAGGTTCTACTCCCTGCTCAGCTGTGAAGCTCACTGGATGGCTTTGGGCCTGTCACTGACTCGCAGCCTAACTTACCTCTTAGGGTTATTGGGAGGAGGAGGAGGATTGTGTAAGGATTATGAGTACCTTAAAGGAAGAAAGTTGGGATATAAATATGATAAAAAAATACAAACAGGTCTTTGTTAATGCAGGCTGCTGAGATCCCAAGTTATACATTTCCAGCATGCAGATATGATTACATTGCCGGCAGGATTTCCTTTTAAGTTGATACTTGTTAATTTTGCCCTGTAGAAACATTTTACAACTCTATCCACATATATCATGATTCAAATGTATTTTTCTCATTAGATTTTTATTTCTACAGAAAGGAAATAAAACAGTTAGTACAATGTTCAGCATTGCTTGGCTCTCATAATTTAAATGAACGTCTTTTAAGAAACTTGATTAAGACATACCCTTATGATCAGGCACCATTTAAAAGAATGAGTCTCTCTGCATTTATGCGATCACACGAATAAGCTCTTCTTAGAATTCATTAAGATAGCATGAAGACAGGTGTAAACTCTGTTAAAGGAAAGTTTCTTAAGAAAACGTCAGCAGTAATGGATAAAAAAAAGTAAACAGAGGCAAGAATAGAAGGCCATTTCAATAAGGGGTGGAAGGCAACACAGGAGTCCATCAGGAAACTGTGTTAGCAGTCAGGACTCATTAAAAAATGAGATGAACTTCAGAGACGGTTGGTTTTTCAGTGACACTGGGGTGTGATAGCAAAATGGATTCTCCATGGAGAGAAGCAGTATGCTTTTTGGAGGCAAGGTGGACAGCATAGCCATCATGCTGCATATGAATAGTCAGGGCTGGCTACTGTTGGAACAGGATGCTGGCCTGCAAGGGCTTTAGTCTGATTTACCAGACTGTTCTTTTAAAAGACATGGGTTTTCTTTAAATGTTAATTATCAGTGATAATCAGTTTGATTTATGTGATGATTAAACTATAGCATTTGTCTAATCAGTGCAAATGTTAATAAAATAAATCAAGGACAGTGTACTTCTAACGATGCTTTCAGGTATACATGAGTTGCATTCCTATACATGCTTAGGTGGAAAATAATTCTACAACTCTCTGCATTCTCAGACTTTCTTGGTTGACAAGGGAACTGTTCTGTAGGATTTTTTTCTGTTTGAATATGCGTAACATTCTGCCCTTAAAGAACTTTGCAGATCACTTAGTGCTTGAAGTACTCTGCTACTAATTTCAGTGAAATGGGTAGATGTAATATTCTTGAATAGGTTACTTCTGCAGTGTGTTAGTGGGCAACTTGTAGAGCAAAATGTGGAAGTCCCCAACTCCTATCAGCATTATCTAGCATGAAAAAAGATGGGATTGTAAACTAATATGCCTCAAGGTATCTACCTTTGATAGATGATGTCAGTGGCAGGACAGGAACAAAACAAAAAAAGGACAAAGGCATACACTTTTTTTTAGTGGCAGCACTGAAAAGATATGGTAAGATATAAGTATCCCAGTTCAAAGTTAACGTAGATGGAAAAAGTTTAAATCTGGATTTTTGCAGAAGGAAACCTTAAAAGAAAAACACTGTATTTGGGAATTTCTTACAGCAAATCACAGTGTGTTGAATGCCTGATAAATGCACAGACTGAACTAAAAACTTTTAACAAAGTAACCTTAACCATTTTTAATGTGAAACTTTGAGTACACTATATTTTTCTGACATAGTGGCTCTTTCCTTGCCCTTTCTGTCATTCTCATGTAACTTACACTAACCAGTTTATCTTTTAAGGGGAAAGGAAGTCATTTTGGTATATTTAGGAACATCTGATCCCATGATTTCACCTCCATACACTGTGATAATAAATATATCATTTAATAAAACAACATTATGCCATAGCCATTGAAATGAATGTTATGTAGGTACGGAAAATGCAAGAATGAGAAACATTCTGAAGCTAGAAAAAGGAAGGAACTGGTTATGCAGCAACACAGTATGTTCAACTTAGGGAAGGCTGCCTGATAAAACTTTTTTTCTCTCTTGACTGAATCTGTGTGCAGTCATAGAAGCATAACTTGCAACTTCCAAAAAGTCAAGGGTAAGGAGTAATAGGAACAAAGAGGCAAGAATATACTTTTAAAAATAGAAAAGTGGAACTTGGCATCATTTTAGTGATGCTGATGTAACAAAGAAGAATTCGCATGTGCCTGCATCAATATCTCATTGAAACTATATTTTCTTGCCGCTTGGTGGAAATGTTAGCATGCTAGGGTCCCATGTACACTGGCATTTTTTCATCTGATTGGAAAATCTGAATATTTGTTTCACAGTATATAGAAAATGGAATCAAAACCGTCAAGAATTCCACGGCGGGTATCTGTTCAGCCATCCAGTTCTCGAAGTGTTAGGACAGGAACTGGAAGTGGAGGAACCAACATAACTGACTCATATCATATGAGAGAGTCTTCATTGAGACCGGAATCTGGATGCCAGGTAAATTTATGTTTGCAGTCGTATATGCTGCATCCATCTTCAGCTTCTAAGTGTCAGCTTGGTTATATCAAACATGCAGAATAATGTTTATCTTCTTTTCTTCCCCCTATCATTCTCCCTTAAGTAGTTTATGAGAAATTGCATTATTAAGGGAGTGGTCTTGTGTACATTTAGAGAGAAAAAAGCCCTACAACTCCCAGTTCTGCCACTTGAATAAGTGCGGCTTAAACTTCCATAGGATACATTTCATTGTTGTGAATTACAGATGTAAATTGCTCCTTAGTTCCCTTTTTTAATATTATTTTCTTTTAATGCAGTCTAATTTTAGTAGTAGTTAAATGAAGATAAATTGGTCATGAACGCTTCTACCTTCTTGCTCTGAAAAAAGTAAATATGTTAGGGGCTATAGGCTAGTTTGGATTTTCATATCACAGGATGGAAACAGTGCTCTAACCTTAGAGTTGGGAATTGGAACTCTGTCCCTCCCCCACCCCCGCACAGCTGTTGCGGGCCGAATCATGCCAGCCGGCCTCTGAGGTTAGGAATGCAATCATGGAGAGGGGGATAAGACGGGTGTTTCAGGGGAGGAGAGGCCATGATAACGAGCCATCCTGTCATCTCTCCAGCTACCTCCTCTCCCACTCCCAGTGGTTCCAGCTAGTAGAAAGCACAACGTAGGAGTACAGGGAGGTGAGGTTTGCTTCTGCAGCTGCTAAATGCATGTATCCATCCCTCTGAGACAAGGCTTTGCAACTAGAAATTATTTCAGTTCTCAGTGAATTATCAGAGGCAAAGTGAATGGGACTTCAAACCACCTGACTTTGGGGAAAGGGGAAAACCTCTTTCCTTCTGCCTCTAACTTTTATGTTGTTTGTGCCATGTGGCAGTCTTACCTAGCCCCTTCCAGAATGGCCATCATTTGCTCGCATTCCAATTTGCTCGCATTCTAATTGGCCATCATTTGCTTGCATTCTAAAAAGTGCTGCATTTTAGTATGATTGCAGCATTGCTTCTCTTGTCTCCCCAATGCTGGATTATCCAGCCTCCACTGAGAGATGCAGTGCATCTCTTGTGTGCAGTGTAACACCTCTGGCCATTACATTCCTACCATGTACAGGCTCTTTTTCTTCCTCTTCTTTTCTCACATACTTACAATAATTATGGATGTACTCCCAATAGTAGACTTTCTGTGGAGCAAATGCAGTACTGTAGTGCATGTTTGATCTTTGATAATAGTGTATATAATTGTGTAATTTCTGCAACTTTGGCATTTTTCCTTAGCTCTTGTTTGTGTGCTCCGTTCAGTACTTTCTCTTCTGTCAAGTTTCTCGGTGTCAAGCTATGTTAGTTTTATGAAGATTATGTAGTGTAGAAGCA
This sequence comes from Varanus komodoensis, assembly GCF_004798865.1. Lineage (NCBI taxonomy): Eukaryota > Metazoa > Chordata > Lepidosauria > Squamata > Varanidae > Varanus > Varanus komodoensis. The sequence continues at coordinate 56,148 of NW_025335523.1, forward strand.
TTGTCTTAGAAGGAATGGTTTCTAATGGTTTCTATTGAAGAGGTATACAGGGCCTCACTGAGAGAACCAAGTGTGTTGTGTGCTAGCTTGCGTTTTTGGACGTTTAGCAGAATTAAGTATCTAAAAATAGATATACTTCATGTAGCTACTTTTAGCTTTGGTACCACTCTGTAAGACTGACCTATGAAATGATTTGGAAGGGATTTGTAACTCTTCTCTCTGCTGCTTTTCTCAGTACAATTGCAGTAGATTATATAAGTAGGCATTTTTTCTGTTGAAATGTATGTAAGAATGCCTTACATGTGCTGCTTGTAAAATGGATTGCATTCATTCAATAGCTGGAATACTGGATAAAGTTTACTTAGAAGATTCTTTAACTTGGGCTGCCCTCCTAATATATGCAATTTGGTGAGCTCAGTGGTTCTTAACAGTAAGCAGGAATAAGAATTGAGGTCTTAGTAATATTGTTGTAGCTCAAAATTAAATGTGTATATAAACATTTACATCCATTTTCACAAAGTGCTTAAAGAAGAAAATAGAAATAACATCAATCATTAGAAATTATGGCCAAATATAAGTAGAAATAGAAAGTTTTTATGTTTCCTACAGAGAGCAGTGGTCAGATAATTCCAAAACCTACAGGTTACAGGGGTAATGTTCTGTTGCTAGACATCAGTGTTCTGAACAGGCGCAAGGGATATAGCTCATTGGTATATGTGCTAAGATAGCGAGATAAAGTTTCTCAGGCATGTTGATCCCAAAATTTGTAAGGTTACCCGGGTCAAAAGCAACTATCAAATGAGCAAATGAGTTTGGCCTGGAATTTACAGACTGATAGTGCTATGGGAGCTAGGTTTATATAAGGGTTCCTTACATTATCTGCCATCTGTCTTATGATACTTACTGTGTTGACATTTTTCCACAGACTCATAGAAAACAAAATAATGCTTTATAATAACTGCCCTTGGGACCTTCAAATGATGTAGAAAAGCAGATTAGAACTGTTAAACTGCTGAGTAACTGAATGAGAAACTATAAAATTTAAATGGGTAGAATAGCTGAGAATATTTGTTCTGAATACAAGAAATAACAAGACTGAGCTATATGAATTACGAATCAGGCAGAGCTTCTCCTTTTACTATCTTCTATTTGAAGGCTTCAGAAATGCCAAAATACAAGGAACAAAGGAAGATTCGTAGCTATTATTGCTGTATTGGATTCCTCACTTGCAAAAATCTTTTGCAAATTTTTAAAATATCATTATGAAAGATAATTCTTTTAGAATCTTCATTTTCCCAACAAACTGTTCCTCAAGTCCATTTTAAACATGTTGTTGGCTATATTGATATTACTTGTTCCATAATACTGAATTTTATTTGTGTAAACTAGATGCTGAACTATGCAGAAGGAGAGAATCCAACTAAAATTAGATGAGTGCAACCACTTTTATGAGTGTGGATCATCAGATACTGCAGTGTGTTCTACTGGCATAATATGTACGGCTGAATGATTCAGTGGAGCGCTGCTATTACTATTTGAATGTAGAATGCCCCTGTTGGTTACTGCTTTAAGTCTCAGGTGCATCATTGCATTCCCAGTCACAGATCCCTGGCAGCTAACATTGCAGGTAGCAGTAACACTGTTTATATGTGTTGCTGAGTGTAAACATACCTAGTATATTTAAACAGGCCATGACCAGTAGTTACCTTGATGATAAATTCTTCAATTAAGAAGGATGAATTCTGCCCTAATAGAAAATTAAGATGTTAAAGAACTAATGATCTTAGAGATGGTCCAGCTCTTATTTCTCCCCCTCCTTGCTACATATCATTTCTAGTCTTGCTAACATAGGGCACTACTGCAAGGGAAGAAGTCCTTACTTCCTGAGCAAAATGTCTGCATTTCTCTCCATTCTTTGTATAGCTCTGATCTTACTTGAGACATAGGTGAATGAAAGCAGAGTTCTTTCTATGGTGACCATTTCTTATCAACTTTTTAAGATAATGCTATATCTGTATCTAGAATGCCCATTCTAACAGGTAGAAAAATGTCATATTTCTTGATTTTGATAGTGCATAAATAAGAAAATAAGCTCTGTAATATTTTGGTAGCAGTCCAAGAATATAAATCTCTTTAACATTTTGATGTTTTAGATTAAATGTAGCAAATGTTGCTTATTAGACTTAATTGTAAGGTATAATGACTTGAACAGAAGGCTGAAATAAATATCTTGCTTTGTAGGAATCTAGCCGGTTGCATAGTTCCAGCAGAGACTGGGCAATTGGAGAAAGTGAAGTATATGAAAGCCCATGGAAGCTTCCAGCTTCATCTCCAACTCGTTACTCAGGAACACTTGATCGTCCATGGTCTGGAAGATTTTTGGGAAGCAGAAACAGATTGGTAAGAGCTGTTAAGTTGTCTCCTAAAGGGTCACCTAAAATACTTTTAAAGTTATAACTAGCTGCTTAATATTTTGATGTTAAATTAATTTCTCATAATCACATTTCAAAGAAACATGTAAGCAGCATCAATAGTCAAGATTTGTGTTAAAAGGTACAGAGGGATTGAAGAAATGTGTCTGGGATATTTCCAGAAAAAAATACACTAGAAAAATATCTGTGAGGATTCATGCTTTTCCAATGTGGATTTCCTCATCCAAGTTTAACTTTTATCTTACTATTTTTGCCCTGCAGTGTTTATACTAATAGGTTGTTGGTGTTCCTGTGTGGAGGGACACAAATACACTGTAATTTTTAAACAGTGGAAAACTTGTCTACACAACATGATATCTACAAATAATTTTGCAACTTCACCATGGGCGGACAAAACCACATTGTTCACTCAAATGCAATTTTAAACAATATTTACTTATTTATTTGTAATGGAGGTAGCATCCGCTTATGATAATATTTTAATGATTCCACTCAGGCCACATAAGATCTTAAGACTATAAGAGGAAGAGGACTAGAACATCAAATGTTAGCTGGAAATAGGCAGAAGCAGTGAAATGGATGCCAGAATCCATGGGATAAGTCCAGGAAGTTCTTCCCTGGCCTCAGCTAAAAGAGGTAGTCATGAAAAGTTGTCTATGGTTATGCTTCCCATTCTGTGTCTGTGCTTTTATGGAAAAAGTTAGAATTTTTAGCTAGATGCACTGGATTTTACATTAGAAGATAAATTCCTCAACTTGTGGTAAGGATAGGCTTTATCTATGATTATGTTCATGTTTCTTAGTATCATGCAGTATTTACATATACCTGTAGTTGGCTATGGAGTGTACAAAGAACGGGAGAAGAATTTACTTAATACTCAAAATCTGAGGTTCAGAAACATTTAGTGGAAGAATGTTCACCTTCAGTCTTCTTCCACTAAATGTTCAAAGTGAAGTTTACAGCACATAGGGAGATCAACTTTACTCAGGTTTACCGCCTAATGCAATTATTTCAATTGCATGCCTTTTTATATTGATGGAGAGCCTGTGCATAGACTACTGTGAAATGGAGGCATGCATAGTCAGAGTTCCATGTCATCATGGGAGGCCCCATGCATAGCATGGCCACCCCTTTGTAAACATGTTTCCTAGTACATAGCTGTCAGGGGGAATGGGGCCCTTCCCTTTGTGGGAATGCCATGTAGGAGAATGCCTGACTAGGACACTTGATGATGTTGGATCTGTACTTAGGATTATGTAACTAATCTCTTGTGGATGGGTATTTTGTGCTAGCTGTGTTCTCTTATGCATAATTGATCTGTCCCCAGACAGTTGTATTTGGGTAACATAGAAACATAGAAATAGAGTGAGTCAGAAGGGGTCTCCCAGGCCATCTAGTCTGACCCCCGGCTCCAGCCAGCTCCACTCACGACATGCCCGCCATGTGCATGTCTAGCCTATCTTTGAACACTCTCACCGATGGGGCCTCAACGACCTCTTGTGGAAGCCCATTCCACAC
>NW_025335523.1:60197-61648 GCF_004798865.1 Varanus komodoensis
ATGGGGCCTCAACGACCTCTTGTGGAAGCCCATTCCACACCCTCGGGTAACTTCTTGACTTGACCTGGATTTACATTGGACTTTGCCTTTGCGACAATAGAATTGTGGTTGCCTTTTGTTAATTGAAGGAGGTTCTTGCATAGAAAGCCTTAAATGGTCAGGGCCCAGACTACTTAAAAGAATATATGAGCTTTCCATATAAATCTCTCTTCACTGATTATCTAGAGAAACCTTTCTTCTTACCATTGGAAGCAAAACTAGTTGCCACATGAGGAACCTCCTTTATAGTGGTGCCAGCTGTATAGAACCACCTTACAAGGGAGGTACCACAGCAAAGTTTTTAGGAAGTTAGTCAAAACTTATCAGGCATTTAGGCATGAGTTGGATTTTTAGAAGTTTCTAAATACTATTTTGTGTGTGTGTGCACTTTTCCTAAAGGCAAGAATGGAACTGGAGAAATAAAAGGAAACTAAGAATCAAGACACATGCTTGTAGGCAGAGTTTTTTTAAAAAACTTTTTTTCTAAATTAGCATAATGGAATAAAAAGCAATCACACAGTACAATAAGTGCACAAGAAGGAAAATTATGAGGACCCTTATAGTGTATTTGCCTTCGACAGATATTTGGCAACTTTTTCAAAAGAAAAAATAAAGTTTAAAGTAGTCATAAAGTTCCTTTAAGGAGCTGGCATATTCATCAACCTGAGAGATCAAATAAATTTTACCTATATTTAGATGAATAATTATCTATCTAAACAGTTACAGATTTCAGAAGTGCATACAAAACATAGCATAAAACAGCATTAGCATAAATTAGTCTTAGAAACAAATTTTCAGGCAATGCAGATCAGAAAAACAACAGGTGTTAATATGTTCTGTTCTAGCCAGTACACTACTGCAGTCTGTTCCAGGTGAAGTTTCTGAATTGTCTTCAAGGGCAGCACTAGATATAGCTTAATGAAGTTGAGAAGCTACCAAAGTATGTTGAGCAATAGCCATATGAACATCATGGAAGAAAAACTGGCTGGTTAAACTGGGTTTTGCTTTAAGGCCTTTTGAACTTCTTTCTGTGGTAACATCCTTTATATTAATAAAATTAATAATATATTAATAGATATTCTCTATTAATATCCTTTATAATTGTTTTAGCAGGTAAACCTTTAAAGTGTTAAATTTTAGGCAGATCATCTAAATAGTAAGAAAACCCCATTACTAGGCGTTTGGAAGTTTATTTATTTAAAACATTTCTATGCTGCCCCCATCGCAACAAAGCCTCGGGGCGGCTCACAACAAAACAAAAGCATATAAAAATTATACAATAAAAATATTAAAACCCGGTGCATCTTGGCTTAAAATTTAAAAAAAACCTACATAATAAATTAACAATTAAAATAAGTTTTAAATAAAAAGGTCTTAGCCTGGCGCCGTCGTTATTTGTTTTTCGGCGCCAG
>NW_025335523.1:61748-189861 GCF_004798865.1 Varanus komodoensis
TAAAACATTTCTATGCTGCCCCCATCGCAACAAAGCCTCGGGGCGGCTCACAACAAAACAAAAGCATATAAAAATTATACAATAAAAATATTAAAACCCGGTGCATCTTGGCTTAAAATTTAAAAAAAACCTACATAATAAATTAACAATTAAAATAAGTTTTAAATAAAAAGGTCTTAGCCTGGCGCCGAAAAACAAATAACGACGGCGCCAGGCGGACCTCTCTGGGGAGCGCATTCCATAGATGGGGCGCCACCGCAGAGAAAGCCTTCCGGGTACTCACCCTCCTAATATCATTCACAGAGGGTTCCCGGAGAAGGGCATCTGTTGCTGATCTCAAGGGGCGGGAGGGCATATATGGACGCAAGCGTTCCTTTAGATACCCAGTTGGTTTTGTAATGAGGATGGTACAGGTGTAACACTTTCTGACTAGGTTATGGTTGTAGAATTAGGAGGTCACTTGAACTTAATTTCTGATTCTGTAACGTAGCCTACTTCCATTAAGACTACGTAAGTGGATGGAAGGAACTGAGAATAAACTTTTAATGGTAGTATCTAATACCTGAAAAATTAGTTTGTTCTTAATTTCAGCTGTGTGCAAATGTTTATTTTTATCTTACCAGATGTATTCATTTAATATTTTGATTTAAGTCTTCTCTAACCTACTGTTACAGACTATGTGCTATTTTACAGAAAAACATTAACTCTTCCAATACTTTGCTTGTAGTCTACATCATCATCTTCGCCTCTTACATCTTCTTGGCTTGGTGAATCTGAAAGAACTCAGGGAGCATATTCTTCAAGGCTTCATAACCAGCAACAGGATACTGATTCTAAAAGACCCAAACTTTCTTATACATCTACCTCTAGTGTGAGAAGTAATGGCTTAAACACAGTCTCAGGTATGTAATGTGCTGAAGCTATAAACAGTGTATTATCTTCATCTTGCTTATACCAAAGCTTGGTAACCCTCATTGCATAAGCAGAGGATCACACGTATCCCCCAGATCACATTTTGTAGTTTAATTTGCACATAAGCAGTCGCACCAATTAGTCCTTCTAGGACACTGTGTTCTCCTAGACACAAAGTGTCGTGGCTAGACCATCCCAAAATTTCAGCCTTCGCTCTTTAACATTCCCCCCCCCCATAAACCAAAACATGTCCAGGGCACAAAAGTACCCCAGAATCTCCTTAGGAACAGTTGTATGGTATTGTATTATACCCTAAACAATAGGCTGCAAGCAAAGGAACCAAAGAAGATTCAATGAGTTATAATCATTAGTGTCCTTCCACTGTCAAAGGACTCTTCCATCCAAAGAATGAGGAAGAAGGTGATTTTCTTTGATTTTCCTTGCACCTTGTGCCACCTCCCACATGGTTCCAAAGGGATTTCCTAAGCCCCTAAAACAGTTTTCTGGGGAAATGGGCAAAAACCAGTTCCTTCCACAATCCTTTGACAGAAGCCTCTACTGGATCAAAAACATCCATTAGTAGATTCCCACCATTGGATACAATTCTGACAATTTATTATGAAATGACCTTTCATAGACTTGAGCTTACCCAAATACAACTGTCTGTGGACAGATGCATCATACATATACTTATCAGATGTATATGAATAATATATTTTTCCCTGAAAACCAAACTAAGGTCAGTTGCTTAGTGTTCTGTCAGACACAAGAAGGTTGAAAATATAAATCTCTGTCAAGAAGGTCAGAATTTGTAAAGATTAGCCCAGAGGCAGATGTTTTGATACCAGATGTTTTAAAAAGAAGTGTAGGTCAAGATAAGCATGTACAAAAGAATATTTTCTGTTAAGTAACCATTGCAAAAAGCTAAACATATACATTTGCCATGCATGATGACTGTGGCAGCTGGTCCCCAGTGGAGATGGGCTCACTCAACTGTTAGTGTGTACCTACAATAAAGAATTTTTTAAAATATAAAACTGCTTGCTGGTGTTGCCTGTCTCTCTCATGGTCAGAGAACAAACAAGGGACTTTTTTGTCCTCAAGACACACACACACAAATTTCCAAGAGGGATATTTTGTGACAATGTAAAGATTTTATTCCCAGTTCAGAATTTCTGGAATACAATGACTCTGACCGTCAAGTGCAGAACTGTAATAGTAAACTAGTGCAGCTAGAAATTTAAAAATGCTTAGCTGGTTGTGGAAGGATTGAGAGCAATACATTAAAATCTTGCCTTAATTATGATTCATTCTTAACGTATTCCAGGGAAATTGGATAATGCTCCTCTCCTACCTCCTCTGTGCTCAGTTCAGTCACTTCGGATCTGCTTCCCTCACTGTACATAAAGTATAACGACATTTAGAAAAGGGAAGTGTCGTCCAAACAAAAATATGAACATTCATTGAACATAGCATCATTAGGGTTTAAAGCCTGTAGCAAGGAAGCAGGAAGACATAACAGCTTTAACTTATGTTTTAGATTCCTCATGGAGGTACAATGATGTGTCCAGATCTTCATCTATGGTACTTGGATCATTAGGAACTGAACTTGTGAGAGAGAGGAGAGAGCTAGAAAGAACAGATCCATCTGTTAGTCTTGTGGATTGTAGTCACAGGAATGGTGATTTCCCATCTTCATCATGTATGTATTGGAAACCTGAGAATTTCAGGCACATTGGTTGGTTCCATTTGTAGTGTTCACAGCCAGTCATCTGGCCTTTGTTTAGTTGAAGCCATTGCTCTTGGTTCATACATGTAACTAGGTTGTGCAGTGGTTGCAAGATTCTACTTCAGTTTTATTTTCTAAAGGAACAGTTCTGCATTGTTTCTTTTTATAAGACAAATTATTTTGAAGCTGGTTTATATTTGTGGGCATTTAATGTACTGGTCATATCCCTTTTCACCAGTATCCATTGTCACTAGTTTGGACTAATAAAATAAGTTTACTCACTTGGAGAAGAAACACAGACTTGGAATCAGTTCAGACGTGCAAAAATTTTTTCCACCCAATGTTCATTGACTGGTTTTTCTGGGAAGAGGCTGTGTGGCCTAGATTATTAATGGATAGAGTAACTCAGCATTCCTCAACATGGAACGTTCCAGATGTGTAGGACTGGAACATGATTACTTCCTAGCTAACAAAGCCATTGGTCCTGTTGGATTTGAATTACTTTTCCAATGACTGTGGCACTAATAGTGGAATTACCTTCCAAAGGTTAAAGTCTAGCTAAATTGAAACCAGAACTTGGTGAACTTTTGAATTATCTGTCTGGTTAGCATTGTATTTTCCAATGAAGGAATATTAGTTTTATGTCTATACCTTACATTACACAACTATGCTATTTAACTTCACTTTTAATTAGAGTTACTTTGAATATTACTACTGATTCAGAAATGGCTTGTGCAAGCAAAAAGGCACTTGTGTGAACTAATAGTTCTGATTTCCTTCAATTTCCCTGTCCTGCTGCAGCCCCTCAGTTTTGATCTTTAGGGGCAACTTTGTGAGAGAGGAGCCAGGAAAACCCATTGTGCAAGTAGAATTCTGCTTGTCCATTTCCTGGATCCAACACGTTGGTGTTTAGACAAAAAATTACAAAAACAGTTGCAAGGGAGAAATAACAATTTTCCTTTATTTATTCATTAGGTTAACTCATAACTGATGTTCAATGAAAATTCATGATTAGTATTGGGTTATCCACCTTCCAAAGTTGAATGGCTATTAAAAAGATAATTCCAGTAAAAATGCCTTTCTGTCATATTAATATTATTGGATATGATTGGCTTTTATGGAAGCCAAGTGGACAGCTGCTTCTATAATTGTGATGTTTTGATTGTGGTGTACACCACAATAGTAATACACCACAATTTTGGTTGTGGTGTATTACTATTTATTTATTTCTAGCTTTTATGTACTGCTATTTAGTGAAAGAGCTCTCAGAACAGTTATCTACAGATAACCTTATGTTCATGGTGCCTATAATGGAGATTTATTTTCAAGCTGGTATGTTATAGTAGTTAGTGCCGGAATAACATTGGACAGGCCCAGATTTGGTCACCTGTATGCCACAAAACCCAGTGGACCTTGGGTTGGCAGCTGAGTCTCAGTACTAGCTCGTGGGGTAGGAGAAGGGGTGAACCATGCATGCTGTCATGAGCTCCTAGGAAGAGGGGCAGAATAAAAATTAAGTAAACATTACCATCCATGTTTTCAGGATAATTTGGTTTAAAAAGTTTTTTATGGGGTCTAGTTAATCCAGGTTAGTTTAGTTTAACTCATAATCATATCCTGTGCTGGATTATTATCTTAATAGTTTATGCTTTTTGGTTTCTGTGATTTATGATAGATCTTCAGGAAAGATCTGCTTCTTCATATGCACAGGGAGCAAGACCAAAAGAAAACTCATTGAGTTCTTTGAGGCTGAACACATCCATGAACCGCCAGTTGCCTTCTGAACATCAGTCATCATTACTGTCTAGAGACCATAGCTGGAATTCAAGATCTAACTATGTCTCAAGAGAATTAGAGTCTACTCAAAGGAATATACAGCCAGAGTTTTCCCATGGTGCCATGAGAAGTGGAACCAGTTCCTCAAGCATTTCTGAAAGGGTTATGCCATCCCAAAGGTCATTAAGTGAACCTCCTGCAGATACTGAAGGAAGGCGTACAACTCGGCAACTACTGTCTCGTTTAGCTTCTAGTATGTCTTCCACATTTTTTTCAAGAAGGTCTAGCCAAGACTCTTTGACACCAAGACCTCTAGGTTCTGAAGATTCAACTGTTCCTAGAGCTCAGGGTTATACCCAAGCTAGTGCTATGAACACAGCTACAAATTCTGATGATACAGAAGCTCAGACTCCTGATGTTTCTCAGGGATTTAGCTTTCTTCGAAGACGATGGGGCCTGGCAGGTGTTTCACAAAATTCTAGTAATGATTCGGAAGCTGAAAGTTACCGACATGATTCAGAAAATAGGAATGCAGGTTCTTGGTTGTCATCTTCTCTGAGGAACAGGTGTACACCTTTATTTTCCAGAAGAAGGAGAGAAGGAAGAGATGAAACTGCAAGAACCTCTACCTCTGAAACACCTGCTAGATCACTGCATCTTTTTAGGAGAAGAGAATCTGTTGGGGAGACATCTCTTGAAGCACAAAATGATTCCCCCAGGTCTGCTGCTAGGCCATCAACACCTGCAGTACCTAATGGTGCTACATCTGTTGCCTCGGGGCCAGATTCTGTGCAAGGTAGAAGAAATTCAGGAATATCAGGAATGTTTCCTGGTTCTCTTTTCCGGTTTGCAGTTCCCCCAACACTGGGAAACAACTTGTCTGACAATGTTATGATAACAGTAGATATTATTCCCTCAGGCTGGAATCAACCTGGAGGAGAAGATAGTGACAAATCTAAAATACCACCTTCAAGAGATCCTGAAAGGCTTCAAAAAATTAAAGAAAGGTAACACATAGATTTTTAATGAAGTTTTCATAAAATTGAAAGAAGATATTGATCTGTTTTGTACAATACACTAGGCTCACTATGGATTATTTAACCCACAACGAGCCATGGTGTGCATGGGCACATGAAGCTACCATTATGAAGATGCAACCCATGATAGGGTTGTGGCTTGTTGACTAAATCTGGCCACATTAAACCATGCTCATGTCACCCTTGGTTTGTAGTATAAACCACATGTACCATGCAAGTCCACATGTACCATGCAATCTTCAACTTTCCTTTGGAAAAGATACAACTTTCCTTGAGCAGTTAATTCACATAGGTTGGGTTGTGCATGCCCGTGCGTGTGGGTGTGAGAGGAAAAAAAGTCAATTCTTCTCTGTGCAGCTGTCTCCACCATTCCTAGAGTTCCACCAATTCCTAGGAGTAAGCTTTTGGAAGGGAATACAATACTGTATACGGAAGAAAGGGTGGGGCTCTTTTATGTTCATGTAAAGAAATTTGCAATCTCAGCCTATGTTTCTGGGGACAGCATAAGACTCTTCTCTATGTGGCATTCCTGCAGCATCACTGACAACTTGGATTGGGAGAACTGTTTATCCGTTGCAATATTGATTACTGTCTTAGATAATATGATTAATATTTAAATATTTGGAATGCTTATTTCAGTTCTACAGATTAATCCCCCTTTCCCATTTTAGTCTCCTTTCAGAAGACTCAGAAGAGGAAGAAGGGGACTTATGTAGAATTTGTCAGATGTCATCCACATCTGCTACTAACCTCTTAATAGAGCCATGTAAATGCACTGGAAGTCTGCAGTATGTTCACCAAGAGTGTATGAAAAAGTGGCTACAGTCCAAGATTAATTCAGGTAAGGGAGTGGTTTAGAATAGTATACAGGAAACAGATAATGGCTTAGACCCTGAGTTGTTTTTTAATGAACAGAAGGACTTCCAATCTCATAGAAGCTACTGTAAATGGAAGGTGGAGTGGATCATTTAATGAAAGCAGTGGGAGAGACTGCGTAGCAGAAGCTATCTATTGTAGAGAGAGACTCCTTACTTTTGAGAGAGAGAGAGAAAGTTTTTTGGAAACGAGAATACCTTGTAGCAATATAAGAAGGGGTACAGTAATTTTATACTGTGGGCTCTGCACCTTACCTGAAGCAGCTTGTGCCACTCATTGGAATTGCATAAAATAAGGGGAAAGGGCTCCCTTACAAATTGGAGATTACAGTGAGGTGATAGGGAAAGCCATGTACGTATGACAAATGTTGGCTCCTGGCTCAAGCACTGGGTGTAAGATCTATTGGGATCTTTGGTTATAGAACAACTGAGGTAAGGTGTGGCCATGCCTAGTCCCCTGCAGCTCGCCCTTGGAGGCTATTTGGTCACTGGTTCCTGTATTCTGTGTAGTTAGGTTTACATTTGTGTATGCAAGGGTAACCTAGCTGAACCATTGTTCCATGTTGTGCTTTCACATACCTGAGTGATGTCTACTTAGTTTTTCAGGAGTATTTTCTGTTCTATTAGTATAACTGTTCTATTTTCTTAGGTTCTTCTTTGGAAGCAGTAACCACTTGTGAGCTGTGCAAAGAGAAATTGCATCTCAATCTTGACAATTTTGATATCCATGAGCTTCATAGAGCACATGCAAATGAACAAGTTAGTATATTTTGGCTAATTTGGTAAGTGTCAGTTTAGTGCTGTGACTCAGGACAACTTTTTTCCCTAGAAGAAAACATTTGTTTAGGTCAAATTTTAATTGTATAATCACCTTGTAGAACACATTCTGTCCTTTGCTTCAGGTGTGTGTTTATAAAGGCTGGGTTATATGTGTTTCATAGTGATCAGTTGTTTGTCTTGAGGCTTGGAAAAAGATGAAATAGAAACTGATATAAATAGGAAGCCATAATGAACATTGATAAACTTACCCCACTTGCTGTCTTATTTGAGTAAGGAGTCTTGAGAGTTAAAGGGCAGGCACTATTTTTTCAGGCAGACACAAACTATATTTTGGCAGTACAATGGATTTTTGTCTCTGAAGAGGACTGTAGGATACAATCTTATGACTCTCTTGAACATGAGTCATAACTATGCTATGTTGTTATAACAGGACATATGATCTGATGCTGTGTTTCTATTTGTAAGTAAGGCAATACATAGTCAGTAGGAAAAGATTCTTTGTATTGCTGCATCCGTATCCATCACCATTGTTTCTTGATGACACCACAAATAATTCTCCCTCCCCTGCTACATTGTGCCCCTGTCATCTTAATACTGGCGCAAACTTACAAAAAATGCATAGCAAAAGGGTGGAAAGGAAGTGTGATAGTTTTGAGAGCCTTTGTGGGAAATGGTGTGGGAAAACAGGCCAATTAGCTGGTGATAGTAGTAATGTATTCACTCAGATCCTTGCTATTAGTAGTGGCTGAGCTGCAAGACTTGTACATCTTAATAGAAAAAGTAGGATACTTTCATCTTGTATATTCAGTACTATATAAATACTAAGTAGTATGAAGCTTTCAATATGAGTTTGTATACTTGTATTTTACTTTGCTTCTGCTTTTTCATACTTGCTGCTTAGTTAGTGTAAACCATCCATGTTTAAATCATTGGAGCTTAAGGTCTGAATGTTTATCTAGGGCACCTTTCTTTAGCAAAAAGGAGCCCATAAGATTTGCTGCTAGTTATAAAGATCTTAAGCTTCATCTTTTCAAGATGGCTACTTAAGCATAGAGGTAGCCAATTTATTGAGAGATAAACTTGGGAGTCAGATCTATCTAGTCAGAGCAGTTATTTAAAGTGCAACCATGTTAAGATCTGAGTCTTCAATAGAAATTACTGAAAGAAGAGCATACCTGCATATATGTACTGGGACAAAATAATCAGTAAAATGTAGTACCAGTTGTGCATTTCAGACATGTTTGACTTGATAATGCCCTCTCTTCCTAGGCAGACTATGAATTTATCAGTTCTGGGCTTTACCTTGTAGTGTTGTTACACTTGTGTGAACAGCGCTTTTCAGACATGCTGGGAACTACAAGTGAGGCCAACACACGAGTTCGGGTAAGTGGTGTGAGCTGCTTCTGTGGGAGAGGCTGATTATGACGCCTGTTAAAGCATGCTTTTCATATTTCCTCAAAATTTACATTAGCCAGGATCAGATGGCCATGTTTCCAACTGTGGCTTTCTGCCCATTCCTGCTTCAGTCCCTCTTGTCTTACAAACACTGCTTGTAAAGGACAGACTACCCTCTGGAGCCACTGGTAGTTCAGGGAATGCAACTAGTGTGAGAAACCAATGTGACACGGTCGAACAGAGAAATTCTTCTGCTTGCATGTAGGGCCCTCTGGTTCATTTGATCGATTGGTAACTTCCCAGAGTACTGTGTAACACCTAATTAATTTTAAAGCATACTGGGACAGACAACACAAAACAGGCATTGGGTGCTCCCTGAGTGTAACTTGATCTCTCAAGATTATGTTGAGAGCTACAGTACTGACAAACTAAACCAGAGGATAAATTCCATACATTTTCATTTTCTGAAAAAACTATCTTAAGCTAGTGGGCATTGTTGTAGCCTATTGTTGTCTGTTTTTCTGAACTAGATATTCACAAACAGCCTCTGATTGCAGGAAAATTGCTCCAACTCTTTATTTTTGTTGCCTCTTCTGAACATTTTCTATATCTTCATACTTTCTTTGAACAAATCTGAACATGACACATTTCCTTACCCTGACCATTAAGAATTCCTAGAATAGTACCTGTTTGGGAAAGGATTTTCTTTTAGTTATTTGATTCTTCTAGATATTTATATACTATAATAAAGTTCTCAGTCTGGCTAGTTCCATCAGGAATGACAAAATAGATACAGGTTAATTAAAGCTACCTTTTCACTTCTCCATGACCCTTTACTTAATTAAAGGCATTTCCTCTTCCTAATACTAGATTTCATTTTGTTAGATCAACTAAGCAGATTTTTCTTGAAATCTTGCAAGTTCAAAGGGTGTCCTTCATATTCAAGCAACCCAAATTCAAAAAATTTGAATAGTTCTAGTTCAGGGTTTGAAAATATGCATAAGTATTTCAGTGAACTGTACATGCTCATCTTTCTTATATGATAACCTGTCTGAAATTTCCAAATGGACCTTTATTCCGTGTATTTAGAGTTCATACAGTACCGTTCTCCTGCATGCAAGTAATACCTAGCTGTACACTCAGCTGTACACTCCCAGGCACTTTAATAGAGAAGTGAAACCTGCTGGATCACAGTTGGACAGCAGCCATTCCATGATGGCAACAGGCTTTTTTCTAACTTATGCACTTACTAAGAGATGCTGACTATAGTTCTGATCCCTTCAGCTCACATATTTTTTCTATATATGGAGACAGTTCCTGGAGACAATTGGACTGCTCACATGTAGATGAAAAATGAGGAATGTCTTAAATTTCTGAAGGGCAACAATGGCATTTATAGAGGTTTAAAATCCTTGGTGATCTACAACATTTAAAACTGCCTTCTTTCTGTATTGCTTCTAGTTTATTAATCTTGCAAGAACTCTTCAGGCACACATGGATGATATTGAAAGTAGGTGGCTTTCCCTTGCTTAGTTTTACTTCAAAGTTAAAAGAACCAAGGAATAAACTCATCTGTTTTGAAATGTATAGCACTAAGTATTCAAGTGTTTGAGACTACCTGTAATGTTCATGTATTTGTGACTGGAACACCAAATAAAAATGAAAGAATGAGGTTTATGTCAAATTTTAGCATCTTGTAAAGGTGAAAGGAGGACTTCAGAAATACCTTTCAAACAAAATACCTCAGGCAAAGTGCTTTGAAGCATTCAGGCTACACTTTGCATTCTCTTGCTACATGTTAGAGGAATTTAAAGGGCAAAAGAATAGGTGACATAATCCAGTTAGAGTATGAAAAACTCTATATTAAGCACATACTTAGTTGAAATCACTGGATTGTAAAGTGTTTAATTTGGGCTAGATTTTGGCCCATAAACCATATCAGTGTAGCCAAGACAAGCAGGTGAATGTCTTTGTTTACTAGATTTTGCAAATGGCTTTCAAGTGGAAATAAGAAATGTAATTAGTTGACTGCCTAGGAGGAGCATACTTGTTTTTCTGGAAGTATATGCTTTCAACAAAAGAAGTATCCTTTTGAGATTGTTCCATTTAAAGATATCCCACTGCTGTATAATATATGTTTGCTATTAGCTATTAAGCTTTCCCCCATATATTTTTTGGATCCTGGCTGTATTAGTCTGTAAGGACAAGCTGTATTTTATGCTTCTAGGATGATACATTACACAAATCAGTCTCAGGCACTTATCTCTTGGGATCCTTGAGCGTGTATCTACAGTTGCTTGGCACTACTGGCTATTGTGCTTTTTGTTAGAGGAATGGTAAGTGGGAAATTAGGAACAGGGAGCATATATAGTTATGTTACATCTTGTTCCCAGAGACCTGACTGCAAGTATATATGCCCACCCCACTTTTTTTGTTCCCAATGAATAGGCATCCCAACATTCCTTGATACCAGCTGATATTGATCTTGGCCAAGCTGGACACAGCAGGAGCAAGGAATTTGTGAGCTGGCCCATAAAGCAGAACTTTCCCAATAATTGTGGGGAAGGACTTACATTTGTAGGGGGTATGACCAGGATCCAGGTACCATTCCATCCCCCATGGAACAATAATATATCCTGTCTAAATCTGTCTTCAGTAGTTGCCAGTCTTCTTTCTGCTTTTCTGTTGTTTATTCTTCTTGGCCTCTGTTCCAACAGATGACTACTGTAATAACTCAAACCCTGTTTATTAAACACATTTGATTGATAAAATTTCTTCCACTTAGGAATTTTGCCTTCCAGTTCAAGGAGCTTTGGGAATATCTAGACTGTTGATACACATTGGGAGAATATGGATGGTACTTTTAAAAGTTTTTATGTCCCATGTCATTTAATATGGGAGATTCCATAATAATCATAATTATGTATTTAATGGCTTTTCTTAGAAACTGTCCCTATGCTAGTGCTAAAGAAGCCTTTTGATGTTGTTAGTAATATTTCTATAGTGCCATCCATAAACATGCAGTTGAACATAAAACCAAAGTAAAATCACACATGATGCAGAATTTCTTTTATTGCACAGATAACAGTTTGGCCTTTTGCCATTTCTGAGCTGTAAAGTACAAAGTAGAATTCAGGAACAGTCACTGGTCACCTCTGCACTATACAGTCAAAAAATGAAAGCATATAACCCTGTCCATGTGACTAAAAAACTTCTGTTGCTTTTCACTCTATATCCATGTGCATATTAAAAGCTGATTTTATTTTAACATAAGTACATATAGTATATGTGTGTGTCTTTCCATTTTTAATTCTAGTGATAACGGGGGTGGGATATTTAAATCAAATAGATTTAAATCATGGTTTTTTACATAAAGACTCATTCTTGGTGGTAAAATCTTAATATTTACAATCAGATGAAAGTTTCATTTTTAGAATAACAAATTTTCAGATTAGTTTTACCATTATATAAATACTGATTTGGTTATACTATTAGAACCACACCATAGATAGATAATTATGAAAGCATTGCAAGGTGTTTTCATTTTGCATGCATGCCTGCCTTACTCATAGGTATGAATATCCCATATTCATTAAAATATTCCCAAACTAGGAATATCTCTTAAGGCCTGCTGCCATTATAGGTTTTCCTTTCCAGGGAAAGAATAATAAGATAAACCTTAGGCTAGACACAAAAAGATTCAAAGACTTGCACAGTATTCTGCTCAAAAGGTTTCACTTACATTTTTACAGCTTGCCCATCCTTCCTCACACTTAGCTTCTTGTGCAGATCTATTCCATTCCCAACAATCTTCTTCTATTCATTGATTTGTTTGAAAATTAGCACTTAAGACGTGAAGGGTTGATACTGTGTACATAAATTTGCAAAGGAACAATGGGATTAAGGTCTTTTTCTCAACTCTGTATGTTTATTTTATAACATTTTTGCTGTGAAGAAGACACGTGTGATCTCTGCCGATGCAAACTCACAGTTTTGAGAACTGTAAAACCAAGCATCTGTGATTATATCTTCTAGATAGAAAAGTTGCCCAATAATCTTACAAAAACTTCTGGAAGTGCATGACATTGTGAATGGATTAATGGAATTCATTTACCAAAAAATTTAAACATTGCATGAATATGCAGCCTCATGCTTCATAATTAAAAAAATTAATCCTTATTTCATGATGAATAACTTTTGGACTTAATGTATCTTATCTTAAAGATAGAAAACCATCTTTAGCATATTATTTAAACAATCCAATTTAAATGTTAAAAATCTGTTTGAGATTTTTTTTTAATCATTGGTTTTTATCCACCCTGAAAAATAAGATTGATATGTGTGGTGAAACAAGACTGTGGCTTTCAGTTTAGTAACAATCCCAATTCGAAAATTACATACCCCATATTAAATAATGCATATGCCATACGCAAGTGATAAATTTCCCATACCATAGGTTTTTAGAAAGAATTTTGATTATGTCCTATACTTCCAGCAGCTTCAGATGATGATGATTCTGAAGATGGAGATCTCAGCAGAACACTTGATGCTGCATAAATGCGAACAGAGGGACTGGATGCTCAGCTGACACAAGTACCATCATTATTATTTTTATTTAGTAAAATACAGTGATTACTATTAGATTGCTCAGTTCAGAACCTGCTGTTGCATGCTGGTATCCAGAGACCTGAACCTTCAATCTGCAAGAGTGTGTTGTTTCTCCTTTGAGATTATGACATGTATGCCTTCTAAATACCAGATTTTTATGTGTAAGGAAGATTTCCTTTTGTATAAACTTCTTACAGTAATCAGTTAAAAGTTCTGGGAAACATTTCTCAAGTTTTGATCTTCTACTGGCACTATGTGGTAATATTAAGTGTATTTGCAAGTTCAAGTCATGGGGATTGTTCTGTGTTAGCTTTCCATTTAAAAACACCTCTGGGAAGACTCATCACTTTGCTTCCAGTGTTAACAACCTAGATTGAATGAGGGTATGAATGGGTTCTGTCAAAATTAGTGTTAAGTTTCTAAGTTTTTTTCTTGAGGAATGTTTAACTCAAAGCAATAAACTTGCAAGGGGCTACTAATAAGTGTTAATGACGGCTTTTATAAATTGCGGATTATATTTGATAATATTATGTAGAATTTCCAATATGGATTTACAGCTGTAAACACTGGCATTTCAGCATTCCTGGAAGGAATAAAACTTATGGTTTAGAATCTTAACCAAGTTATTTATCTTAATGAACCTTTTTTAGAACCCACATTCATTGCTGAAGCACTGGTTATCAATGTGTTTTCTAGTGTTGTCACTTGTTAAATAAAAATTACAATGCATTTCATTTGTCTGCTTCTTTAAAAATCTACTGAATCCTAAACATGGTAGAATACAGCATGTTTAAACTTATAAAATTCTGCTGCAGTGGTCCTTGTCTTTTTGGGACTTTTTCTCAGTTGAGTAATTTGGTGCTAATTAGAAATCTCTTGGGGTGGAGCAGTAATAGAGGGTGGTCATTTCAGTGCTGATGCTCATCTTAAAGCACAGAAGATCCTTGAATACCATTCCTTACTGGCAGCATTTTACCTTTTGGGTTATATGGCACATGGTATTCTTACTCCTGAGTTGTAGTCATATAAGGCACAACTATGCTGCCCTAAAATTCCTTACGACTGAATACTTTAAATGAATTTAAACACTCCCACAGAGCAGCTTGGGATCCTGAAGCAGCAGTGCAGTTTCAGGTAACTGTTGGTGTGCCATTCCAGCTAAAGTAAATTATGGAATCCCTCATCAAAAGTCATTCTTTTTTATTATTTATTTTTTACAGTGCAAGACAAAAACAAACTGCACCATAGGAAAAAAGTAAAGAGGGGAAAGGGAAGAACATATTTGAATAGTATTTAAAAATTATTACATATATTCCCTTTATATTAGTATATAGCAGAATATATTATAATAATTAAAATAATAATACTTATATTCTGACAAAGGCCCTCCAAATATCTAGATTACACCTAGAATAGAAAATTTCATGAAATCTTCCACCCATAAATGACAGGGAGTCATTTATCCTTCCAGTGTTGTTGCAATATTAGTCTTTTAGTTGTCAAAAAGCCACCAAAAGCCAATTTATGTTAACCTTGAGTTAGAGTCCTTCTTCCCACTACAGTGTTGGATAAACATTTGGGGTAGCTTTTCACGGAGGGAAGAAGAGAGGCTGGTATTGTTTTCATAAGACTACACTCCAGTTTGCTAGATTGTTTGACCTTAGTGCATCCATAAAGATGTGAAAGCATAGAGGTTGAGAGAGAACTCTGTCAGAGATCTCATGGGAAAGGAGCAGTTGTCTCCTAGCACTACCTTTTAAACCTTTTCTGCAGGAGAATAGGAACTGAGTTTCACTGGAAACACCCACTATCTCCAATCCATGCTAGTATTTCATAAACATAAGTTGTCCTAGTAACTATCCACTGAGCCTGGAGTAAATCTCTACAGCATCATAAAAAGCTGCAGGGAGCAGAGGAAAAGCTGTGCTGTGCAAATAGAAGCCACAAACAATTCAGATTTTTTAAAAAGCAAATTATTAAAACTTAGCACAGGACTTTGTTGTTGTTAGTCGTGAAGTCGTGTCCAACTGACCCATCGCGACCCCATGGACAACATTCCTCCAGGCCTTCCTGTCCACCATCCCCTGGAGTCCACTTAAGCTCACACCAACTGCTTCAGTGACTCCATCCAGCCACCTCATCCTCTGCCATCCCCTTCTTCTTTTGCCATCTATTGTTCCCAGCATTAGGCTCTTCTCCACTCCTTCTCATTAGGTGGCTAAAGTATTTGAGTTTCATCTTCAGTATCTGGCCTTCTAAAGAGCAGTCAGGGTTGATCTCCTCTAGGACTGACTGGTTTGATCGCCTTGCGGTCCAAGGGACTCGCAGGAGCCTTGTCCAGCACCACAATTCAACGGCCTCAATTATTTGGCGCTCAGCCTTCCTTATGGTCCAGCTTTCACAGCCATATATTGCAATTGGGAAAACCATGGCCTTGACTATACGCACTTTTGTTGGCAGGGTGATGTCTCTGCTTTTAGTATGCTGTTTAGATTTGCCATAGCTTTCCTCCCCAGGAGCAAGCATCTTTTAATTTCTTGGCTACAGTCCCCGTCTGCGGTGATCTTGAAGCCCTGGAAAATAAAATCTGTCACTACCTCCATTTCTTCTCCATCTATTTGCCAGGAAGTGGCAAATAGACCAGATGCCATGATCTTAGTTTTCTTAACGTTGAGTTTCAAGCCAACTTTTGCACTCTCTTCCTTCACCCACATCAAGAGGCTCTCTAGTTCCTCTTCACTTTCTGCCATTAGAGTGGTATCATCTGCATATCTGAGGTTGTTGATATTTCTCCCAGCAATCTTAATTCCAACTGGTGATTCCATCTAGTCCCACCTTTCTCATGATGTGCTCTGGATATAAGTTAAATAAGCAGGGCGACAGTATACAGCCTTGCGGAACTCCTTTCTCAATTTTAAACCAATCAGTGGTTCCGTGTCCAGTTCTCACTGTTGCTTCTTGACCCGCGTATAGGTTTTTCAAGACAAAAATAAGATGGTCTGGTACTCCCATCTCTTTAAGAACTTGCCACAATTTGTTGTGATCCACACAATCATAGGCTTTAGCATAGTCAATGAAGCAGAAGTAGATGTTTTTCTGGAACTCCCTAGCTTTCTCCATGATCCAGCGTATGTTGGCAATTTGACCTCTAGTTCCTCTCCCTCTTCGAAATCCTGCCTGTACTTCTGGTTGTTCTTGGTCCACATACTGCTGGAGCCTAGCTTGTAGGATTTTGAGCATCACTTTGCTAGCATGTGAAATGAGTGCAATGGTGCGGTAGTTTGAACGTTCTTTGGCATTGCCCTTCTTCGGGATCGGAATGTAAACTGACCTTTTCCAATCCTGTGGCCACTGTTGAGTTTTCCAAATTTGCTGGCATATTGAGTGTAGCACTTTTACTGCATCGTCTTTTAAGATTTTGAATAGGTCAGCTGGAATACTGTCACCTCCACTAGCTTTGTTGTTGCTCAGACTTTCTAAGGCCCATTTGACTTCACATTCCAGGATGTCTGGCTTGAGGTCAGTGACCACCCCATCGTGGTTATCAGGGATGTTAAGCTCTTTCTTGTATAGTTCTTCTGTGTAATCTTGCCACCTCTTCTTAATCTCTTCTGCCTCTGTTATGGCCCTGCCATTTTGGTCCTTTATCATGCCCATCTTTGCATGAAACGTTCCCTTCGTATCTCCAATTTTCTTGAAGAGATCTCTGGTCCTCCCTGTTCTATTGTTTTCTTGTATTTCTTTGCACTGTTCATTTAAGAAGGCATTCTTACCTCTTCTAGCTATTCTCTGGAATTCTGCATTCAAGTGGGTGTATCTTTCTCTTTCTCCCTTGCCTTTCTCTTCCCTTCTTTCCTCAGCTATTTGTAAAGCTTCCTCGGACAGCCATTTTGCTTTCTTATATTTCTTTTTCTTTGGGAAGGTTTTAGTTGCTACCTCTTGTACAATGTTGTGAACCTCCATCCATAGTTCTTCAGGCACTCTGTCTATCAGATCTAATTCCTTAAATCTATTTGTCACCTCTACTGTATGTTCATCAGGGATATGATTTAGGTCATACCTGAGTGGCCTAGTGCTTTTCCCTACTTTCTTCAATTTAAGCCTAAATTTTGCAACGAGCAGCTCATGATCTGAGCCACAGTCAGCTCCTGGTCTAGTTTTTACTGACTGTACAGAGCTTCTCCATCTTTGGCTGCAGAGCACATAGTCAGTCTGATTTCTGTGTTGACCGCCTGGTGATGTTCATGTGTAGAGTCGTCTCTTGGGTTGTTGGAAAAGAGTGTTTGCTATGACCATTGTATTCTCTTGACAAAATTCTACCAGCCTGTGCCCTGCTTCATTTTGTACTCCAAGGCCAAACTTGCCTGTTATTCCAGTTATCTTTTGGCTTCCTACTTTAGCATTCCAATCCCCCATGATGATACGGACATCATTTTTGGTGTTAATTCTAGAAGGTGTTGTAGGCCTTCATAGAACCGGTCAACTTCAGCCTCTTCAGCACCAGTGGTTGGGGCATAGACTTGGACTATTGTGATGTCGAATGGTTTGCCTTGGATTCGAACTGAGATGATGCTGTCATTTTGGATATTATATCCCAGTACTGCCTTTCCTACTCTTTTATTGACTATGAAGGCTACTCCATTTCTTCTGAGGGATTCTTGCCCACAGTAGTATACCTGATGGTCATCTGAATTAAATTCACCCAATACTGTCCATTTTAGTTCACTGATTCCTAAGATGTCAATGTTCAGTCTTGTCATCTCCTGTTTGACCACATCCAGCTTGCTTTGATTCATGAACCTTACATTTTAGGTGCCTATGGAGTATAGATCTTTGCAGCATCGGACTCTCCTTTCACCACCAGATACATTGGCAATTGAGTGTCCTTTCGGCTTTGACCCAGTCGCTTCATTCTTGCTGGTGCTACTAGTACTAGCCCTCCGCTCTTCCCCAGTAGCATATTGGACACCTTTCGACTTGAGGGGCTCATCTTCTGGTGTCATATCTTTTTGCCTTTTGGTACTGTCCATGGGGTTTTCATGGCAAAGATACTGGAGTGGGTTGCCATTTCCTTCTCCAGTGGATCACGTTTTGTCAGAGCTCTCTGCTGTGACTTGTCTGTCTTGGGTGGCCCTGCACGGCATAGCTCATAGCTTCATTGAGCCACGCAAGCCCCTTCGCCACGACAAGGCAGTGATCCATGAAGGAGCACAGGACTTAATTTTGTGTAATTTTTTTACAGTGAATTTCAACTTGAAATATTGAGACTTGGAAAATAACAGTTTAACAAATACCAGTTTTTCTGGTGCAGTCAAACAATACGTTATTACAGTGTAATTCTGCACAGGAGCAAACAGAATTGCTGAGAGCCAGCCAACCCATGAAACAGGGTGAGGTATCTGCATGAGGTGGCAAAACTGGAGGAATGGCAAATTGTGCCACTTCTCTTGCCAGGCCCTCAGCCAAGGAAGTCCACTGGTGCATTAAAAGCAAGTGCTCTGAAGAGCCCTACCAGCAACTCTCCCACTGTGCTATTTTCTGCAGTTGTAGCCCTCTTATTGTGAGCCTCTGAACTGAAACCTCATGAAATGTTTGGCCATTTCACAAGGCTCTGTGAAGATCTAGTGAGAACTTCAGTGAAGTAGTGAAGTTAGTGGGATGCACAGTGGTGGGAAGAAGGGAAAGCAACAGGAAACAGAGGTTGCGGTGGTACAAATTCTGCTCTCTTCGGGTACAAGACAGCTTATAATGGGCCTACAGTTAGAGGCTGCAATTTAATATGTAATAAATAGCCCATTAACCAGTTATTTCACCTGCTCATCCATTTTAGGAATTACCATTGCAATATGAAGGAAACATATTCCTCTAACACTTTGCCACAGTATTTTATTGTAAACAGTGAATTGCTTTATGTACACAATTCTAAGAAGACTCCTTTCCTGTTATGTTTTACAAAACATCGTGCTCTGCTTTCTGTATAATCTCAACATAAACAATGCTTACATATTAGACAAACATTTTATTTAATAATGGAATATAAAAATATGTTAAGTGAATTTGTATGAAGATGGTTCTTGGCTTTCTTCCATATCCATGTTAATACAAAACTAGTTGGCCTTCATTTATACAAAATATGTCCGCCTTCAGTAGGAAGGTACAACACATAGGTTTTAGTGTTTTGCACGGCCGTCATTGAAATTAATGAAACACGTGCAGCTTCTTAGGAGGGCATGTGACTGCCTTGAACTTGGCATCAGGATTATGATGGAACTGATAGAAAAACCAAAGGTTTGAAGCAGATAGTTCCAGCTGAACAACTGAACTTCTAGTGTGACTTATAATGGTGGTTGCCAGTTTGTGCTTTTATAGTTTGTCAAACTCTGGGCCAATTTAGGTGATATGTTAACTGACTTTAAAAACCATTCAGTACAGTGGCTTTTAAGGCAGAAATACATAGATGCAGAAGGCTTTCTCCAGCCAGGGTGGATCACTAAGGATTTCTGTACATAGTTGCCTTCTCATTTAGGGTGATTTGTAAACAATGACCATTCTCTAGCTGAAATTAAAGTCCCTTAGGACCTGTCTGCCCAGCCATAGGAAAAGGCAGAGTCCCTACTGCACTTTGGGAAAAGCCTTCCAAGGACACAGCAAGGACTTTGTTTTTGGATGTCAGCACAGTCTTTTGCCACCCTTGCAGCCTGCATGGTTCATCCTGTGTCAGCTACAGTCTTGCACATGCAAGAGAGGCATATGCTGGGAGCACATTCCAGGGGCTCTCTTCCAGGGAGAAGAGTGAAGCGCCACCTTTGCTGGATGAATCCAGGGAGTGCTTCTGCTGCTGCTCCTCACAAGAAAGGGACAAACATTTAGATGGCCATGTTTTTGAAGATGAGGGGAAGCATAGAGGCAATCTTAGCTTCTGCTCTCCTCTCACACTTATTAGATGCCCGTAAGTTTGTGACTGAAGTGCTATAGGCAGCCACATAGGATTGTGCCGTCAAAAGTTCCACAATTCAGCTGGAGAGATTAAGCAGCTGAGTATTTGATTTTGGCTAGCACATATCTCCTTTTTTTTTTTTTTTAACTAAAAACTACACCTTCCCCGATGAGTATTTGAGAACGTTTGCATGATAGAAGTGCAATTTGTGAAAAAGTACGATATCTGCACAGAGAGAAAATCATATATCGGTAAGAGCAATTACATCAACAATTTAAGATTTCTAATTAACAGTTTCATGTGGAATAGCAGTGTCATGGTTTATTACTCTATTATTTATTAGAGTAATTAATAATTACCATTATTACTCTCAAGATAATTATACATTTATAAATAAAATCTAGGCAGTATATTCATTTCCCTCCTCTATAAGCATTGTTTCATCATTATATGGACTTTGATTGGTAGACCTGTGTATTGTATCTCTTGCTCCAGAAGAAACTCTCCTTTGGTAAAGAAACCAGAGAATTGCTGCAGCTACTGAAACAATTACTGTCGAAGTTATAACTAAGGCAGTTGTCCATGCTGTTTCACCTGAAATAACACCATGAATCCATGAAAAACACATAGTCCATATCGATACAGATGTCCATCTGCTGTTGCACTAATTTAGCACTTCTAATGTTAGCAGTTATTGGATCTTTACTTAGGCAACTTACTTTATGACCTTTTCTATAATATTTCAGTTCTAAAGCCTGCTACAGAAGACCAGCATGCAGTACTGTATCAATGTTCATAAACAGCTGAACATTCTTAAACTGTTTCATCTCACACAATGTGGGAAGTTGAGGGGGATGGAGAACTGTAAGGTCTGCAAATGTTATGACAGGTTATTCATGAGCCAAACATGATTACTTCTGTTTCATCATATTTTGACTTATGCATTACCAGGTCCAATACATGCTAGCCAAAAACTTGTTTTGTATAAAGCAGCAGAGAACCAATACCAAATCAGGGTGGTAGCTGGGTCAGCAAAAAAGCTGACAATAGAAAATGCTAGGAAAATGCTGTACTATATTTACCACTATCTTGTAGCAACAAAGTTGATTGGACCTGAAAGCACAGAATCTTTGATACACACAAAGCACAACAAATAGAGCTTTGGCTGTTGGGTGGTATGGAAATTAAATTATTTATTTATGAGATTTATATCCCACTTTGTTTCTTACGACAGCAACCCTGTGAAATAGGTTGGCCTGAGAGGCTGTGACTGGCCCAAAGTCATCCAGTTGGCTCCATGGCTGTGTGGGGGCTGGAACCCAGATTACTCAGTCTCTTAACCACTACACCACACTGGCTCTAAGCAGAGACTGTTAACATACCACTTGCATATCTAAACAGAGAACATGGGATCCTATCGAGATTTAGTCAAACCTAGAGTAGTGCCATTGAAATCATTGGTACTAAGTACCTCACCAAATTAATTCATATTGACTTCACTGAGTCTACTTTGGATATGGCTGCATCTGGAGGCAAACCATTCTAAGTGTGGATGCTGCAGTTTTCAGTTTCAGTTAGAACAGCTGTTCTTCATCATGGCCTCTGTGCTTCACACATATGGGTGCTGCACCTGCGCAGTGCCTATGGCTGGAAAGATTCAAAGCTTAACGGTTTTGGCGGGAACTCTGCATCCCCCCCACGGTATAAAAGAGCAGAGTGCCCCCCATTTCCTCAGTCTTCTTGTGACCACTGTTTGCTGTGCCTCGAGCCTTTTGTCTCACAGTTTGTACATGTTTATCCAGTTGCTATTATCTCTCTTAAACGTTACGATTCCAAGTTTTTCCCTCCCTGTTAGAAGTTTCTTCTCAATTTCCCCCTTTTCTCTGTTAAAAAAAGAACAAAAAACAAAACAATATTGTTCCTCTTTTCTCTTTACTTTGCTATCTTCTCTTTCTTCCTTGATGGTGCAGTGTGTGGCTTTTCGCAAGTGCTCTCAGTGCGGGTCCAAAATGTCACCTACTGATCTGCACGATCTGTGCCTTCTCTGTCTTGGAGAAGGGCACAGGACCGATAAATGTGGCCATTGTCAGGCTTTTAAGCAGGCGAGGAAAAATCGGGAGAATCGCCTACGCAAACTTTTGTGGGACCAAGCCCTGCTTCAATCAGACCAACTGGCAGGCAAATCTGCCCCTCCGTCCTCCTCTTCCACCATGCTTCTGCCCCGCCCATCGGCTGATGGTGCCCCTTTGCCAGAGGGTCAAAACTCCTCTGCATCTCCACAGAAGGAGAAGAGGAAGCATAGTGGATTGGACAAGTCCTCAGGCCGTAAGAAGCCTAAGACGGATAAGTCGGCCCGCAAGCCTAAAAAACTCGACCATTCCAGGTACCGTGACTTGGGTTCGTCTGCCCCATCGATCCCAATGGCTGCTTCAGTACCGACACCGACCAGACACTGCCTGGGTCTCCAAGATGGGTTGCACCTTCTGTCCAGTCTTCCCCTGAGCAACGGGACATTCCCTTGCTGGGATCAATCTCCGACGAAAAGATTCGGGACTCTCCTCCAATGGCTCGTTCACCTACCCCCCAACCATCACTCAAGCCTTCCCCGAGGGCTGCTCCTCAGCAGGTGTGATATCAGCAACGCGCCTCCATGCACCCCTCGGAAGAATGGGTGCAACCACCCCATAGGCCGTCTCATCGTGAGACATGGGATGATTATCCACCCTACGGTTACTACCCACCGGTGTGTGATCGTACCCTCTCTCCGGTACCGAGAGACGCCCCTTTGATTTTGAGGGCGGCTCAGTCCAGGCGTCCCTCTTTGCCTATCGACTCTTCTTCTAGCCTCCCGCCTCACTATGATTTGGACTCGGAGGACTCCGAAGTGGCGCCTACTTCACCAGACGCGGTGATCTCTACACAGGGTCCCAGCTCACTGGAGGAACCCTTTGGAGAACTGATGGTGAGGCTTACAAGGTCACTTGAGATCGAGGCCCAGCACCGCTTCAATCCCAATACCGACAAGTTCTACCACATTGTCAAGGGCGAACAGTCTGACCACCCTTCAAAATATCCTTCCGTTGCTTAGGAGAGAGGATTGGTTCGCTTCTCTGGATTTGAAAGATGCCTATTTTCACATTACCATTCACCTGTCCCACAGGCGTCTTCTCTGATTCACTGTCGGTTCTGAGTTCAACGTCCTTCCGTTTGGACTGGCTACTGCCCCCCGGGTTTTTACGAAATGTATGGCTCCGGTGTGTGCGCATCTTCGGCTCCAAGGCATTCAAGTGTACCCCTACCTGGATGACTGGCTGATCTTCTCCCCATCTAAGGAAGGTCTTCGGCCATCATTTCAGACTATTTGTATCCTCTTGGACAATTTGGGTCTATGCATTAATCATGAGAAATCGTGCCTTATTCCTTCACAGATCATCGACTTCATTGGAGCTCGTCTCGATTCCACGCTGATGAGAGCCTTTCTTCCACAAAGTCGACAAGACAATCTGTGCTCATCGATCTGTCGAATCCACATGGACAGAGCTGTTCCAGTACTCTCAGTGCAGAAACTTCTCGGTCACATGGCCTCTACAGTCTCCACAGTTTCCCACACCAAACAACGGATGAGACCACTCCAGTTGTGGTTCAACTGAATGTTTCAACCCCAACGAGACTCAACCCCTCACTGTCTCCTCCGCCTTCCAACCTCCGTCCTCCAGTCTCTATGCGGCACAATTTGTCCGGAGGCGACCCATTTCGTCTGCCTCACCTGACCTTGACTTTGTTTACCAATGCCTCCCTTACCGGGTGGGGAGCCCTATGTGCCAGTCTCCGTACACAGGGCACCTGGGACCATCAGGAGACCACCAGACACATCAATTACCTCAAACTCCTGGTGGTCTTCAAAGCCCTTTGATCATTCGAGGACACTTTCCGGCAGCACGTTGTGCAAATTGCCTCCGACAACATTGTCGCTGTATTCTATATAAACAAACAAGGTGGGACAAAGTCGGCCCCCGTGGCCCGCCTGGCAATGCAGCTGTGGGACTGGTGCATCTCCAGGGAGATCACCCTCCTCGCTGTTCACCTGGCTGGTACCGACAACGAGGAGGCCGACGCCTTCAATGGGCAGATGTCGACCCACGAATGGGAACTGGATTGTCTGACCTGCCATCGCCTCTTCCGGACTTGGGGTTCTCTGCACATAGACCTGTTTGCCACTCACACGAACAAGGTGTGCAAGATGTTCTGCTTTCATGCCGGCATCAGTCCGGGATCGACAGGGGATGTACTCATGATCCCTTGGTCCAACATGTTCTTTTATGCGTTTCCCCCAATCCCACTCATAATGAGGGTCCTAGCCAAGATTGTCTATGATGGTGCCACGGGGATCCTGATCACCCCCTGGTGGCCCTGTCAACCGTGGTTCCCTACTCTTCTCCGTCTATCTGGCAGCACCTTTCTCCGCCTGCCTCTCATACTTCATCTAATAACTCAACAGTACAGAGCTGTTCGTCACCCAGATCTTCCCTCACTCAGCCTGACAGCCTGGCACATTCGATGAACCATGGGGTCCCTTTGGTACCAGCGGATTTGGGGACTCCTACACTTGTCCAACACCGTCCCGAGACAGCCTCTTCTTCCCCGATACCGATAGACTTCTCATCGAATCCAAGTGCTCTCCATCCCGATACTCAATTCATTCTCCAGTCTGCCCTAAGACCTGCAACTCACCGATCTTATGTGGCTAAATGGAAGAGCTTCACATCCTTTGCTGAATGCAACAGTTTTACCACTTCTTCAGCCTCTGTTGAAAATATCCTTCAATTTCTCTTATCATTCCATCAATCGGGACTTCAGCCATTGTCTATTAAAGTTTATATAGCTGCAATTTCCCACTACTGCGGACAGGTGCGGGGTTCTTCGGTTTTTTCTCATACCCTCATACGTCGATTCCTCAAGGGTTTACAGAACCTCCAACCACCACTTCGCCCAGCTATCCCTACTTGGAGCCTCTCGGTTGTTCTTCAGGCACTCACCTGTACTCCTTTCGAGCCCCTGGCAACTACTGACTTACGCCTCCTATCTTGGAAGACTGCCTTTCTCGTTGCAGTCACGTCTGACCGAAGGGCTAGTGAACTCTGTGCACTTTAGATAGATCCTCCTTACCTTAACTTCCATAAGGAGAAAGTCATTCTCTGTACTGATCCGACATTCTTACCCAAGGTTCTGTCTCCTTTTCACATTAACCAGGACATCGTCTTACCAGCCTTTTTTCCTACGCCTGCTACACAAATAGAACGGTCATTACATTCTCTCGACATTCGTTGCTGCCTTGCCTTTTACAGGTCTCGCACGGAGTCCTTCCGTAAATCTAACCGCCTCTTTGTTAAATACTCAGACTATGATAAGGGCTCCCCTGTTGGTTCACAGAGACTTTCAAAGTGGATTGTACAGACCATCGAGCTAGCGTGTCAGCTCGCCAAGCTTGACATACCTGTCATGCCCAGAGGGCATTTTATGAGGGTGGAAGCTGCTTCCTCTGCCTTTGCCGCTGGCATTCTGATCCAGGACATTTGCAAGGCTGCCACTTGGACGATTCCTTGCACCTTTGCCAGGCATTACTGTCTTGATGTGCATGCCAGACACAATTGCTCCTTTGGCTGGACAATCCTTTCTTCTGTTCTTCAATGATGACACCGCCTGCCTCCAGGTCTAGTAAGCTTGCTAATCACCCATATGTGTGATGCACAGAGGCCACGACAAAGAAAGGCAGGTTGCTCACCTGTAACTGTCGTTCTTCGAGTGGCCATCTGTGCATTCACACAACGCACCCGCCGGCCCTACTCGGTGTCGGTGAATGGGCTTATATGGTACCATTTCTCTTTGATAACGGTTTCATTGGTAATTTTTTCTCTCCGGTTCAGCAGTTCCCTGCAATATCTCTTGCTCCCACGAGGGGGCAAACAATCGGTCTTCAGTAGACTGAGGAAATGGCCGGCACTCTGCTCTTTTATACCGGGGGGATGAGGAGTTCCCGCCAAAACCGTTAAGCTTTGAATCTTTCCCGCCATAGGCACTGCGCAGGCACAGCACTCATGTGTG
Organism: Varanus komodoensis; assembly: GCF_004798865.1. Taxonomy (NCBI): domain Eukaryota; kingdom Metazoa; phylum Chordata; class Lepidosauria; order Squamata; family Varanidae; genus Varanus; species Varanus komodoensis. Next base: position 87,900 of record NW_025335523.1, read on the forward strand.
TGAATGCACAGATGGCCACTCGAAGAATGACAGTTACAGGTGAGCAACCTGCCTTTCTCAGTTAGGAAAAAGCAGTATCTAATCACAGTTTGACTACTGGACAACATGAAAAAAGAAGAGAGAGAGACTCTACTCACCCAGTAAATATTTCCTTTGATTAAAAACTACAAGCATACATGTAAAAGAAAATAAAAAGGCACTGATGAGTACTATTTTTTAAAGAAGAGTACATTCTTCAGATTATCATGCAGCTGGATTCAGGTTTGCATTCACATTCTAGGACTAATAGGTACACATTATAACATGCAGCTTGGACTGTGTTGGCCTGTTTATGATCTGGACAATGAATTGTATTTTGCAATTTATTTTTCTGTATACTTTCTAGCAGTACAGATAATATCCCATATTAGCTTTTGCTGCAATGAATTATAAATTGATAATACACCAAATTCTACAAATCCTTATTTTGAATAGTGTACTCTTGAGTGTCTGAAGAACACACCTTTTCAGGCAAGAAACTTTCCCATTCACCTTAGTTTGAAAAGCAGTTATGCACACACAAAACAGATATGATGCTACCCTTGCATTGAAGTATACACTAATGATTTGCATTAAGTAAATACAGAGCACCTGTCTGTATAAGTCTTTGAAAACCAATAAAACCTGCATTCATATGGGGTGTTACAGTGTGCACTGTATCCTTTATCATATTGGAATTATTAATCCAATTAAATTGTTTGGGATGAAAGCCAGTGGCTTTCCAAAAGAGTCTTTCATGCCTGTCTTCATGGTATCTACAGTGCTGGAAGTCATGTGCTCTCTAAGAACTTCTCTCGAAAAGCTTGAAATATGTAGGTGCTTTTATGGATTGCCCAATCCTGCAAGCCTTCATACTCTTTGACATGAAGGGAATATACTGCAGTTCTTTCCCATGGGGGCTGGGAGGGGAAGGGATCCCACTTGAAAGTTCATAGGAAGGCCTGGTGCCTCAGCAAATGGAATCCACCCCCTGCAAAAAAAATCCCACGGTCTTGGGATGTACTCCTATGGACTGTAGGATGGCTCGCTAAATAAATAAAAAATGGATGTGAATACATACTCTAGCTGAACAACTGCAAGTAGGACATGCATCTTTCACTTTTAGCATATTTAGAAGAAAGAATTAGTTGGATCCAGAGTTTCCATTCCAGTGATGGAGTGTCCCAAGTGGAGTGCTGCTTGGGATGCTGCTGCTAGCAGAAAAGCAGGGGAGGCGTTCTACGCTGGTTCCCTCTCTATCTGCAGCCTCCATTTCCACCTACCGCACTTTTCTTGGAGATCTAGACCAACCCCCCAACAAATTTTCAGGAAACTGCAGGGGGAAGGGGAGAATTGTTCCTCCTCCCCAATTACTTCCCAATTCCAGCCACTCAGTGGAAGGTTCCACCAAAGAATCTTCCACTGAGGGGATCCTTTTATGTTTTCCCTGGTTCTGACCCATTGTGTCTATCATAGTACTAACTCCTTCCAAGACATATCCTCAACTCCTTATAAAATCTAGCCATGTATTGTGTGAGACAGAAACCTTTTTCAGGGTGTCAGTAAAGTAACATACATACCAGTAGCTTCACACAGAATTTCAGTCAGCGGTAGCTGCTCACAGCTTGTCTTCTTCCATCCCCCTGAGCTAGTGTGCATAGTGGCGCAAGTGTTGAGGAGCTCTGTGTTGCTTTCCTCCTCCATCCAGTTTGTAAAACTAACTTCTGAATCATCGAACCATCTGAAATCATCATCTGCAATGAAGTAAAGTGGAAAAAAGGTAAGAATTTTTTGTTTTTCTGAAGGACAGATGAATTAAAAAAAAACTGCTTGGGATGCTATACATCCCCTGTCCTCAACATTGCAAAGAAGCTTCTGGCACCTTAAATAGAAATTGTCAGGGGTAGGCAACATACAGCCTGTGCTCTACATGTGACCCCATTATCCTGGCTGGAGTGAAATAAATCTGGAAGACAACAGAGAACTGCATGGGTCAGAACTGCTTGTTTGCAAGTTAAATGTGACTGTTTCAGTGATCTGTACTTGCTGTGGACACCTGCAAAGGTCAGTGTTTCCAAACAAGCTAAATTTAATCCTTGTAGTTCTGTGGAGTAGCTTGCCACTTTTTTAATTGCCAGGGTGGGGGGATTTTTCCAGAAACAGTCCACAGATCTCTCACAGTTGCTCATCCCATTCTACAAAATATGCCCCAATGAGCACAGAGGCACCTACTGTTTGAGTACATGCTTAAGCTTGTATTAATGTGGCTTTAGTGTGCTATAATTTTTTGTCGACTCAAGTCTTTATCAAAAGCATTGTGTGTTCTCGGTTGGATAACACCTCAGTTACAGACCCATGCACTGGCTAATAGATAATAAGATCTTGATACGAGGGAGGCAAACTGACTACAAGAACAATATGCACCCGAAGTGACTGTCCTGGGCATCATCACCAAATGGCTGCTATGGGAGCATAGCAAAGGGCAAGAGACCTGTCCTGAATCTAAGGCTGAAGTTGGGTCTGAAGTCCAACAAACAAAAACCCTCAGTTTTCAGCACCAACACAAGGCTATTTCACAACAGTCGCAGTGACCAGAAGGAAAAGATTAAAACAGTGGGAGGGACAGGGTGCCTTGGTGGGCCTCAGGAAAGGAAAGCAGGGGACACTGGTGCCTGTAGGCACCAAACTGCCTCTCCACATCTGAGTCTTTCCAGCTATTGGGCTGCCATTCCATTTCACTTTCCTTCCCAGTTAGTTCCATGCCTGGGACTATGTAGCATCCTTTGTATTTCCTTTGTTTGATGACACTGCAATTCTCAGGGATGACTTTCGGTAAACCGCACTGGCACCTGTTCCCAAGCTCTGGGCAAGAATAAGTCCTTACAGAAAAAGAGCCTACCTTGGTCTTTTCTTACATTTGGGGATATTGAAAGTAGTTATTTTGATGTGAGTTTTTCCTTGAAGACACTAGAGGAGCCCTAATGGAGGTAAGTTCCCCAACAAAAAATAGGGCTATGTCAGATCAGTTCACCATCAAGCCTTGCGTCACTCACCATCTGTGTCAAAAAACATGCCCAACGATATATATTCAGGTCCATGCCAATGGGAACAGAAACTGTTTTTGATGAAAGTATTCTCCTCTTTGTTATTTATGCTGATAATATCTGCTCCTGATGCTGCATTTGAAAAACACGCAAATCAAAGTCAAATCTCAGTTTTAAAACGAGAACTCAAACAGACCTCAGACTATGCCTTTAATCAGGAATGACCAGAATCCAACATAGCCACTGCAATCCCACTGATTGCCTTACACTAATGGGATCCACTGGTTGTGCAACAGGGAATTAGGAACTCTGAAAACAAGTGGAAACGTATGTTTCTGCACTGGATCAGGTCAGTGGGACATCCTGCTATGAGTTACTGAAATGATTTACACCATTCCAGAATTAAGTGTTTTAGATCATTTTGGGTTGCTTTAACAACTGCTTAGCTGCTCATTGTGCTTAAGATGGTACCCTCTGGCAGTCAGGCAAAACTGGACACTGCCCTCTGTTTAAGTACTGTCTCACAAAGTTGTGTTCCTTCTCATCTGTCTTTTATAAAAGCATAATACGTCACAGTTTTGTACCATTCAGTCCTGTAAGCATCAGTGGGAAGTGCAAGCACAATTTAACAGCTGTCAAGTTAATCTTTGACAGCTGATTCTTAACTAATTTTCTTGGAAGTATATCCCACTAGAACTACCAGATACTGGGGGATTTTAAGAGCTGACTTCTAAACAGACCTCACTGATGCAGTACAACAACCCATGAGAGATACTTTGGTATAGCCCCATGACAGCTTGTTTTTCAAGTAAGTCACCATGAAAACCCATGGACTATTCTAGGTGTCATTTTACTCAAGGTGGTTGTCATGTCAGATGACCAGTTCCTCCATGGGTGAAGTCCAACAGCAAGGGAGTTGTGCGACAAGAGTGACAAAACCCCCTTGCTGTCTTTAAAAGTGCTCTAGTGGTGTTGTGCAGTGGCTGGCACCGGTTTACTGCCCTCCCCACACCATGTTGGGGAGCTGTTCTGGCTCACTACAACTCTCTTCCACCTTTTTACTCCCACTGCATCCAGATTAGTTTTTACAGATCAAGAAGTGGTGTGACAACCCAAATAAGCTCAAACAAGTGTATGTTGGGTACTCTGTAGGTTGTTCCTGCAGTTTATTGCCAAGGTTGATTGGTGTGGCATGCAAACCTGCCCAAGAGTTGGGTAACCACACTGGGCTAGGTCAGTGGTTTTTTAGTCCATGTTCCTGGGTATCTCTGGCACAGTTAAAGCTTCTTAAGGGATTGCTTTAAACCACCACGTATGTATGAAGAGAAGTTTGCTTGAAAGATAGTTTGCCTGCCCAGTAGTCATCTCTCTTTCTCTGCAGTCTGCAGGAGTGTGTTGGTTCTCTTGCAGCATGTGGGGTGCTAAGACACAGCAGCTAAGGCACACATTCAAATATGCTGGAGTCATCTGCAACAGACTGCAACTCTTCTGTGGCGGACAAGTCCATGTGGAAAGCATTCTTCAAAGTAAAATGTTTTAGAAACACTTGAGCTGACAATGACACTGCAATTGCTCTCCTCTCACCCGCAACTGGATATGCCAGAGGGCACAGTGAAAGGCTTGTTGAAATTCTGTTACCTTGAAAGATCTGCCAACAGCCTGCTAGATTGTTATGAACACAAGACTGGCTGGACTGAATCGGAATGGAATGTGGGATGGAAGGGGAAAAGGTTCCATCTTAGCCTTTGCCTCTGACTGCAAAATGCTTAAATCATCTCTGCTAATCTGTATCACACTTTCTGCCAGTTTTCCTCAATCTTGGGTCTTTCAGAAGTTTTGAACCCATTTTGATAGGCCCCAGGCAGCATTCCCACATATGCTAGGAATAGTCATTCAAAATATCTGAAAGCACCAGGTTCAGGGATGCTGGTCTAAGATCTATAATTACCCTCATATTTGGCCAAATCCCAAAATGATTTGGGCTGATTCAGAAACATTCAGGAAATGTTCAAATAACAGAGAGCCCTCCCCCACTGCTGTAAGACCTGAACTCTCCTGAAGATTGATTAGCACATAGAAAGGACACTGCTGTAGACAATATGCCTGCAAAATTGATACATTTGTCCCCAAGCTCTCCAAATAAGGGAGACAGAGCTAAGCACAAGAGCTCTAGCTTCCAATGATAATAAATGGTTTCACCAGAGCTTTCCACTCAGTGTTTTGGGGAAGGGATGCTGAAGTCATCTATCATAGGGCTGTTCCTGTGCTCAGTACTCTTTGCTCGTTCTCTTTCCCAGGAGCAGGAACATGAGAGGAGTTTTGGAGGACCTGTAACAGTAGATGCTTCCCTGGAAAATGCTGGATGTTCAGGACCTTCAGCCTCTCTTCATCCATCACCCATTTGTCCTACCACACTTTGTGCCTTTGGTGCCAACTGACTAGAAATAAAAATGCCTTTAGAGCACAGTTTGTGCATGTCTGAACTGAAAAAGTCCTATAGTCCACTGGCTGGCTGGGGAAGACTGAAACTTGTCAAACTTGTCCAAATATGCATGGGATTATGCCCTTTCACTTTATTTTAATCATCATAATCCTTTTGACTGGTGATACCTCTGTGGTGCATTTTTCATACAAATTCTCCAAAAAATGCACACAGCCAGAAGGGAAACTGAATAACTCTCCCCCACAAAAAATGGAATAAACTCTCTTTGATAAAGACCATTACACATTTCTTAAATTTGTCAGGTTTCTTAACTAACTTCAGGGCTGCTTTTATGGAATATGCCAATTTCATGGCAATGTCCCACAAAAAAATGAATGGGAATATGTTCATCTTTGGAGGGAGAACATCAGATCAATAAAGGTTGCTCTTGCTCAACTCCCTGAACCTCTCTGTCTGAAATGTGGCAGAAGAGGACTGAGAGGGTTAGAGAAATATAATCCAGTTCTGGCAAGAAATTGAAAAAGGTACTGGAAATTCAATTTTAAAAGAACTCAAACTTTAAAGAAAACTATCAGAAAAATACTGGATCTATTTGTCTGAAATGTGGCATGCACCATCCCTTCACAAAGGGATAATGTGCTGACAATACTGCCAAAAAGAAAAGGAATTACAGCCACTGAGCTGTTCTCCAAATCAGGATCTGAACTGAATGTTGACACTGGTGCAAATCCCTATGATTATCAGAGTTTTCAAAGGTACAAATAAACTGCAAATGCTAAATGCACTTTTCCCCACATATCATAAGTGAATAAAAAATGGGCAGGTTGTGACCCGAGAGAGATCAGCTGCATTACCATTGCCTCTGCAGTATTCCCTGGCATCTTCAATGCTGCGTGTCTCCAATGGTCCTGGAAGCAAAGCATAGCAGCTCCTTTCGAATAAAATCCAAGCCAAAGAAGGACATGCTATGCCAGGAAGAGAACAATCACCATCAGTGCTACTGTGCACTCATTTCTATAGACAGTTCTGTTTATATAGCCACCCCAAATGCTAATATCCCAGGCCATTTGCCAAGTAACATAAAACAAAGTGCAGTTGGTACCTCAGGCATGTATTTTAAGACAGTAGCAATCAACATGCATAACCCTGCAAAAGTTGACCATCAAGACCCATTCAAAATCAACAGGACCAGAGATTAAACTTGAAGATGTGTGTTTTCTATGTCTAAGAGCAAAACTAGATCTTCAATCACATTCTTCTGCAATGGTGCAGATAGGGCAGGGAGAGATATTAAATGAAAAAAATGCCACTACAAAAAACATTAAGCAGCCTTTTGCCAGCACCATAGTCTCGATCCATATGAGTTCTCTTGAAGCTTTTATTTTTAAAATTGATAGTGCAATCATGGATCTTCACTGCAATATTTAAGTAGTGCTCTTTACTTTAGCCAAGGTGGCCTCTAGATAATGCCCAAACTGTATTACACTGCAGTTACATGGGTATATGTTTTTCCTTCCGCAAACACACCTATATCTGGATGCCAATGGGATTTCATCTCCCACAAGTGTCTGCAGCATTTGGGAGCCAAATGCTAGCTAACTCATTGTTTTAATGCATCCTCCCCCAACCCAGGTCTTTCCTTGACCACTGAGTCGCTGTGGATGGCAGCTGTAGTCCAGAACATCTGGAGGGACCCAGCTTGGGGAAAGCTTGTTTAATACAAGCTTGGATCTTTATATGATTCTATCTTGTGTGCTTCCCAGTTTCCACTGGTGCTCGCTAACCTGAAGAATAGTCTGGTTTGCATTATCTGCTGATGGCCTTGCAAGCAGTTGTTGATCCAAGGGGCTCTCTTGAAAAGGCACATTGCAATCTAGTTTCTTTATATTGTTCCTTTTTTTTCCTGTTAACTTTCTAGAAGAGAAACAAATGGATCCCCCTAGCAATTTTCACTCTAACTAAAGCAATTTCTGTTAAATTCAATCACACTTGTAAATTACACTTAGTTTTAATAGGTTAAGAACAGTCTTCTGTATACAATAAAGTCTTCTATGTAAATAGTTCATCATAGTTCTAGCATTTTGGACCTCAGCTGCTCTAGCAAAAGGTCACTTTTCATTACTAAAACTGTTATAATATCCTTAAATCTCTGAATTGGCTTCTTATTGATTCTTATGTCAACTTCAAACTCTTTATCTTAACATCAAAAAATTAAGTTATACATTTAAAATGTGCTAGTGGACAAGTGATTTTTCTCCCTTTACTCAAAAGTAAAGCTGTACTATTAGGCCGGGTGAGACACTGTACCTTAGGCAACAGATTTTGCAGTACTGTTAGAGGGCAGCAAATGGCCAATATTTCATATACATTTTTACCATAGGGGCATAACTACTGGATTTTGTCTAACAATATCTTGGGGTGTTTCTGCTGAACTTTTGTCAAGTGGCGCATTTTATAGCCTATAGGCTTTTCAGACAGAGCTCCCCCTGCTGTTTGGATTTGGAGATAGCATCAGTCAGCTCAGAATCACGCCGCACCCCTGCTAACCTGGGACTGCCTTTCCAGCAAAATGGATACTGGGTGAGCATGGCTTCCGAGCACTTACTGTCTGTGCCAAGGATTCTGATCTTGGCTGAGCCATGTGTATCTTAAAATGCCTCGAGAAATAAAATTTTAAGAAGACTCACTACACCGTTTCCTTAAAAGATTCATATTAAATCACCAGTTTAGATCTTTCATCTTCCCTGTTCTCTTGATATCCGGATTACTCAGTGTGAAGACAGACATATACACTAGAAATAGAAATGGTCCCGAGCAAATATGATTTACAGAAACTAACAGCCAACAGACATGTCAGCTAGGAACAGAATAAAGCAGTCCTAATTCCTCATAACTTACAAGAACTGAAAGTGCTTTGGAAAACCAGTAACAGCTTTGCACTCTAAAGGAAATTTCAGCTTACTTTAAGAGAATTGCTTGTTCCTCTTCCAAACCACAATGAATAGTTTAGAGGAAAGTAAGCAGTAAATGTTTGTTTTTTCTTCTCCAAGATGAATACCATATGTTTTAGGAACATTGTAACAAAATAATATTCTTTAAATCAGTTCTAAGTTCACTTCTACTGTGGGAACAATAACCAATAGAAGACACTCTTCTTTATGTCAAGATACGAGTTACTTTTTCATGTTGTAAATAAGCCAGATAAGCATTTGACTATGTAGAATTAAGATTGTTTGCCTTACTGACACATTGCATCTGGAGCCTGAACGAAACAGGCCCAGTGCCACCCAGGGAGGGTGATTTCTACGCATCATCTCAGCTAAGGCAGTCTTTGGAGTTCCACACTGACTTCCAGATGAAACAGGCCATGACTAAGAGTTCTGGGAGGAAGGTTTAGTTTGCTGCTGCAAACTTCCATATTGATAGGTCACTGCTGGCTTACCAGAAACCAAATCCCATATGTGCCAGCACAACTTCACAGCTATAAGCAGAGGCCACTGGGCCATCACATCCTGCAGTTTCCACAGGCTGATGTGGGTACAAGAATAACTCCCCAAAGTCCATCAGGTCTCCATTAAAGAGTCTTATCTGGATCCGGGATATTTTGTCTATAAATGGAAGGGCTCAGCTCAAACTTGAACTTTACTTCACCCAATTTGACAGTTTCCCTCCCTCCTCCACCCAGCTCACCCCATCCAGCTAGGCTCTTCAACCTCTGTGTAGCATATCCAGGGGCTGGAGCACTTGTTATTGGGAGGAGTGTGTGCCAAAGTCTGCTTTCATCCACTTCCTCGCATACACCTAAATCTGTATCTATTCCTCCTTCTATAAATAACTGGATAAGGACGAATGCCCTACTCTGATCAAATCAGAATGAAACACTGTGGCCTGTGCATTGGGCTTGATTTCTCAGTTCTTGCCACAGCAAAGGATGCTTCCTTTGAAGGAGCTCCCATACTGCTGGCTAAAGACTGGAATGAGCCAAGGGCTTTCCAATTTTACTAAAAGACAGCTATGAGGTTTCCTTTCCATTAGGAGAGTCTCTATAGTAATAGATGCTGCTAGGTAGGTTGAGATATGATGACTTCGTCCTTGCTACTTAGCAAAAGGTATCAAAGGACAAAGGAACCCGGAGGACTACATAAAAAATAGACCCGACAGCTGTTGCCAGAGTGTTCGATCAAAGTAACTATTTCACACTTTATACACACATGCCCCCATTCAGGAGAAATCTACTGTGTGCATGGAACATGTGAATCTGTTTCTTCTGCTGCACAACCTGGGAAAGTCAGCATAAGGAACTGATCTGAGCAGTGGTGCTATTAGGGGCAGAGTCCAGGGCTTTGATTAGCAGAATGAGCAGACGGAATCATGCAAACAGGATTATACTGTCCCTTGAACATGCTCATAGGGTGAGAGATTGGGTCTTAAGGACCAAAGACTCCTACTTTAGTATGCTCATGCGTTAGCATTAGAGCTGGAAATTAGCATGGACTTTATGAAATATGTCTCAATGCTCTGTTAAGGGTTTCTTTTCAGGCCCTCTGTCTTTGCATCAACAGCAGTATACCAGTCAGGTGGGTAAAAAAAAAATCTTTCCAGAATAATGCAACTTTCTCATCTTGCTACAGAGAAAACAGGAAATTAATTTGTCCATTATCTTATTTGCTTCCTGTGATGATCAAATCCCCAAAATATGAGGTAGTGTGCTATATTTTAGCACATACGAGTTCATCTTTACAAACCGCTTGGCTTCATTCAGTTCTCAGCAGATAAACTAAAGTGAATGGAGTGAATGGGAATCATTCTGAAATAAGTTTCCAAAGAGACTGAGAAGCAGGTTTCTAAAATTTAAAAAAAAAACCCTCTTCTAATGACTTCTAATGCATTGTAAGTCATTTGATGTCTAAATATGCACCCTTCCCTTTTATATTGGTCTTTATCCCACAAAGACAGAAACCACTTTGGAATAAAATTAAAAGACTCCTATACCCTAATTGAATTCCTTATGCAAATGAAAGATGTTGCAAAAGCAGGACTGCAGCTCAACATTAAAAAAAACAAAAATCACGAGTATGGAAGAATGACACAATTTTAAAGTCAGCAGTGAAGAAATTGAAATTGTAAAAGACTTTGCTACCTTGGCTCAATTGCCAATTCAAAGGGAGACTGAAGCCAAGAAATTAGAACAACACTGAGATTTGGAAGACCAGCAATGGAAGAATTAGACAGAATTATACAGTGTTAAGGATGGTTTCACTGAAGACTAAGGCCAAGATAACCACACTGTTGTACTCCTAATCATTATGTAAGGGCATGAAAGCTGCTGGACTGTGAAGAAAGCCAACAGGAAAACAAGTCATGTGTTTGAAACACGGTGCTGGAAGAGAGCTGTGCAAATTTGCTGTACCAACTGAAAGACAAACAAGTGGGTCCTAGAGCAAATTGAGCCAGAACATTCCCCAGAAGCAAACATGATGACACTGAAGCTGTTGTACTTTGGGCACCTCGTGAAAAGGCAAGACTCACTGGAAAAGATAATAAGGCTTGGGAAAGTTGAACACACAAGAGGAGGAAGAGCAAGGCCAACTAGTAGTCCATCTCATCCCAACCCTGGGTTTACAAAAGCGGAGCAGTGCTGTGCAGAACAGGACAATTTGGAAGACATTCGTTCATAGGGTCACCATAAGTTGGTGATGACTTGATGGCATGTAACAAAAGCAGCAGCCTATACCCTTAGCAACTGAAACATTCTGTGCTCCTAGTAAAATCACACCAGCAAATCTTAGGAGGAAAAAACACACTAAGCACTGAAATTACCCATTTTTTTCCCTTTAGTTTTTGATCCCACGTCACTTCCTTTATAATTGTTGTTTTATAAGCTATTATTTTTTTCTTAATGGGAAAGGTAACAGCACTCAGGCCTGTACAACAGTTATGGTCCTCCAGTTGTTGTTGCTGAAAATAAGTCTGTACATGCTTCAAGTCACTCACCCGTCATTTCCATCTCCCATGCTTGCTTCCCCCTCCCCCCCCAAAAAACCTAGCAGTGCAATTGCACCTTTCATAGCTGCAAGAGACAGAAATTAAGCAAGCAAGCAGACCTCCTGCCCTTGCAGCTGCTTCCAGAGGAGTTGGGTGCAGTTAAAAGCCATAGCAGTTCACAGGAAAAACATATAGATGTTCAATTGCGAGTCTAAGGCCAATTGTTGTTACAATACCCATCAAGCTGTCTCTGACTTATGGCAACCCTATGAATGAAGTCCTCCAGAATATCTTCTCCTTGAGAGCCCTGCTCAGCTCTTTCACATTCAAGGCTGTGGCTTCCTTTATGGAATAGGTTCACTGCACAGTAGGGCTTCCTCTTCTTGAGCCTTCCTCATGATTAACATGTCAAATGAGTCTTGCCTTCACTTGTCATGTCCAAAACAGGACAGGCTGGGTTTCCTCAGTTTCACTTCCTGAGAAAGTTCTGGCTTGATTTGATCTAGGACCCACTGGTACAATTTCTTTCGATCCAGGGTATTCACGGGCTATTCTAAGGCCACGCTCTATGAAAATGGCTTCCATGCAGACACCTACAGGTTTGCACTGTAAGTCTGTAATCCGATACACAATTATCTGCACCTAAGTCCACTGACGCCAATGGGACTTCTAAGCAGATATGAATAGGTTTCCACTGTACTCTTGGCGGCTAAGGGCAGATTCTAAGGAATCGCTCTGGTTCAAATTAAGGCTTCAGTCCTAACAATGTCACGTGGGAATGACCCTTGCTGCAATTAACAAGCATGCTTGTGAGTAAGCATTCATTTATTTATCTATCGATCTCGAAATGGCGAGATAATGTATTTTTATCGCACCCTTTCCCCACCGTGGCCAGCACAACCCATCGCTTCCAGGGGAGGCAGGCTGGGCTGAGAGAGACGCCTGCCGAAGACGCTGCGCCCAGCTCTCGCTCTCGCTCGCCCTCCCCGGGATCGCGCCGCAGCCGCTCCGCGTGCACGGCCGCCCGCGGGCCTCCTGAGCAGCGCGGAGCGCCTCTCCCAGCAGAATGGGGGGCACTGAGTGGCCCGCGACCCCACCCCCTTCCCTGGCGCGACCAGGCCCGAGGCGGCCTTGCTTCTCGGGAGCCGCCGCGATCGGCAGCTGGGCAGAGGGCGGCGGGGCGCCGCCTTACCGTCCGCTCCGTGGCTCGGCGCTGCGGCTGCCAGCAGAAGTCCGCTCAGGAGGCAAGAGCGAGCTGCCAGCAAGGGGGCGCCCATGACCCAAGCAGCGCAGTGCGGCCGCCGCTCGCTCCCCGAATGCTGGCCCGCCAAGGCCGAATAGGCGTCACCCCGGCCTGGTGGGCGAGCCCTGGCCATTGCTCCGGCAGGCGCGAAGGGGAAGAGCGGCGGGCCCAGCAGCCGCCTCGCGGGCGGCATTCTTCCCTTGGTCAGACATGCATTACTTCGACTGCGGATCTAGCTTTCCGTTTTATTCTTGCTGCTTGGGAGTAGCTGTAGGGGCGCTGATTCAGATCAGGCTCGTGGGGTGCGAGTACTAGTGTTTTTGAAATCCGAATTAGGCGCCCTGCACTTAACCTAGAGAGAAAATTAAAGAACAGAAAAAGGCTTCTCTGCTGGACAGAGTTAATGTTTTATGTGCTTTGGCCCGCTTTCTTAGTGCAGAGAAAGATCAGGAAGCACTCCGGTGCAGGCTGACGCTATTCATTAAGCAGCCTCTTAGGGCACCACGTTTTCCTGATGGAGCTCTTGAAGTACGTAAAAATTCAACTGGCACAGCTTCTCCTGGCATGGGCTATGCTTATACACCTGGTGCCCGGCACAGCAGTTCGAAGGTACACAGGGTTTTGCCAGATGAGCTGGAATTCCTCGCTCCTTTTGTTGAAAGTTGAAATAGCAGATGATAACATTTAAGCGCTTTTAGAGGGATTACTCGGCTGTACTTCACTCAAGCACTCATTTGACTATGATGCTGGTCTGTGGAAAGACCCTATCCTGGTCTTGGGGATTTCTGTGTAACCATCCCTGTTCCTGACTTGCATTTGTGATCAGAACTGACAAGAAACACGTTCAGGGTGCTTAGGTAAAATGGATATTAGTAGTAGCTGAAATGTATTGCATGACATTGAAACGATACTACATCGAGCAAGAGTGGTCAGGGCCTAGTCTTTCAGAATACTTTTTAAATGAGAACCTGGTGAGCCACCAAACGAAGCCTGGTGCAAAATGCATGTTATCCTGAGCCCTGGAATTTATTCCGAGCAGGAGAGCTAGGGCACCAGGTATTTTAGTATGGAAATAAACTAGCAGAAGTTTTCTCAGGCCCCCAGCTCCATTCTTTTTATTTCAGTAGTGTAACGGGGAAGAGACATTTGGTTCCCATTGCTAAACACTTGGGAATTAGAAATGCTTGTAGGCTACGTTAAATCACCCAAGGGATCTCTAAGTAGATCCCAGTCTTTTACAAATTCACTGTACCTTCTTGTGCGAAGCTCTGCCCACCGCTGGCACAGAAAAGAAAGCAGTTATGCTTTTGGGAGGACAAAAGCAGGCTATATAGCTGCACTTGTACATCCCTTTGTTTCTGCTACATAAAAAAGCAAGTTCCATACCAACAGTTCCAATCCCAGGTTGCTTTTAGAAGCTGATGTAGGCCCTACCCACCACGTGGCTGCTTGAAAGCTGTTTATGTGTGTCACACGTTTTTCCCTCTTCGAAAAATCCCAAGGTGGCTTGCATAGCCATCCTTCACTTTATCATCATCATAATCCTGTGATGTAGATTAGGCTAAGAGTCAGTGTCACTCAAAGCCACCAATGAGATACTGTCTGTTGTCAGCTGGTGTGTGGCATTTACTGCCATGCATGAGATTAATGTTTTGGGACGCCACCTTGATTTTATACCACAGGTGGAATCTTTAGCTTGGTCATGGGTTGCAAATGTGTTATAAGCCAATGTCACTTGATGAATTAAATAAATAGATAAGACATGCATAATAGCTATGCGCTTGCAAATTGAAGCCCTGATTTTTTTTTTAAAATGCAGGAAGTGATAGTTTGTATCACTGCAAATATCAGTAATTTGAATATACTAAAGAAGTCTAAGTAATCTACATCATATTAGTGATTGGATTTAACTCTCATGTAAGCCTTTAAGTTTTAAAAAATGAAATATATTTTCATTATTGCAAAGTTGAGCCTTGTCTTAACATGTCTATTTACATTCAATTTTCAGTATAGTAATTACATTTCAAGTCACGCATTGAACTAAAGGTTGGGAAATGTGTGGTCCTCCAGAGCTCTTTCTTCTGTTCTTGGACTGCACCTCCCATCAACCATAGTTAATGTAAACATTGGTGAGGGTTGATGGGAACTGCAGTCCAACAATTAATACTTCTCATCCCTGGAGCTGATATTATCTGCATTAATATTTCTCATCTGTTATCTTTTACATTCTTAAATGTACAAAGACAGAGTGCGTACTGAGAATTGCTTAGCAATTAAAACATAAATTGTGTGAAGTGATCCCGAATCCATATTCCTGCTCAAAAATGAATGTAAAACATCAGAAGATTGTGCTGGATCAGAGGAAGATGCTTTGCAAAGAATATCAGTAAAAAGCTGGTATCATGGTAGTTCATTAAAAATTGGCCAGTGGTCGAATGAATCCAGTACATTGATACAAGCTCACAGAACAGGGCTGCTCCTTTCGTTAAGCGTTATATGCATGTAGGCCAGTAGAGGGTATCAGTGTTTTTCACTAATGCACCAGCAGTATATGGGCAGGACCTATTTACTATAACAGTGTATACAATCCAACCAAAGTTACTATTATTTTCCTGTAGTAAGAACTAACCCACTGAAAACAATATGACTTGAAAGTACTTGATTTTTGAAAGATTACTTCCGATTGGCATTGATTCAGTTCTGATCATATAACGAACTATTTTTCTAAACCAGTTTTACATCTAACCCATACTTTGAAATAATCCAGTAGAAGTATTAAGGAGGGTTTATGATACTTCCAAGACCTTACCTGTTAGTGTGATGGCAATTTAAAAGCTGTAACCCTATGCATCATAGAACAGAACTGCACATGATGGCAGAAGTCTTGTCATTAAACGTGGATTCCTGCCAAACACCTAGAAAGTAAGAAACTAGAGTGATTTTAGGTGGGAAAATTGGTACATAGGAGGTACTGAACCCTTCATCTACTCAACTTTTCTCTTTTCCAGTTATTAAATCCAGCTGATGTTTGATAAAAAATAAGTTCAGCTGGGTGAAAAATCCAGAGGCAGAGTGCAAGACAAAGTGGTCAGAGAAAGCAGCATTCCTCCCACTTGACCACTGTTTTCCCACATGAAATCACCAAGTCATTCCCAGATAGTTCCAGATGTTTTGCCTCAAGCTTTGTGTGAAGACATGTGCTTTGCCAATGTTGTTTTTGTCTACCCTTTGAGTAGTTACCAGCAGACAGCTAATTATATTTACAAGCACATGTAAGTAGGAATATTAGGTTGCACAATGCCTCATACTGGCTGGACTGTATTTCTTTCAGGCAAACACATAATACGGCCTGCTTCAAACCATGTTTCCTCAGAAGCCTTGCTGTTTTCACTGGCACTTACTTTTCTGTATAATCTTTCATAACAGATACTTGTCTCTGATCTACTGTGCTACTCAAGCTCATCTTGAATATGCAACTTAACATAGACAATCCCTTACTTAGGGGTTAGAGCTATGCAACCCCTTATATTGGTTTCAGAGGCCCTTTTGAAAGAGCCATCCTCTAAGGAGATGAGAAGAGGGGCCTTTTTGGTGATTGCACCCCCCTGTTGAAATAGCCCCCAGGAGCAGGTTGCCTAGCACCTTCATTACAGTCTTTCTGGCACCAGGCAAAAACGGTTTTATTATCCAGACATTTCAATAATTGACTTTTATTGCAATTATTTTAAAAGAAAAAACAAATTTTTAAAATGATTTAAATTCACCATGCTTTGATTAATACTCTCAGCTGTTACATTTGTTGTGTTTCTATTATTGCTATATTATACTGTTTTAACTGTTTTATTATCTGTTTTTATATTGTTGTGACTGTGAACCACTCAGAGTCTTGTAGGACTATTGGAGTGGTATAGAAATTAAATAAAAGGAACTAACTATAATAATACTCTGTGCATTGGTAGACAATCTGGCTCCATCCAGATGTTTAGGACTACAACTGTACAAGCAATATTTCCATGCAGCTGGAGAGAAAAGGTTTGGCTATTACCTAAAATGAGAGTCCATTCACTCTTCTAGTTGGGCCTTATGGGAGTTGTGGTCAAAAACATCTGGAGGTTATTAGGTTATTACATGACGCAGCAGACTTGCAGGTCTGGATTTGGTCAGTGCCTGGTGTCAACATAGCAGGATATAAATTAACATCACCACCACAATTCATTGAATGAGTGGTGGAAATCTTAATGTCTTAAATAGCGTCAATGCCATTTTTCCTGAGATAGTAAAAAAATAGCCTGCTTTTCAAGAGCCGATTCCAAGTTCCCACTGTGTACAAGAGCAGGTGTTTTAAATGCCTTCACTTGACCATTGATGCAGCCAGAGCCTGTATGTGATTGCTTGGAAGCCTTGCTGTGTATCTTTATCTGGATTTATGTTTGATAGATATTCACCCAATTCCCATCTTAATTTGAACCCTCAGACCCATGTGTGGTATACTTATATAACACAAGCTTATCACTGCCAAATAGCTCAGTGATTTTCAATCTGTGTTCCAGTGTTCACTAAATGCCTACTGGTTATAGGAATTAACCCCAAATCTTCTGTGTAGGAAGAAAGGAAAATGAAGAGGTTATAGATGTATTTTATTTACAGAAGTTAACAATTTAATCAGTTACAACTCTGCATTGTCATGTTGCCCCTTCAGCCTTAGAAATTCCATCCTTGTTATCTGCCTGTTTTTAAAAGAATTTAATGGCTCTGCTAATGTATTCTTAATGTGTATTAAATGGAGAGCCTTTTGTTTTAGGCAAAAAGTATAAAGCTTTTCCTCCAGTTGCTGTCATGGAGATACAATTGCATTCAAAGAGATGGCTTGCACTGTCCATTCTCGGAAGCATAAGGAATAAATATAAAATTTGCTCATAATGAATCAAATTTTAGAAGCTTTCATTTCTAGTTAAATAAAGCATCCTGTTATAAA
Organism: Varanus komodoensis; assembly: GCF_004798865.1. Taxonomy (NCBI): domain Eukaryota; kingdom Metazoa; phylum Chordata; class Lepidosauria; order Squamata; family Varanidae; genus Varanus; species Varanus komodoensis. The sequence goes on from NW_025335523.1 coordinate 105,608, forward strand.
AGAAATGGGTTTAATTCCTGAAATGGCTGGATGTTTCATGATCTGATGCTACTGTTATGGTTCAGTTCAAAAGCAATCAAGTATTAACCATCTTCTCAGCATCTGCCGCCATTAACTGATTTTAAATTGGGGAGGATTTACACTGTAGCCCTATGCCTGCTTATATGGGAGGAAATCCAGTTGTGCTTACTTCCTCTGTACTAATGTGTAGATAACTTATAAATTAAGAAAGCTATGATCCAATAGGATTGTGTAGAGAGTTTTTTTTTCTCTTTTTCAGATGGGGTCACCCCAAAAAGTTAAATGGTGGAGTGTTTAGGACGTTTTCATATCCGATTTAGGAGATCCCCCTCAGTAAGGCCCCATATTCCAGTATTATGTTTTAAAGAGGTATGATAGGCTCTTTAAAACATAATACTTTAATACTGTGGGGAGAAGGCAGCAGGAAGGTTTGATTCTTGCAGTCTAACTGCATGCAGATATATCTGGATGCAACCCAATGGGGTTAACAAGTGCACTAGACTTTGCATTACATTAGATTGTGTGGTGTAGCACATTACCCATGCCTAGAATATTTAAAATACTTACAATTATGTTTATAGTATTTGTTTCAAGTTTGAACATACTCAGAGAAAGTTGCGTTTACTCCTGTAATTCCAAGGATGTCCAGTGGTGAGGGTTTGTAGAAAAACTCAGACAATAGTAATACAGAATTACATACTTTAATTGTAACCAAGGCAAAGTGAATTGCAACCTACAGACATGGGACATGTCTCTGTGTGTTGGGGTGACAATCTGAAGTAATCCATACTGGTTGAGTGTTTGTGACATAGCAAACCCCAGTCAGGTGTTGCATATTCGAAATGTCACCTGTCACACACCTTGACCCACTGTGAGTAAAAGGCCCAATGAGCCCAGCTGTGTTGTGTAAACTAGGGACAATGTCTCCCGAACCAGTGGGCTTGTTTGTTTTGGAATCACACCTGTGTAAGCATGGGAGAAAATCATGGGCTGTACTGAGTGATAACAATGAGAATAAAATGATCCCGATATGAATTACCATTTGCTGTGTTCAGTTAGATTGGAGCCAATTTATTTTATCCTGTAGAACGCTATTAAACTCCCTCCCTCCCTCTGTGAGAGAGGGACTGGGACCATTAACTGCAGCCTCACCCCTTTATTTTCACGATCATATTCTGAGTTCCATCTGATGCTAAAGTGAGTTTTCCATTTAACTTCTTCATTTTAAGTATGAGGCAACTCTTGCCTGGTAAACGTACCCAAAATGGAGGTTCTGTATTTTTATCTGGAAATGAGGTAGTCAAGGTCTGAACCATTATTTAAAATTATACTCCCTTTTATTAATCCAATGAACAGGAAACACAAACTATTTTTCTAAGGTTTTTAAGTCCTTCCATTTACAGAGCAGGTCTGTTGATTCTCCCAGGAACGGAGGGCAATTGGGACTAGTCTGGGCCCTGAAGAAAATATATGCTCATTAGAATAATGGGGAGTTTTAATCACAGAAACCATCCTTAAAATACAAAACAGCTCAACAAGGTTTTAGTTAAAACATTTGCAAAGCTTTATTTATGTCAAAATAAATAACTCATATTTGTGTTAAAAAACAACAGCTACACCTCTGATTTACATCCATTCACAGACAGGCATTTTCTGGCTACTGTATTCCATGGGTGCTTCAAATGGGGCTTTTATCCCTTCCTCAAACATGGAAGTCCAGCCACCAGAAACCTACTCTTCTATCTGCAACCTGTTTTATCCTATCAGGTCTCCTATCTTTTTTCTTACCAAAAAATATCTGGTTGGAAAGATGGAACAGCTCAGACTTCCCCAAGCTGGTGCCTTCTAGTTGTTTTGGACTACAGCTCCCAATAAAGGCAGCCATTGCCTCTGCAGGCTGCAGCAGATGGAAAATCTCTTAGCTTAACCCAAGCTGGATAAGACTAGAATAATTGTACAAGTTTTGATAGGTAGGGAAAAGAACTGACTTTCTGAAAGCACTCTGTCATCAACAGCATTCCATCACTCTTGCTCCTTTGGAAAACCAAAAGGAGTAATTGAAAAAGAATGCAAAAAGAGAAAATCGTTCTCAGAAAGCCCAGCAATGAAAATTTATTTGGAATAGTAGAGTTCTTCAGGGGCAAGCGTATTCATCTAAATCCTGTTAAAAATTCCCCAGTGGTGCAACATACACATGTAAAACAATCTATGCTGGGTCATGCCAACCAGCCATCTAGTCCAGCATTCTGTTTACAGTGCCCAACCAACTGCCCATAGGAAACCCACAAGCAGGACATGTGTGCAAAAGCGCTCCCCTACCCATTTGTCCTACCAAATGATGTACACAGACATACTGGGCTTGATACTGGGGGTATCAAAAGGAGTAGTAGCTGTTTATTTTCCATGAATTTGTCTGATCTCCTTTAAAGCTGCCCTTATTGGTGCCCTCACCACATCTTGTGGAAATGAATTCCACAGGTAATGTGCTGTGGGGAGTACTTATTACGATACAATCTGTACTTCATGTTGATCTGTCTTGAACTCCCACAACCACAAATGGGAGGCCCCGGGTTTTAGTATTATGGCAGAGGGAGAAAAATGTTTTCCCATCCACTTTTTTCCTCACCATAATCCAGTTTTAGATGCAGTGACCGGAACTGTACACAGTATTCTAAGTGCACCTTAATTTATGTTTGGCAGCTTTATTTTCAGTTCCTTTCCTAATTATAAACCATTTTTATGGATTTTGCTGTTTTCAGAACATCTGTATGCTGAAAGAAAGGCACTCACCATTTAAGCTGTTGTAGCCTGTGTTTAGAATTTGGATTCATAAGATTGCCCTTGAACAGCTCCTGTTCCAAAATGTGGTGGCTGGCGCTAAACTTAATCACAAAATGCTCTTCAGTGTAGGTGATTTTTTGCTGATTCCCCCTTTCTTCTGCAAACTCTACATTTCCCCCACCCCAAATCTGCTCCAAAGAGTTGGAGACCCGTTGGAACAAGCACGGGATGTGACATGAGTGTACTGCAAGTGAAAGGGGGGGGGGGCTTTCTGCTTTCCACCTTGCTCTTTAATCCACAAGAAGCTCTGCTGAAGGAAAGAGCCTTCTCTGAATGGTGGGTGAGCTTCTCTGAAGTTCTATGGGAACACAAAGAGCTACCTTAGAGTGAGTGAAACTCTTGGTGCAACTACCGTGGTATTCTTTACGATGACGGTTAGTAACTGTTCAGATTTTCAGACAAGTCTTTCTCAGCCTTTTCAGGAAATAACAGGCATAGAAACGGGGGCTTTCAACATACCAGGCAGGTGTTTTCCCACTGAGCTGTGACGCTTCCTCTTGCACTGTCAGTTATTTCACAAAGAGGAGAAGCAGAGCATGTGCCAGGCCCCTTCCCATCTGACAGATGTTCAGTGATTCCAGGGCCGATAGTGCAGCTCATCATAGAGAACAGTACGGCACTCTGTGCAGGCACAGAAATTCTTCTGCCTTGCTACTCAAGTATCTGTTCTGAATTCAATCTCTGTTTACAACTTGCCTATGGTCTTCTTCCCCTCTAAAAGAAACTCATCAGAATAATATAGGATTCTTTTTAAAAGTTTTATTAACATTAATTTTTGATTTCTTTAAATACTGAAGGGTACAAAAAGATTTTAATAAGGTGAGAAGAATCAAGTCAGCTTAATTTTCTCTCTAGCACAAGTCTAAGTTAGCAACCCATGAAGCCATCTTTAAATCTACTGCTATTACTCAGACCATAGGTAGGTTTCAACAACTGGTCTAATTAGATATAGTAAGGCATTTGTCTTAATTCACACAACATTTCACAACATGACTAGGAATAGGGTTTTTTCGGGTGGAGGGACCCACACAAAGCTCACACAATTAAAAACATAACTTACAAAATGTATATCTTTTCGAATATTATACAAATAAACATTTTATAGAAACACTTGAAAGTTTTGTTCATATTTATCCTATCTTGCATAATTGAACAACGCTCATATTTAAAATAAACTTTCTTTATAGATTCACATCAAAAGAAACCCAGGAGTGCAAATAGTCATGAATTCAGTAACTAAGCAGACTTAGAGAACTGAAAATTATCCCAAACCCTGGTCACTACTCAGTCCACAAAGGAGTAGTGCATGGAGTATACACCCACATCTACCTGCAGGTTAAGGACATTTCAATTATCTAAATCATGCTTTCAGTGAAGGCAAAGTGCATATGTCTTCTAACTGTGGATATACATGTGCATCAGTATTATTCAGCAGTCTCACATGGGCTATTAATATAGGCACTATATTATAGGTCTTTCTGCACAATCAGATTTGATACAGCATGGACACAATCCAATTGTCTCTGCCCTTAGTGTGTGTAACTCTCTGAACTCAAGAGTGCTGGAAGCACTGTGCCGCCATGGCTTGCCCTGTGCATTTCATTTCATTGGAATGGCCCTTCCAGCACTCTAGATAAAACAAGGAAGGGGAAGGAAGGAGCCTGAAGTGGCTTTGGGAGCTGATGTAGGCAGATGGCACCAGCCCCCTCCCCACCGCAAGCTCCATTTCTCCCTCTCCAAGGTTCACTTCAGCTCTCCGACGGCCATCTGCTGCAGTTCTTCCTATGCTGGCTGTGAGGGGGTGGGGCATGGGCTTGGCCATCATGGCCCAAGACTGCAGGAGCTTGGACTGAGAATATGTGGAACTCCTAGGGCACTCCAGACAACATCCGGAAGCCACAAGGTTGTGCCCTAAGAAGCTGCCACCCCCATAGGCCCTTGCTATTTTCATTGCAAGGCTGCCATGGTTTCCAAGTACTCAAAGACCAGTACTTGATTATCATGGAAACTACAATACATTCTCCAGCTATTTATTTATTATTCATTTATTTATTTAGAGTTTTTGTAAGCCGTCCCATCGCTTATAGCCTCGGGACGGCTCACATAAATATGTATTTATTTATGTTAAATGTTAGCATGTAGTCACTGAGTTGTGTCTAATGCTTGTCCTATTTAGTGTACATCCATCCAAATTAATGAGGCTTAACTTAGACTAAAGTTGGATTCAACCCATTGCAACTCCTCTGTGGAATGCTATTGTGTAAGCATCACGGACACTTGCTGGATTTTGTGACTCAGATGGTATGCAGATAGAGCACTCCTGTCTCTATGAGGCTTTTGTTGTAGTCTGGGGTTTTTAGTTATGACTTCTGATCCAAGCACGCATCTATCTCGATAGTTCTTTTTTTTAAAGTTCTTTTACAAAGAGATGCAGCTATGGTGGCATGTCGTGAGCTGGCGCCATGGGTCAGACTAGATGGCCCAGGAGACCCCTTCTGCTTCGCTCTGTTTCTATGTTACTGCTCCTCACACAGCAAGCTCTCCCCTTCCTTTATTGAATACTTTGCTATGGTCACTGCAAATATGGAATATCCTTCAATGGCTAAAATGCAAATATGACATCTTTCAAATGATCATGCAGAAAGACCCTGAGAGAAGAGATTGAAAGCAGGAAGAGAGATTGTTGTCTGTCCAGGAAAACTACTTGCGTACACACAAAGGCCTACTCATGTATACATTAACACGTAAGATGTTCTAGTCTTATAAAAGGGATTTCCAAACACTCTTCTACAGAGAAGGCTGCATTACTAAACTAACAGATTTCCCCCCACTACTTAGGGCACGTTTCAGTAATCACATGGTCTTATGTCTGTGCATAATATACAGAACACTAGACCACAATCTGTAATGCAGAACCCCATGCATACAAGGTTTTCCCATTTTTATGTAGGAGAAGCAATCTGATACGCCCATGGAGGGCATAGCTTTTCTAATGCTTGCTAATTCTGTTTCTCCTCATATATGACATGGGGAGCTCCTGCCCATGTGGGACTCTGGATCAGGGGCACAGCATTTAAATACATAATTTAACATTCTGTTTATCAAGACTGTTCAAAATATGCATCTCTATCACCTTTTAAAAGAGCTAATAGCAGTAAACCAATTCTTTTTATTTTTGCCATCAATTTTGATAGCATTCCTTTAAAAAATCAGTAGTATTATCAGAACAATTGGTTAAGCATTTCCCTGGTGCATTTTTCTTAGGTTAATGGGATGACAATACATATAATGGCTCTCCTTTGTTGACTTATGAAACAGTGCCACAATATGGTTGAATTGTTCCATGTTACCACCAAATAAAGAATCAGTACAAGGGATCGGTGGTGGCACAGAAGCGGGGAAGGGAATCAATCCAGTGCAGCATAAAGAACTATGATCAGAATATTTTTTTGGAAAGCCCTAGTAATGGAAATGTTTTATCAAGTACCTATTTACATTTCAGGCAATGCATTTAACTTGTAAATAAAGGAAAACAGGCTAGTACCTTCATTGGAGTATCTGACAATGAAATAAGTAATCAGAATAAGTACAAATATCAAATGAATGCAAGATGCTGCACAATGTCTGCTTCTCTAGCTTCCATTCACTAAGCTGGACCTAGTGAATATGATAATTTATATAGGAGTCTGAATTTTTCGTTTAGCTCTTGCTTTAATTTTTTCAGCTATTGTGTATGGCTTATTCAGCTTAAAATTCTTTGACCAAGATGCAATCTTTGGTGCTTACAATGGAAAAGGGACACAATTTCAAAAGAGGGCTTTAAAAACAGCAACACTCTGTACCAAGAGAACTTAAGTAAAACAGAGCATGATCGATATTACAAGCTGACACATTCCATGTTTTATACAAAGTAAGTTACATTTCAAACAATTCCCTGGATGTCTGCCGCTGAACTTTGTATCAGTAGATGGAGCATGTCCTGATCTTAACATCAAGATAATATCATGTACCTTTTCTCCTGTATGTGCAAATATTAAAAATGAAGAAAAAGGCTGCAGTTTAAATGGTTAATCAGACAGGGTAGGTACACTTTGTCTCTTAAAGTTGGAGAAAGAGTTGCTGTTGAGGGACCCTGAACAGTAAACAAAAACAGTATCCAGAAGTCAGAGTTTCTCTGCTACTTAAGACACCTGGCATAGGTTTCCCAAAGGAAACCTTTAAAAAGATGCCAAAACAGCCCATTCCAGAAAAAGTTTAAATAAAACCTGCAAGAATTATTCCTCAGTCACCATCTCTGGTGAACATGCTGTCAGTTTCATCTTCGTACATCCCCCGTTCGTAGCGTACTGAAGAGAATCCACTCCAGTGCAGTCGTTTCTTCTTATACAGGAAGCATATCAGTCCAGCCAGCAGGACCACAATGAATAAAACGGCGACTGCTATTGCCCCTCCCATTCGATTTGCAACTGCAAAGAGCAAACACCAAGAACAATTACTCCAGAGCAGCTCCATTGCAAATCATGTTCTATATGCAGAATGGTTACACAAGCACACTGTATCCCAACTGCCACGTGAAGCATCAGGTCCATGCTTGCTACCCCACAGTTTCAGTGGGGAAAGCCTTTTGTGAATAGTGAGCACCTACCCATTTTGGGGGAAATTATGTGGGTAAGTGGGCTCCTTTTTTTGACCCAAACTCCCTAATAATAGCTGCTGCTATTATTAAAATGGTACCATCCATGTTCCATGAGTATAACAAAATGCAAGAGACCAGCTCCTTGCCAGGAACAGAGAAAGGGGGCTGGAGTCTGGGGAGCTGACCGATTCCCACCCTCAAACCGGATTCCTGTAAAATTCCATGAACGAGGCAGGGGAAATTGTATGACAGAGACTCGTCTGGAAGCACCTGTAATAGCTGATGTAACAGATGGAGATGCACAGGTAGTCATGCATAGCCAGAGGCCAAGGAGGAAAAATGACAGGAAAGAAGTTGCTAGTAAGTTCTGTGGAGATAATTTTCCTGTGTTCAGCTAGAGAGAGATGTAAGATGCTGCTAACACAACTGTGTGCCAGTAGTTTCTTTAAAAATATACAGCTTATTCAGACAATACCCTACCCACCTTGAGGAGCTTTGCACACCACTCTGGTTTTGCCAGTTTTGCAGTCTGTCTTGGACCAGGTTCCATTTGTTGTAAGGATAACACTACATTCACCACGAACATTTTCATTTCCCTTTGCCCAGTTTGTATACTTAACCTCTGATCCATCAAGCCACTTCAAGGATTGAGCTGTAAATAAAAGCCACAAGAATTTATTATTTATTCAGATCCCGCAAAGTCAATTCAGGGTCAGGTGTCTGCCTAATATTGGGAGGGTCCATTCTGCTATTTTGCAGGTTGTCTAAATATAGCTCCCTAAGTCTGGTATCAGTGTGCAAGCCAAGAACAAGTAAAAATGACTACCTTATACTACAGAATTTTAACTGACACTGGTTTGCATGCAGCGAGCAACCTACAGTTAACTAATCATGGCTCTGGAGGCAAGTCAACACCCTGATTCCTGGTTGCTCATCTGCTTCTGCTGTGGTGAACAACCCAGGGATGTCCGAGTTGTTCCCTGTGATGTGTGAACCTGGAAGTCTGGCCTGTTGAGGGCAAAACAAAGTGGCCCATGAAAACACAGGGTGTCCTTAGGTTGAGAGGTCAAGCAGTGGGGAGCACAGTCTCAAACAGCCCCACGGAGCAGAAAAACACATGTCAACATAAGGTCAGGCAAACAGAAAGAAGCTACAGCAAACTTGTAGAATCCAAAGACACTCACAGATATTCAGAATATTTCAGAAATTATCCAAGGATCAGCTTATGCCTGAGCTAACAGTACATTTACAGAGAGGAAATCATGATTTTCTGTGTTCCCACTGGTGCTGAACCTTAGGAGAAGAAGGTGCATGACTAATAATGTTGAAAAGGAAGGGACCAGCAAGAAACCTCTCCTGGAGACTTGCCACATCCAGCCAAGGACTCTGATGCTGGCACAGGTCTTGATTCACAGATGGGCAATGCAAGCATAACTGAGTGGCAGGACAGAGCTGACTATACAAAACTTTACAAAACCAGGGCATGGCTGGCCACGTAGCTAGCCAGCACATGAAGGTATACCAAAGAAAACTACCATTTATGTCTCTGCAACAGCCAGCTATGAAGCTGTGCAGCTACACAAAACTAGCCCACTTGCCTGTTCTAACTGCTACTTGGCATTCCAGCTGTTTACTCTGTATAGAACTTCATAACATTTGCTATCTGTATGGTACCACACAGAAAGATTTTGTGGTGTGGAAAACTCTTGTAATGGATGTTGCCTGAGCTGCTCTAGGATCATAGGGAGGGAGGGTAGGCAAGAGGCTCTTCTGAATGCTGCTCGCTGCTTTGCTTTGATCCTACACTGTTCTGGCTGCAACTGACTGGACAGGTCCACTTCTAAAAAGCAGCAGTGCTAGCAAAAGGATGCTGTGAATGCAGAGAAAGCAGCTGGCTTAGGGAATAGGGAGATCCCAGGAGAAAGGCCTAAACTTGGGGTAGAGGTATGGAAGCAGCAGAAATAGGAAAGATGAAGCGAAACAGTGCGAGAACCAAGTCTCTCTCTAAACCGGCACATAGTGAGAAAGGGCAGAGGTGATATGATGAATTTAAAATACTGAGTTGAAATATTGGCTACTGGCCTCTAGTTTGACTCAAATTCACTGTGCTTAAATTTAAACCACCAAATGTGTAAGACACATTATCTATTTTAAATTCTATTAATTACAATGTTATTGAGCACTTGTTCTCAATAACACATTGAGAATTAACAATCACATTAATTTCTGTATTAATGTGATTTCTGCAGTGATTTCCATGAACACAATCCAAATACAAATGCTGTCTCATTAAAATCATGAAACTAAAGGATGCAACGCAAATGTATCTAAGTTCACCTCAAAATTTATCTCTCTGCTTATCACACGTAGTTTTTGTAGTTCTGTGTTTCTGAGAGACTCCTTACCATTAGACTGTATTCCAAGCCATGCTCTTCCAGTGATGTAGTGGTATTCTTTCAAGTGCATACTCACAAACTGGTTTTCCTCAGCATCCTTGACAGTCAAAAGTGTTGCGGACGGGTCTAGTGAGAGAATGTTAGCAGTCAAAAGAGATAAAAACTTTTTGAGATATTCATTTAAACTTCCTAATAATATTGATGGAAAGACAGCGCCTAAAATTATACTGGAAAATAGGTTTTACTGTTACTTATATATTATTCACTTCTTGAACAAAATTTAATATATTTAAAATATAATAATGATGAAAAATTAACTCCTCATCCAAAATATTACATGGGGTTTTATGATCTCCTTTTTAACTATGAGACAATGCATTATTTGAGCATACCAAGCTTCTTGCAGACTTCTTTAGCATCACCCGCAGTATATATTGAATAATTGTATAATTCCATAGCAAATGCATAGCAATTGTCTTTATATTGTATCCACTGTGGTGATCCAGCAGCTGGTTGTGGACACTTGGCTGCAATTTCAGTTTGCTTGGACTGCATTTCTGTGAAAATGAAACTACTGTCATTATCACAGGTCAGACAGAATGAGGCTCTTCATTTAACAGGCAGTTTCATGTTGTAATTCAAAGTTTAAAATAAAGTACAGCTATGACATTTGATTCGCAGACCTAGTTATCTTCTCTGATGCAGCACTATACACCTTCATGAGAAAATTTAAAAAAATCTTTCATGAATTATTTGCAAGCATACAAGGTGTTGCTTGGAGATTTCTGTGTTGATGGGATTGATACGATCAGGGAAGAAAGAGAAGCCACTGTGGCTTCTTTTCTCCATCTCCCACATGCCAGTCACAGTACACCTCGTTTCCATAATTTACCTTGTGGGCACAGGGTGCCATGCCATCCAAACCTGGCATGGGTGCTTTGCAGGGTGGTTTGGAAGTTATCCTGACTGCCTACTTGGCTGGTTTGGACCACATGGCAACCTGGGCCCTGTGAAGATAATTATGGAAACGAGGCACATGCAGCATGGGGAAAAGAAACAACCATGGTTCATATGGATTTGGTCAATGGATTTCCTGCTCCTCTTTCCATGCTGCAAACTGTACAGTGTGGTATAGTCTGCAGACTGTATGGCCCAGAACTCCTTGCGGTTCCTTGTCTTTTGCATCCAGGTCAATAGGATTACATGAAAGGAGCCTTCTCAAGAACTAACAAGGCTTCTCTGTGTTTTTTAAAAGGCATGAAGACAACAATTTCGGAAACAGTTCGACCTGCAGTGATGAGTGTACAAGGCTGTTGATTTGATAAGCAGCTGTGCAGAGTCGTGTCCTTTTGTCTGAAACATAAACCCGAACCTAATCCTGTGAAATGGATGTGTGCAAAAGCACTCTCAGAAAAGTGTGTCCCCACACAAATGCATTTCCCCCTTGCAGACCTATGTGCATATCTGTTGCTGCAGTTGTGAGGACAACAGTGAACAGATCAGCTGCTCCCACGCTGATTCTGAGGAGTAAGTGGGGAGGAGGCAGATGCCAGGCTGTGCTCTGAGGCTCGCTTCCCTTCTCCGAGGGAGCTCTGTCAGAGCTGGCCACACGGAGCATTCGTCTGGTGAGCAGAGACAGTGTTGGGGCTGTTCAAATGTCACAGTGTCTCTCCAGTCTTCTGCTGTTTTCTGATCTCTCCAGATGGTGGGCATTTTCTTGTAAACTCAGTACTTCGAGTCACATTGATTTGGAAGGAAAATTACACACCGTTTAGCAATTAGGCAGTTTTGCAGCCAAGGAGATTAATCTGATGGTCCTGATATGTCAGGGCCACTCGCCTGCCGTTAGGCCAGCATAACAACTGTGAAATGATAATCACATCCGTACGCACTCTCAACAGCAAAGCAACAACCAAAACAAGAACATCTCCTATGTTACTTTGGGACACTTACAATAAACTAAGTCACACTGATTTTGATGGATATATAACTCATTGCAGTCCTTAGCACATGACCTGAAACCTTGAAAACAGTGGGATCTCATTCTAGGGACATTTATTTAGCAGCAGCTAAGGACATCACTCCTCCAATTTTGTTGTTGTTTTGATTTAGAGTCCTCAGAGTATGCGGTGCATGGAAACATCAAGGTGCATGAATGCAGGCTTACTGTTTGAAGGGGAGTAGCAAACAGCACCATCAGCGGGCTTTGTACATTCCACGCGATTCCAAAGTCCTTTTGTGTCCAAGACAACACATTTTCCAGGAGGAGGTGAATGTTCAAATTCCCTGGGGTGGTAGTCAAATGTGCTCCCATCAGACCATTCAAAATCGGAATCATTTTCCTGGAAATGAACAATACAATTCAGGCTGCACAAAGGTTAATGCTATTCTTTCTTATCAAGCACTTGGCTAAATGAGCATCATGGCTAAAAAGGGAACTGCAGAGGCTCAAGACTTCCTTATTTTCATGTAGGGGCTTTGAATTTTATTACACTTCAATATCCAGATTTGTTCTCAGAGAAATTATCCGAGGCAGAGTGCACTGAACTAAGCTGGTGCCAGAACAGGTGATATGCTTTGAGAGCAAAGCCCACAGGGACAAATTAGATATGGCAAGACCCCATTATTAAGCTGTCCACTGAGACAGGATGCTCTTGGTGGTTCTCCCCATGGACATGTGCACCAACTGGGATCCACCTGCAGTAAAGCCATCATTGTGGAGGTCCCTGCTTCTGAAAATCAGGAAGGCACCAACACTGCATTGCTTTCAGCACCCCCTGAAAACAGCTTAATTTCAAGAAACCCTTGACCAACCATGGTTTTTATTGTTACTGTTTTTAAAAACATTTAACACCGTGCTTTATTCTTTTTAATTGTTATTATTCATTGCTATGGAATCTGTTTAGGTATAGTGTAGGCATGTTGTAAATAAAAGAAAATAACTAGATGGGTAAATAAATCAATTTGAATTTTGCAAATAACGGGGGGTTCAGGAAGGGAAGACTTTAACTCAATGCTTCTACCTCCCTGTGGTTCAGAGCAGGTCCCACACACCTGCCAGCAGCACCAGGAGAAAACTCTCACAGCTTTTCTCTGAAAACAATAGCAGGTGGGGCTCTCTCAGCAGACTCTGCAGACTGGGAGAGATGGCGGGGAGGGGAGGAGGCGAAGAGTTAAACCCTTCCTCCTCACTGCCAGGGTCCTGCATTACTGGCTGGGGCACGCTGCAAGTTGTATGACTTTTCTCTGACTGAACATGCATTGGATTTAGACAATGATTTGGGATATTAAGAAATGTTTTGATTTCTGAGGAACAAAAGCAGCATGAAGCTGCGTGTAGCTTACAGCACTTGTAATTGTGGGGGGAATTCTGTCAATGGATTGGCAGCTTCTGTTTTCACAGGCAGGTAGCTCTGCAAGAAGCTTCAGGCAATTATTTTTATTCACATACACAGTCTACCCCACCCTCCAATGTGCCTGATTTGCCAACTGTCCTCTGTCTTGGAGTCTCACACTGTATGGGTTACTCTGGTGCTCTCCCAGACCTTTTGCATACAGAGGAGGAAGGGAGACTCGGCCTGCAATCCTGTGGCTGCTTACCATGTGCTAAGCCCACTCCACCCCTCACCATTCAATGAGATTTACTCCTGAGTAAATATGAATAGAGCTGTCTGCCAGTCATTGTAACACTATTCTGTGTGATAGAGGAATTAAATGAAACAATCTTCTACGGGAAATATGATAGCAATCTGATCTCTGACTCCAGGTTTTACCAAACTATGATCTTACTGTATTTGACTGTATTGTAGACAATTTTACAATCTCTTCATCCCATTCCTATCCTCATTGACAGCTCAACATATTTAAGTGTAAGGAAAGCATTTAAAGTGGAGGCAAAAATAATATATTATAAAGAACAAAATAATAAATGCAATGCCATAATAAAATTAATGTATAATGCATTTAAACATGTACATGTGAACAAGAGACTAAAAACCTCTAATGACTACTACGCAGCTATGAAAGTAGAGATCAGACCTACATTATGATTGGATAAACCAATCCATAGTGGAAATCCATCACTCTTTACAATATTTTTCAGAAAGTCTTGTTCAGATTCGCTGTGTATGCTTGCTAATTCTCTTCCGTTTTGTTTGCATTCTTTCCATGCTTCGTACCAATTGATCTGTTTTTGAAGAATCCAGTATGATGTGTTTTTATAGGGTAGTAGTGTAGGCAATGGTGGTTTGTCCTCCTTTGGTCCTATTTCAATATAAAAAATGGATAAATGTTTGCACATTTTCTTCAGCCTAGGTATGTGTAAGATAATATTTGTGGGTGTTTGCAAATTCAACAAAAATGAGAAATATTCCTTACCCATTTCTACTTTGCAGACGAGAACGCTGTGTAGCTTGAACTGAAAGGGTAGCCAGCGAGTGTCATTGTAAATATCCCAGAAGCCATCCAGGTGAACACCAGCAACAAAATGGTTATTCCTTATATAAGGTCTCCCCATTCTCCAGTTATTGTATGTCAAGCGTGTATCATCAGACCACTTTAAAGCATTATCTGCAGGGAAAAGACACGGCATTTTCATACCGAGCACTACTGATATTATTGAAAAGACAGCAGTGCTCAAAGTAGGTCATGCCTGGACAATGTTAACAACAGGAATATTACTTGATTATCATTGCTAACAATGATTGGTCTAGAAGGGATGTATCTATTTCTCCCCATTGGAAAGTAGTGTGGATTGCTTAAAGTTTTACTGGGTTAAATTCAGTGTTACACAAGTGAACTTCTGTTCATGCACTGGGAGTTTCCCTTCTCCTCCCTCTGCAGTCCCAAAATCTACAGGATGGGTTTGGGGAGCATGAAGTGAGGCAGGAAAGGGGAAAATTCTGTGTCAGCTGTGTGGCATATTGGTGGTATCCTGTCCATTAGGCTTGCAGAAGAACAGCACCTGAAAACAATCCAGTATTTTTGAGACATTTTTCATGAAATTTCTCAGTTTCAACTCCAGAAGAAATTAAACTAATAAACATGACTGCATAAATGCAACACTTAAATAATAAGCATCCACGTATGAGATTTTAAATATTTGACCGATCTTAAAGCAGGCTGTGCACGTGTACTGAAAGACTTGGAAATGAAAAACTGCTGTACTAGAACAATTAGCAAATAGGATTTTGAAAACCAGAACGTTACACATTTGCTATTTCTTATGGACTCAAAGGCAATTTCATTCAACTACACAGAGGCTTCAATGTTTACCCAGCCTGCATCTTCTTTAAGTTTTCATTCTTTGCAATGGCCAAAATAGCCTTAACTAACAGCACAATTTTCCAAAGCAAATGAGTTTAGAGAATCTTTCCCATTAACATTCATCTGACAATTCAACTAATCAAACATAACTTTGATACAAATTCAGTCTCACTTCTCTCTGCTAATAGAATTTGGCTGCAAATTGCATCATTGTAGCATTGGTCTCTTTGTACATTTATAAAGGGACGCAGTAGTAACAGGGTTTTACAGCTATAAATAACTGAGAACTTACCGTCAGCCTCATACACCAGACCTAACCACAGCCAGTGGGCAAGGCCACTGAAAGACTGAAGCTGCTCCACAACAAAATCATTTTCATATTCATCCCTGATAATCAAGAGAGAGGCATTCGAATCTGTTGAAGAAGTTTTTAAAAAAGAAGTCACTGAATGAATTTGGAAGGATTCAATTGACAATTTCTAACATTCTTTTGGAGTAAGGTATAACCTAGATGTAAGTTTTTAATTAAAAGAATCTGAAATCACAGTATTAAGTGCAAAGGGGATTCTGCACATCTACAAATAACCTGAAATGAGTGGACATATTATTTCTGGAAAGGGGCAGGTATGAAAAAATCATTTTGTGCAAATCTCCTATTGGGATACCAGTATGCTGGGCTAAATACCAGTCTTGCCACTCTAAGTGTAGCAGTGAAATTCCAAACAAAAGAAACCCAACCCAGCCCACTGGTGAATGTGTTCTTGTAGCTGCGAGGGCTCTAAAAATTAATTCCATTTGGCGATCTGGGGGGGCAGACGGGGGGGTGGCGGTCTCTTTCAGAAGCTAGCAACTCCAGTGGGCCAACTGCAGAAAGGCTGCTGATGTAGGGACCAATGCGACCAAAAATTGTGTCACAAAGATGCCTGAGGGTTGTGTGCTGGAGTTCTCAGGAGTACTGAATGGGAATAAATGAACTGGAACAAGCTATAGAAGCACAATTATCTGCCAGGAGTACTGTGGGCTGTTTAGCAAAAAAAAAAAAAAAAAATCCAATCCTAGTAGCTTATTAGCAAGATGGCTCAGCATGACCTTGAGACTCACCTATTATGTTACTCAGAACACTGAAACCCCAACTAGACTGTTCTAAAAGATCTCAATTTGAGTAAATAGGCAACAAAATGCCAAATGAGGCTTAATGCAAATAAGTATAAGATGATAAACACTGTCAGCTACATATAGTCCTATAGTTTCTGAACTGGCTACAACTTCCCAAATAAGAGATCTTGGGATTGTGGTTCACTGAAAGGAATACAAAGCATTCAGTATTGATGAAAAAGGCAAACTCCATGTTAACATTATTAGTTAAGGGACTGACATTCTAACAGTATTAATAATGCTCTCGACAAACAAAGCGCATATCTGACTTTACATGTAATTACAACGGCAAGGATTGTATTTGCACAACACTGAAAGAATGAGGAAATACCAACAGAAGAATTAATTTTAAAGAAAATACTGGACTGTGCAGAAATGGATAGATTGACCTTGTCTCTCAAGGAAAAAGAAGAAACATATTATTACCAAACTTGGAACTTCTTTTATCAAGGGCTAAAGAAACAGGATTATACTTAGGGCTGAAATATACATTAATTGTAGAGTGAATAAGATAATAACCCAGTATGTCCGACGTCTTTTGAATGATCATTTGTTTTATTTGTAGAAAATAATAAACGCTTGATACTAAATACTAAAAAAGTATTAATAATGCTTTCATATAAATCTTTGTATCTGTTTTCACTATTTAAAAAAGCAATATACAGAATTGGAAAAGGAGTTGAAAGGGCAACCAAAATGATCAAGAAGCTAAGACTTTCTCGTTTTGAAAAAGTTGGCTATGGGGAAATGAGTCAGAGGTTTAGAACATTATGCATGGTGTTGAGAAAGTCCCCCCCCCTTCCATCCATATTACTAGAACGCAAGGTCATTCGTTGAAATGAATGGGCAGCAGAAACAGGGAAAACCAAAGGAAGGCACTTCTTCAGACTATGAATATATAGTCTATGATTACTGCTTGACTATATGGCTTTAATAGGGCATGAAACACATTCATGACATACAGAGACATCAACAGCTAGTAGTCCTGATGGCTAGATGAGACCAAGTGCCAGCTGCTGAGAGCAACTGCAGGGGACCATCATGGGCTGCTCATGGCTTGCCTATAAGCGTCTTGCTGGCCACTGCTGGAAACAGGATGCTGACTAGTTGGGCCTTTGGTCTTGTACTGCTGGACTCTTAGGTTTTATGTATCTTGACCTTATACGAAACTACACTTTTAAAACTCTGTCTCACTAAAGGTGCATACACCAGCAGCATTTTTCCCTAGAAAACTCTCCAGAAGGTCAGGAGAAATGTCACCATTCTTAGAGGAAATCTGCATTAGTCTATTGCAGCAGAAGGAACAACAGGCATATTAAAGATAAATAGTTGCATTCTGGCACTATTCATGGCCCACTTCATCAGTTATTAGTTCACTTATATGTACTCTGCTAAGAAAAGATGCCCACCAAAGTTCATGCTAGCAAACTGAAATTCTACATAGCAGTGGATCTTTTTCTTTCCAAGTTTTCAACAGATTGCAAATATGGCAAGAAAGAACCATGAATATAACTAGTTCTCCAATGAGATACAAAGCATAATATAACCTGTGGAGCTACTCCAATAATTATGTGCCTGTTCACACATACAGTCATTGCTTGTTTTATTCAAATAATAATTTACAGCTGCATGGAGGAATCTTAGTCTGACCTGGGTAGTAACTTGGAGGGAACTGTAGAAGTCCCACGATTTCAGCTCTAGAAAAATATGAGGCTGTGATAATAGAAATGACTGTTAGCAGTCTCCATGGATTGCTCAGTGTATATGTGTCTGGACATAGTTATGCTCTTGTCCATGATCACATAGGAAAACTAAGAAGTTCTTTCGGATCTAAAGATGTCATTCAATATCATATGAAGATAAGAATTCAGAAAAAACTGCCTACTCATGTTTCTGCATAAATGGTGGGCTTCATCCGATTTCAATTCTTTCCATCGATTTTTTGTGATTACGAATGTATAACAACTGTTCTGAAAAGCTATCCATGGTGTATTCTTGATCTTGTGTGGACATTTGATAGAATCATAATATGCTTCTGATGTTTCCGTTTCATCTGTAAAAATAAACCACATTTCTTTAGAGCACAAGAATATATTCAGAATATAACTAGCTGCCCTAGGATGCAACACTGACTGAAAGAAAATTATGGGATGTAATGCTGGCTTCCTGAAAACCATGCTTTTCAAATTAGGAACCAAATCTGGGATGCATACTTGCTCCTGCCCTCTTCCAGAGTAAATCCCCCATCCCTTCTCTTGCTTGGCTTTGTTATGGCTCTGCATTCTGTGTCCAGTGATTCAAACAACAGTTAACAGTAGCCAAATTTATCTACCCATAGCCATGGTAGGCAAGCTTACTTCAACAGTTTCTAATTCTGGTATAGGAGGAAACCATG
Organism: Varanus komodoensis; assembly: GCF_004798865.1. Classification (NCBI taxonomy): domain Eukaryota; kingdom Metazoa; phylum Chordata; class Lepidosauria; order Squamata; family Varanidae; genus Varanus; species Varanus komodoensis. The sequence goes on from NW_025335523.1 coordinate 124,317, forward strand.
AGTTAATGCTAAAATCCAGAGATGTAAGTGGAAGGCACACTTTCTTTTGGAAATACAACATGAAGGGTATGATGTTGCTATTTTAAATAACATTTAAAACACAGAAGCCAAATACTGTATGATTAAATATTTTCAATAATATTTTTTACAAAAATATTCTCAAAACAATAATTCAAGGACTCCTACTTGTTGGCTGGTAGCAAATTGTTCCTGGTTTTTCGCTGTAACAATCAGCTGTTTTCCATAATCCATCGGTATCCAAATATACACAACTGTCAATTAAATCTCCATCTTCTTCAGACCAGCGACTGAAACTGATATGTTTTTTATCAGACCAGTGATAATGTATTCCATCCTAGTGACATAAACATTAAAAAGATTAACAGAATTAAACAATAAAACCGAACTAAACTAAACCACATGACAGCTCTAAACTCAATTATACAAATGGAATACTGTCTGCACAGAACTAAATATCAGGAACAGTTTTGTGTCCTCCAGTTGTTTTGGGCACCAGATTTCCTACCCCCCCAGCTTATCCCTAAGACATACTAATGACAGGTTTCCCCAACTTCAACTCCCGTTAGCTCCCACCAGCATGGTGAATAGTCAGGAATGTTGGGACTTGCAGTGCAAAATATCTTGGTTACAAGCTGGGGAAGGCTGAACACTGAGCCCTGTAGAGAAATGTACAATGTGTAAAGTGTATTCTTCACCATATTTCTTGTAAAATTATATCCAAGATTTGTGGATATAAATGAACTTGTGTGTAGGTAGTTATATGTATCGGCCTAGTGTTAATGGCCAGCACAATTGCTTTTGCAGGTCCTTGGGCTAACGTTAGTCCTCCAACTGGATGGAATGGAGGTATATTTCTTTCCTATTGTGTAAAAGTGCAATAGCTTTTACCTGTACATTTTAAACAGACATCCACAAATGATTCACAGTTCAAACAACAGAAGCAGCATCGAAGGGCGAATACTTTACTGATATGGTTTAAACTGTCTCAGTACACACCCCCGTTTGGTATTCCAATGGTATGTTTCAAAGGAGAGTGAAATGAAACTTACATCTTTGCTGGAGAGTCCAATCCACAGTGGGTAATTATGATGGGCAGCCTGAGCAGCAAGGAAGGCCTGCTGGTATTGCTCTGTGATGCTAACCAGCTGCATATTATTCTGCAGGCATACCTGCTGTGCCTCATGCCACGTCAGGGCCTTCAGAATTATGGTGTATGTGACATTTTGATAGTTCACAGTGACATTAAGCTCTTGCTGTGTCTGGTTTTCTGCAACCTCTAAGGAAGAAACCAAATAGTTAAGTAGGACTAACTATTCATCACACACTGCAATTTTGTAGAATCAACCATGTCTCCTATACTGTTTTGGAGTATATTTTTTAAGCTTGAAAAGGAGCTTTATAATGTTGTACATAGCATTTTCAGTGATGCAGGAAGGACTGCAACACTGAGTCAATTGCTTAAATTAAACTACTAAAACACTTCGATTGACTAGAACAAATTCCTTATTGGTTCATATTTTTTTCTTAAAATACTATAATACATGTACTTGTAAAAATTACAGATGGCAAACACTATCTTAAGAAACAGTCCTTCCTCCCTGTAACTGGAATGCCTTGTGTAAAGTAAGGCACATACATGCATTGTCTAAGAAAAAAATGAGTATCCTTTTTTTGGGAAGTATTTTTCCTATATGCAATATTTTGTAGATAATTGGCTTACAGCACAATTGTCTACATGTCTACTCAAAAGTAAAAGTCATTCTATTTAATATGATTTCATAGAATCACAGAATAGTAGGTCATTGGGTTCAACCCTCTGCTGTTGCAGAGCAACAATTTACACCATCTCATTCTGACGACTTTCCAGTTTTGGTTGAATGCCTCTGCTGTGGGAGAATCCACAACCATTCCAGGCTCCACTGTCATAAGGCTCCGACAGTGAGAAAACTGTTCCTGATAGCAAGCCTGAATCTGGGTTTTCACAACTCGAATTGATTATTCCATGTCCTATTCCGTGAGATGCTAAGCATTTCATTCAGCAAATATATCTTGGTTAAGATGCCAAAACACCATCTAGGTTGGCTCCTGTCATATGGCATAGCGGTCATGCGCCAGAAAATTGTATTATAGCAAACACTCATATGGAACTCTGCGTAGCTTGGGCTGTCACATAAATATGATGTATGAGCAGTTTCTTAACAAACAGCCTGTGTGCAGACAGAGGTCAATCATTTTCCAGGATTCCCATGGATTTCTCGGCTCATAAACATGTGATACTCTTTAGGGATTCTGAGCATTACCAGCATTCTTTTGACATATGGCCACAGACTTGGTATCAGCACATGAAGTGAAATTCCAGGTTCCAAGATATGACGACTTGGGATCATTGAGCAAAACACCACACTGGTTGTTTGCTTCCTCATCGAAGAACTGGAAAAGAATGCACCCAGAAGATGGAGTGATAGACACTCAATTAACCATCCTAAGATATACCAGAAAAGATATGGAAACACTCTTTTCATCGTAGCTAAGACATCATATTGCCCTTTTACATTATGAAAATCAAGTATATACTGTCTAAAGTAGTTTATCTGTTCCCAAACTATGTGACTGTTATGTCAGGGATGGCCAACATGCCGTCTTCAGTGGCTGCTGCTCCCATGACTATCTCTGTGCAGCTAGAAAACATATAGCACTCTGCCATCTAAGTTAGCTGTCTAACCACTGCAAAGGCTCAGAAGTGTCATAGTTAGTTTGTTTCCAAGATAAATATTGTTCAGTTCTGTCGTTGGATAGGGAGAATCCTTGCCTTTGGATTAAATTTTCCTGTAACCGCCTAAGGCAGAATAGTGTAGCATACTATTATAAACAAAGGGGCATTAGATAATTCGATTTCTTAATATGAGATCTGACCATGGAGTTGGGAATCCATGCTCCAAGTCTCTCATTCCTTGTTGGTGCACAAAGAACCACACTGGCTGCCTTTCCAAAGTTGGGAAAGTGACCTCGGGGAGCATGCAAACATAGCAAGGAGGAAAGGCGACTGGGTCTGCCATGATATGAGGTATCCTGGCAATATCCCAGCCTCCTTCCCTCCTGCTCCAATGCGTTTCAACTAGATGGCCTGCAGTGTTTATACTGCTCCTCCCACTATGCACTGCATATTTGTAAGCCTCCAGGTTTCAGAGGTTATGATCCTCAATGGTGCAACCCACAGGACTGTAAATAGATTTTTTTTCTCTCAGTCATTATTATGCACTTTTAAAAATATTATATTTCTTTATGCTATATAATTATTTGTTTGAATATAACAATTATACTCCATTTAATTCAAGAAAACTCTGCCCAGTGGCATTATTCTGGATTTTGGCTTTCTGTACAAGCCAAAACGGGAGGGCATACTTCCAGGGGTCAAAGGACCACATTCCCCCGGAAGGGGAATATCGCAGCCTTATCTGCTGAATGTGCTGACACAACTGGGCAGCAGCAAGTGGCACAGATGGGCTGCTTCAATCTGAAAGGATGCTGTGGCACAAAAGGGCCAAGGAGTCCATGGGCTTTGCCCTGCCCATCCCAGCTCTCAAGGAAGGCACTCAGCTACAGACCAAATACTTAGGAAGCCTTGACAGATTTTACTTTCTTCTCTCTTTTGTGGGACACACAATTCTTTCCCTACCCTACACTGGTAGTCCTTTTCTACCTTAACCAACTTCATGAATTATCAGGAATTATCATGAAGTCTACATGAAAAGAACAATCTCAACAACTTACATCGAGCTGAACCTTTCTTATCCTTCCTTGAAGTAACGGGTGGAAATTGCTATATTTTAGTGGACTGCCATCTTCCCACTTGTTTTCACGTGTGTGAACCCGAAAGTGCAAACCAATCCAAATATTTGGGGGTTTATGAGGAAGCAAGGATGTTATAAAATCTGTTGGGTGAAAGAGAAATATTTGTGTTTTAGAATCAGGCAGCCGGAAGAGACATTCTACAATCTGTTTGCATATGTAAAACAATTCATCCTTCGCTTATGCCAACTGCATTTCCTTCAGCTGCAAATCACCTTGTCTACGAACTGCAATTAGTGCAATACTAGTAAACCAGTCTGTAGCTACCGATGGCAGGAAATTCTGAATTTGCTTAGAGGGCTTTCTTCATCTTTTACTCCAACCCTTAGATCAGAGGTGAGAAACTTCTCTCAGCATGAGGGCCACAATTAGTTGAGGAGAAGATCAGGTCAAAATGTGGGGTCCAGATAACAAGCATTCTGACATATTTTGACTTCTCATGCTTAGGAGACACATTTCCACTTTTTAGCATGGGGAAAATGTGTAAACACTAGAAAGTCAATGAATGACTGGCTGCCCTTCAGGGATGGCTGCCCTGAAGCACTCTCCACAGTGTGTACAGGAAGAAGCCGAGAGAAGGCGCTGCGTCATGGTAAATGCCTGCTGAAGCAGGATGCAGAAGCCAGCTCCCTGAGCCCGGGTCTGCGGCTTGAGAGCCTGGCCCCACAGCAGGGCCTTTAGGCGTGCAAACTGCCTTCTCCTGACCTGCTTTGCAAAAGCCAGCAGTCTGTACAGCAGCCCTTTCCAAGAAGGCAGCTGCGGTGCCTGTCCGTTAATGGTATCTTTCTGACACGCAGGTGCCATTTTGAAGAAAGCCTTTGAGGCTGTGCACTTTGAAGTGGGAACCCAAATACAGGAAGAAGGAGAAAAAAACTAAAAGACAATAGGAGAAGATGAAAAGAAAATGGAGGAAGAAAACTCTGTTCACCATGTCAGAAGAGGACGGTAGAATGGAGAGGTGAGATAGCGTTCCAAATGCTAATTGCTGCGGTGAGTGAAAACAAACTGGGAGACAGACAGGAATCAAAGCTGCATGACAGGGAAACTCTCACATAAAATTGTATTTAGCTTTGGCATGTTCTAAAAGTCTGTTTTGTGCAAACATGTAACCCATTTCTGTGAGTCACAGAAACCACAAAGAAGCAGAGTGTGTTGAGACATTCTTGGTTCAGACACAATGGCCTGGTTTGTATATCAGGCTCACCATGGCTTGTTAATCCAAAATGAGATACATTATCATTTTGAATATGAAATTCTCAATTGCGTATCATGCAAACCTGGTCACTGTGAGCTATTTGAGGGTTAAACCACCTTCACATAACCATACCACAAACAGAGGGTGATGTAAGGGTTGTGTTACCCACAGCAGCTGGGTCCACAAAACATGACAATTCTCTAATTACACCAATCAAGAGTTGCATATTCAAAATGGCAGCTGGCACATGCCATTACTTACTGGGGGTTGAGCAATCCACTCTGTCCTGCAGACAGAGTTAATTAGGGTGTTAAAAAACAAATGTTTCCAATCTGGTTCACTGGTGTAAGCTAAAAAAATCATTTTCTTTCAATGAACAAAATGTAAAGTCACATAGCAATTTATTATGAAGCAGAATCAATTCCATCAGCTATATCTTCAGTGGGCAAAGTTATATTCTCTCTCTCTCTCTCACATACACACACACTCACACTCATGTGAACACAGGTGTAGTGAGAAAGAAAAAGTGTGAGCAACACAAGGTAATGAAATGGAAAAAAAATAGTCTCTCACTATTCAGAACGGGGTTTGTTTTGAGGATGCAGAATATAACAACTGTAAAATTGGATTGTGTGTTAAAAACTCTTATCAGTGGCAATTCAGTTCCTTTCACTCTTGCCTGAAACAAGCAGTCTTCTATTTTGCTGCACTGAGCAGAAACTTTCATGTGCAGTTTAACCATCCCAGATTTAGAAGCACAAGCAAACCTCACATGCACACTACTTTTCAATAGTAGTGCACATGCACATGGTAGGCATGTCATTAGTGGAGCTAGCTGGAGCCAGGGGTCAGACTAGATGGCCCAGGAGGCCCCTTTTGACTCTGTTTCTAGTGTAAGCTTCAGGGTTGAATTTAGCTTCAATTTATCCAGGGTTGAGAAACCAAGTAATATATATATATATATGAATAAACAAAACATGTCTGAGATAAATATCTATATTGGCATATTAAGAAAAGATCCAGTTGGTTCAAGAGGGCAGGGGAAAGAGCACCATTTACCCTTATTTCCACAGCAGGTGCTAGAAAATCTGTAGAATCCTGATGTCTCGCCTATCTCCAGAAACATTCAGAGATCAATGTAATGCCTAGTTTTCTAGATTAAACCATACTTACTAAGAAGCATGGAATCTAGCATCTTACCTTGTTCAGCTTGGTTTTTGATTGAAGGAAGGAACCCATTATACGAATGGCAATATTCACTCGCTTTTCTAAACGTTAGATCCTTAGGTGGCACCAATTGAAAACACTGAAAGAGGAGTATTTTTCTTAAAGCAACATATAGTGAACTGATTACGGTGAGAATTCTTTGATGCTTAGTTTAAGGTGTAGCTGACAAAGCACAACATCAATCCAGGATCGGGCAGATCCTTACAAAAAACAAGTTGTTACAATTCAGGGTCACTCTATGACCTTGCAAATACCCATCAAACTGATTTGGAGACTTAACATCAGAAGATATATTAAAAGTTTTCTAATAGATATCACATGGTCTGAAAAATAAAGGGATAAGGATACTTATTTATTTTTACCTGATCCTGGAAAACGAACCAGTTTTCCGGGCACTTTCTCTGAGGTGCTTGAAAATTCGGATCGTGTGCCTCCAACAGCGATGTGTTGTATTTCTCACAGATGAAAGGGAGCTTGGCACTGCAATCTATGGTGTTGTCTGCAGGAACCATAAACAGACAAGTAAAACCATAATGTTAATATCTTTGTGTTGTGTCCCGCGGTTTTACGGATGAGACCAGAGACCAGCTGGAATTTTCGAGAGAAGCAGTTTATTTCCTGCAGGGACCAAGCACTCATTGGAGTGTGGTCTCGAGCAGAGGGAAGACATTGCTTTTATACTCTTTTACACTTATGCTTGAATAACAGCGAACAATAGGGGAAAGCTACCAAGCCCCATTTGCACATTTATCATGCTAAAGCAAGCAAGCGAGGGTACAAGGGTGTAACGTCTGCGGTGATGCTGGAGCGTAGCCTGCTTTGTTGTCAGCCTTGCGTAGCGTGCACATCCTTGTTCTTGTCCTTGTTCTCACGCGAACAGGACACCTTGACCATGCTTTTTACCCGTGACGAGCCATGCCCTGGCTGCGTGTCCGATTATGAGGGGGGTTACAACACTTTGCATCAGAACTGATTCGTTTGAGGTCCTGTTCACACTTAACAAGAGAGAACCTTGAGCTCAAAAGCAGGACTCACACTTTGCCAGCAGACAGTTGTTGGTTCAACTCACATTATCTCCAGTTTAAAAAACTTTAGTCACAGTGTTGGGAAATGCTTCTTGCTGCTTGAAAGGGCGAGCTGCTCTCCTCAAACTGTAGCTCTTTGAGGTGTTTACTGTGTAGTCAAAAACATGGGCTGTACACCCATGCAGACTTGGCTGGAATGTCCTAGAGCTGAAACATTTAGACAGGAAGCTCATGCTATCTCCTGCAGCATGTGCCTCGAGGGTGATGTTCCAAATGTTTCCCTCAAATAGCAGCACCAAAAAAACTGAGGGAAGCAAGTGAGAAACTTCCCAAAATACTTGTAGCAGAGTAAGAAGACGGACTGTGTGGCTGCACAAGGACCATCGAAAGAACAATAGTTACAGGTAAGCAACGTGTCCTTCTTCACAATCCCTGTGCATCAGGCAGAAGGGTGATAAGCCAGCTGGCTTACCCAAGGAGAAGGGTTCAAGTGCAAGCAGCGTCCCTGCTAGTCTAAACACTGAAGCAGCACCACTTAATATAAAGGCTGCAGACGATGAGCAGGCAGAGGCCTTGCATAGGTTTTAAAGAAGAACACCTCTCAACTGGGGGAAACAACCGGGTACACAATGGGCCTGAGGCAACAGTGAGAGCCAAGTCAGAATGTACTGGAGCCTGATCATTTCAGAGATCCAATCTGATGGTCTTCAATATCAAAGCACCCTTATTTTTGCCACTGTAACTGACAAAGTAAGTATCAGAACCTTTTGAAACACAGCAGGCCCATGAAGGTAGGATAGAATCCATTGCGCTCCTGTGAAGGAAGAACACTATGGAGCTATGATTGCATTTGGCAAGAAGATGGGAAGAGTGGAAGCTTGGTTCAAATGAAAATGTGTCAAAACTTTAGGTAGGAAAGTTGGATCTGTCCTACATGCTGCCTGGCCCAGTGGAGGACCACAATTCTCAGGCTGGTCCGGAAGGCACCTCACTCGATGTCTGGAGGTTATGGCAATGTGCAAACGTACCTTGCATGTGAACAACCTGGGATCACACAAAGCCAGCAGTTTGAAAGGCTTGGGCATTAAGGCAGACAAAACTACAGAGAGGCTCCAGGAAGGAATTGGCCAGGAAACCGGCAGGGATATAGTACTTCAGTCTCACTAGAAGTGTCCAAGTCAACAGATGGAAGCAAAACATATTGAACACAGACAATGCTGCCAAATAAATTTGAAAGGATGATAAAGCAAGTCTTCAATTAACAGAAACTGAACAGGATGAAAGAACAGGAAATAGGATTAACTGAAATGGAGTCAGCAGGCAGCAGGAATTCTCACCCCTGAGAGGGACCCGAAGAGCCATAAGCTATTGTTAGAAGACACTGCAAAATCAGAGAGCACTCTCACAAAAAATAAAGGGAAATGTTAAAAAGTGGTAAGCTATGAAGCAGTAGATAGAAAGACTAGGAAGAGTAAAAATAAAAAAATACACAGCTCCATCATCAAAGACGTGATTTAGTACAGAAGGCTCCCAATGCTGCTGCAGCAGTCGAAGACAGACTGAGGCAAAGTAAGTGTCTCTTAAGTCCTGCCCTCTGGACATGCTTTGGAGGAGTCGGGCCGACTTCCTGCCTAAGATCTCAGCTCAGAAGAGTTCCAACGCAAGATCCCCACGGACACAAACCCCATATATGTGATGCACACAGACCATGAAGAACCACCCTGGAAATATGCTGTCAGGAAATACGTTACCATGGAAAGATAAATTCCAGCCTACAGCTATGCCCAATCTGGTGACAGAAGTTATGCTGCCTTGGTGCGCCCTATTCCCCTGAAGAAAGGAGTTCACAGAGCCATACAGTCGGAAGGGGCCTAGAAGGCCATCGGCCGCAACCTCCTGCTGAATGCAGGAATCAAGACTCCCATCCAAATACCAACCAGGCCTGACCCTGCTTAGCTTCCAAGATTAGGCAGGATTGGGCACCTCAGGCTATATGGAAGCTGGTTATCTCCCGTAATCAAGAAAATCCCTTGGGGTCAAGTTCAGTATGTACACACGCACATGCGCACACACTTGGGTCATATACTGTATATATTGTCCCATAATCTATTCCCCACCCTTGGGTCAGGTCCTGCAAGCCTCAGCCAAGTCCTTTCCTTTGCACCCTGACTGGCATGGGAGTGGCATTAGAAGGAGGCGGCTGGCTTGACGGGCTTGCAGGACACAGAGGGGAGCATTCTGAACACTGGCGATGCACCCACCACGCAGAGCACGCAGGCTGTGCCAGCCACCTGCAGAGCCTCTAGTCCAGTTGTTTCTTGGCTATCTGTGCTGTTAGGAAATGTTATAAAAGCTGCAGAAGTCCTACTGACTTCTACAGACTGCATGAACTCTGAATGCAGGACCATCTCTAAGATTACAAACAAGCCCTGCCAGTCTATATTTATTGCCTTTAATATTTGAAGCAATGTTCTGTCTCTGTATATATTTTTTAAAAACCACGAAAGTCTCTGTGGCTGAACGAAACAAAAAGATTTAATAGGGAACAATAAACTGTTCCCAAAAAGAAAAAACTCTTAAGGGTTGTAAAGGACCTGTTTTAAAAATAAACACCTTACCTCTAAACCAGGTTTGATAAGAAACATGCCAACAATTCCTGAAGTGTCGTTCATGGTAGTATGAAAATAACGCAGAACTAGACACAACAAAGAAAACAAGTATTTTAAAAGTAGCCTTCAGTTGTTATTGAAAGACAAGACGACTAAGTAACAAGCGAGCTATGCTGGCTTCTTTATCTGGCATCTGTTATATTACGCAGAACAGGTTTGCTGGAAGAACAGAGATATGGAGATAGCATCTTTTTCTGCAGCTACTGAACACAGTGATTGTTCCTCAATTGTTAGGTTTCTGTTACTTTCTGCCTTGAGCACTTTGGCCCTGCTGCAGTTCCAATCTGGGGACTCTTTACTTATTGCTTATTCTAAAAATTCTGTCCATGCAATTCCTGATTTGCTTTGGGATAAAGAAGAGGGGCTGGCACGCAATCCTAATCAGCACTAAGATTATTAATTAATTAAATTTGTTACTCACCTTTTTCCTTCAAGGGACCCAAGATGGTTCACATAATTCTCCTCTCCAGTTTGTTTTTAAATTGACCCTGTGAGGTAGATGAAGCTGAATGTCAGTGACTGGTCCAAAGTCACACACTGAGATTCATGGCCAAGTGTAGATTAGAACCCAGATCTCCGGTGTTCCAGTCCAACACTTTAACCACCACACCACACTGCCACAGATATTCCGTTGAGGCACTTGCCCCTTGGCAAGCCTTACATTGCAATCAGTTTGTATCGATGCCAAGGACACTTCCACAAATTTTCAGAAGTGCTTGTGACCCAAGCAGATTGTGCATCTAATCCACTGGTTTTTTGTTTTTAAATATCTGTGAAACTCCTGTGGAAATTTCCTGTGGAAGGTGGTATCAAATTTCAGATGATGAATAAATCTTGAAACTCTTAGCTCCAACATCTAGCCTAGTGCTGCAGCTTGTTCACATTACTAGATCATTATGGGCCAGGCACCAATTTTCAGTCAAGCTTACCTCACAGGGTTGTTGTTGTGAGAATAAATGGAGGGGAGGAGAACTTTGTAAGCCACTTTGGATTCCCTGTAAAAGGGAAAAAAAACAGGGAAGAAATGCAGTATGATAATATAATGATAATGATAGATGGGTCTACATACAGCGAATGAAATCGACTTGTAGAAGGTGTGTATCTCAGCCACCAATTCTGCTTCTGATCTGATAACTGCAAAAGCAAAAGGAGATGTGGACTTAAACCTGGACGACCAAATATCTTTCAGTACAGTTACAGTGCAAAGCAAAGTAAGTGTAACAAAGTGAAAACCTTCTGCATAGTTAGATCATTTATGATCACATCCCACCACCAATCCAGGCTTCTCAGTAATATATTGGGGCTCAAAGCATGAAGCCATTTTAATTTTCATCTTTGAATTGCAGTGCAAGATTTCCCTGCAGCAAAACTACAGCCTGCTGATTAGAAGCCTCTGCGTGGCGGCAATTCATTCGCAAAGACAGTTGGTGCTCTTTGACCACTGCTTGCTCAAATGGGAATCAGGCCAAGACCCTCATGTGGTGCTTAGGAAGCCTCGACTTTCTTGAAATGGGCTTCCTCCTGCACTCCAGATCGTAAGAGTCTCAAGCCCTGTTAACTGTTTTTCCTGCACTTTGGAAAGATGGATGTTCCTACAAGACTAATCTTAATGGGTTTCAATCAAACATGGCTCTAATCTACGTGAACCACGCATTCAAGGGTTTAACCTCTAAGCACCCTTGTTAACTACAGACAAAACTGTAGAAGATGGTCAAGCCAGAATAGAGGAAAACCTTGGTTCTGTTCCCACCACTGGGTATCATACTTCTTACCCATCTTCCTAAGCAGACAGACTTCATTATTTCGGGATAGATATGATTCACAATAAAAGCTATCCATAATAAGTAAGGAATTACATTTGCTATTCTGTTCAAAATTCCTGTCAGTGCTGTGAACGAGGTGACAGAAGCCAAGTCACTGTCATTCTTCGAGCAGAATGCAGATGCTTCTTGATAGCTCAGGTGCTTTTCCGGCACAAACCAGAATTCAGACCCATCAATAATCAGTGCTGGCCCATGAATTCCAACTTCATCTACAAAAAAACAAAAAACACAACAGGCATAGACAGGCATTTATATTCAATAAAAATTACATGCATACACAAACCCCCAAAACTTTGCCACTCTGGAACGTGTAACAAATAGTGGTTAATGCCTTGTAACAATCACACCAAGTAAATCAATAGCATCTAAAAGTGCAGCCGTACATATAGCAAGCATCATGACCTGCACACGCCCCAAGGTGTTCAATGCAGCCCTGAGCCACTGCGTGTGATATTCAGGGCTTTTTCGCACAGTAATCTCTCCAGTTCCCCAGCTGGCATGCCCAAGTATAGGCATGCCATGAGGGCGGCATAGCCTTGCGTGTCCCAACAACCCCGTTCTGCCATGAGGTCGATCAAAGAACTACACAGGGCACTGATTCCAGCGACTGATCAGATTCCAGTCAGTGCACATAAATCCTGGAGGGGAAGAATGAGTTGAAGGAGTCTAGCCAGTCTGCACAGAAAAGGCACATGCTTATGTTCCTATGTGGATCAAGGTCCACGACGGTAATTCTATGAGCAATACTTTTGGAAAGCACGTGTTCCAAATGACTGGCATGATGGGCTCAATTTATAAACAACTCGAGTTCCACATACCTGAGATATCACCTTCCCGCGTTCCATTACAGCAAATGCAAGTGCCCCCATAAGCTTGCAAGCCATGAATCAATTATGACTTCGGACACACTTGCTCACTGCCTGTACTAGCACTCTCCCTGAAAATGTTCGTGGGCAGAGCCAAGTTTCTTTACAAAACTGTGTAAGATTGTTCCAAATTTCAGTTAGCTATTGGTTGCTGGGCAAATATATATTCCATATTATATTCAGTACAGAATTCCTGCTAGTGCTACGAAAGAGATCATTCATAAAGTAATATATTACACATTATATTGCAAAATATATTATATTAGATATGTGTGATGTGTTCATGCTGCTCTTTGATTATAAATCCCCTTAAACGAAGTCCCTGCTGAGACTGTTGGTCTGGAGTTAAGCAGATGGTTCAGCTGGGTACAGAGCAAGGAGCCAGCAGCTCACAACTGAGTGCGCCATTTCTCAAACTGTGGCTTCATACCAGAGTAAGCCATCAGATAAAGCCTCGTGCAACCTTATTAGTTCCTCGTGTCACTAGCAGTGGAAAGCTAAAGTATACTGTCGGGCCGTCTAAAGCAGTGGTGCTGCAGTGTAGCAGAGATCAAGTCAACAGTTCCCTCTGCTTGCAAGCTGCATGCAAGGGTGCAAAGCAAAGCGCCCAGGCCCAGCTGTCAGAGATTTCATTTGAGATCTAAGGCACTTTTCAGTTGCATGTGTGGACACCACCTTAATGTGGGAAAACTCACCTGGTTTATACCACTCTGGTATCTCTGGAGTAATACCTGTGGAGAACAGAAGAAGGAATTGTCATTGGGCCTGCTGATTTTGCCTTGGTCACAACGGAAAGGGCAGAGAGAAATGCGCAAGAGCTTTGTTAAACAATGTGTGGAATTGCTTTGTCTCTTTATCAGAAATGCACAAGCAGTGTGGTAAATATACATCTCTTAAGCATGGGCAAAACAATAATTTAAAAGAAAATTAAATCAAGAGTATATAGTGATTTTGTCACACCCTGCAAATCCAGCTTTACTTGGTCAAAAATACCAAGAAGCTCTTGGAAAGACTTGGACAAAGCCTAGGACTTGGTGTGGTGGTTAAGAGTGTTAGATCCAGGTTCTAGTACCCGCCTGGCCATGGCGCTCACTGGGTAACGCTCGGCCAGTCGCAGACTCAGTTCAACCTACCCCAAAGGGCTGCTGTTGCAAGGATAAAATCAAGCTATGTGATGTATGTCATCACAGTTCAGGTTCCCTTGGCCTTGCAGTTGGGAGTCAAAGGAGCAGTTGGAACTCTCAGAAAAGAGCACAGTAGCATCATGCTGTGCATTTTATTTTCCTAAATTCTGCTGGCCCAGGAGAAGGCACTTAGGCTCAGCAGGATACTTCGTATGCCGCTGGTCCCAGATCTAATCCTCAGCATCTTCAGGCAGGGCTGAGAAAAACCGGTTGTGAGTAGCTGCTGTGCAACTTCAGTAAAGGCTGGTTTGCCAACCCAGCATGGATTTTATTGTTTGGAAACACTGGCCTCAAACGCTGCTTTTACTGCATAAAGTGGCTAACTCAATCAGCATATTTTCCTCACACTAACAATATATGAACAGCTGCCCTCAAAGGTGCCCAAATTCTGCCGCTGGCTGCAGTTGCCTCCCTCTTCCTACTGATGGGGCTTCTCCTCCTGATGAATGTGGTCACATGGAATAGGAAGTATGAGAGCAATTTTTAGACAAAATTCTCTAGCCAATAAAAATTGAGCAGTGAATATTCAAAAACTGATTTATGCATCCCTTATAATCATCACTATAAAAAAGAAAGAAGAAAGCCTTCAATCTTGGATGAAAAGAACTCTGGTTCGAAAGAAATCTTTATTAAATTCTGTGTCTCAGATTGCAGAAATCTGGGTAGGCAGCTTGTGTTGGCAGACATAACAAAATGAAGGTGAAAACATTTCCTACCCCAACCCCACAGTGTGTGCTATATTCAGGACCTATACCGAATACAGTGGCACTCAACTTCTAAATGAACATCCATAGGACAGAGCTGTACAATACGTTTGCAACTGAAATTTACCTTTAGAAATCTGGCACACCCATTCAAGCTTTGCACCACAGTGGAATGGTTTTAAATAGAAATCCTCTTCTCTGTCTCCAAAAAGGTGAAATGACCACATTGCTCGTCGCATTGCTCTAAGAGTCTGCTCAACAGGAAGATAAACATGATGAAAATATGTAGCATTGGTATTCAGTATATTTTCCTGCACACATGCTGTAATATCATGCACGTTTATGGACAATTAAATTCCACTGTGCTCAGTGGAGTATACTCCTAAAGAAGCGTCTAAATGCCTAAGTCAGCTCTTAATAAATCCCATTTATCTCCTGTGTGCTTTAAAAGATAAAATGTACAACTAATTAGTGGCCTGTGCATAAGAATTATGTGTCCAATGGAACCGCCTTCCAATAATACATGCAGGACTGCAGCTTGAAGGCGATAACATGCGACACAAGAACATGTGTGCTTCAGCAGGTGGTGGGCTGGGACAGAGCTATGTGACACGGCCACAATCCTTAAAAGTGTGCGGGAGCACAGTGATGCCTGATCAAGGCTGTGCATTTGGTTATCAAATGCCATTTGTTTGTGCAATTACTTTGCATTGTTAACACTGATCTTTTTGCTTTCAAGTTTTTAGAAATAAAATACTGATGGAGAAAAAGAGGATGCTGCCATTCAAATACAAAAATGAAAAACAACCTACTGCAAAAGAGCCACTGTTGCTGCATTTTTCAAATCTATAAACTCATTTGATGAATGCTGCGTAATTTTAAATTTTTATTTGACAGTGCACTTGGCTGAGCAATCCAAAACCCTTTTGCCATCCATCCAAGGAGGGTCCAGAGATGCTGCTCAACTGGTGGCGGGGTAGACTATCTGTTCCTCTGGATCAGCCTGTGAAGAGCTCAGCAAATATAGCAATCCTGCCAGTACTGATTCTGCTGGCACCAGGTCCTACAAAGTGGTGTTCAACTGGAGCCAAATTCTATTCATTCACTCAGAAGCTCCAGCCTTGAGCTGGCACAACTGACTTCCCCCCACTGGAACTCACTGGGGGGGGAGGGGAGCAGGTGGGGAAACAACAGAGAATCATAGGCAACACAGAAGGGTAAGATCTGGCTTTTCACATGCCTCCCTTCTACCTTGGCTTTTGCAAACTATTAGGGCTTTGAAATTGGTGGAACGTCTAGCCCAGGGGTCTCAAACTCAACTGACCTGGGGGCCGCTGGAAGGAGAGTCTGGGTGAGGCTGGGCCGCATCACGTATCCCTCCACCGCGGTGGTGGTGGGCCGCTCATCCCACGGCCGGCCCCAGCACAGCCGGCGCTTTGAAGGCCGCAGGGCCCCTCCCCCGTGCCCCCCCCTGTCCCAGCAAGTGGCCCACGGGCCGCGAGTTTGAGACCCCTGCTCTAGCCAAACCTCGCATCCTGCCACCCACTTAGGAAGGGTCTGTTAAGCCACAGCTGCTTGCCCAGGGTAACAGGATGACTTGGGAGAACTCACTTAGGACTTACTAGTAAACCAAAAGTGCCTTGTTTTTACTGAACAGCAAACCAAAAATGGCACCTCATGTTGACCAAGTTTATCAGCCAATTAATATAGCAACTGAATTAATGTAACAAAATGTAGCACAATTTTATGTAAAAGTTACAGCACAATCCTATGCATGCCTACTCAAAAGTAAGCCCCACAGATTTCAGCTGGACTCACTGCTAAGTTAAGCACATATAGGATAGCCTTATTTAGTTATTTGATTTGTATTCCACCCTTTTACCAAGAAAGCTTTGGTGATCAGAACAGTTTAAATGCACCTTGACAGCTGCACAGTCTCTAGTGTCATAGTCATCTTCTCTAAACTCAGGGGACATGACGACAGTAGACACCTAAACAAAGGAAAGAGACAGTTGCGCAACATATTACCTAATTGCATTTAATTCATATGAACCAGCAAGTTGTAGCAACAATACCTGCAGTACTACAGAGTGTAAGCATCTCAAATGGGGGCTAGCAGGCAGTTCCCACCCGGTAATGGCTCTTAGTGAAGTTGTGCTTTGGTGGATTGCACCAAAAAAGTCTTTCAAAAAATGCATACTAACATAGGCCTTTATGGAAGTGAAAGGCCACATTCTGATATTTACTTAGCACTAGTTAAAGTTAAAAGTTAACTTTAAAAGTTAGCTCATTACCATCTGGAGCTTCATATGTACTCCTATGAATATACAAGGTGTCATAACTTGAGGGTTCCCTATTGATTTTACAGAGCAAAGCGGAATGTGTTCTGTGGAACTGGTTCTTCTGGTGTAAGAAGTGCAGCAGTTCTTGTGGACAGCAACTTCCATGTTTCTTGATGCCCTTCCACAAGCAAGGACTAGATCACTTCTGAATCAAGTGATTTCTTCCACATCCACCTACATTCTCCCAGTTAGGATCTGATCTTCCTTTACTGTTGTCAACTTACCGGCTTATCGTCACTCCACTGCCATGATCCTGGTGACTCTGGATTCCTCTTATTTAGCCCAACCCAGACCCATCTGTCATCACTGAAAAAAGAGAACATTTCGGTACAAAGCTATATTTCAACACAATTACTCTAAAGCTGTGTATTTTATCACAGTCAGCTTATAAAGCAATTGCCTCTGCAGATTTCTGAATTTTCAGTATGGTGGGGAATATGTATTGTCTGCCAAGATGCCCTCTGGGCCAGCCATTTTTGTGTTCAAATGGACATTTCCATAGGAAGCCAGAATCTGTATTTCAGCACTGAAGCAGAAAGGTGGCATGCATTTGGAATACATGTGGTGGACTCGAGGCAAGTTTGTCTCTCTTCGGAAGCAGAACCTACAAGCCTCAACATGAGGTGATGCACTGCAGTCCCACCCCCTTACCATGCACACAGTACTTAGATGTAGAATTGATTAAAAATAAGAAGCATTAACTTTTAAGATATTCTAAGCAGGTTTTCATGCCATGCTATGCCACTTTGAGAATAAGACCGCATGGATTGTTTGTTCATTTGCTAACTCCAATGGACAATCATGAGCTCTGTGGTTTCCCATGGCATGTTTCCATCCCCCTCAGTCCTCCTACAGACTCTGGTATGTTTTTCAGGTGGCTCTGCATAAAAACTCCTCATGTACTTGGTCCGAGACTTTTCTGCAATTCATCTGGTAGGGCTGCTAACTATTAAGAGAAATCCACTCCCATCAGATCACCAAATGGAATTCATTTTCTGAGCCCTTAGGAACACATTCACATGCTTGCCAACATTTTTCTCTTAAGTTCTTGCACTCTGTTACAAGACTACCTCTCCATGACTAAGACATCCATCTCCTGCTCTGCTCAACAATCTTGTAAACTGGGCCTCCAGGTTGGGTTTTCTTTGCTACTGAACACATTTTTTAAAGTTCCTTCATGTTCTGCTGAAACAAGGACACCCACCCACCAAGTGCCATTTCCCCTACAGCTGCCAGTTGCTTTTGGCTACCACCATCCGTCGAGCTTGTTGCTCTCCCTCACCAGCCTCCACTGCTAGCTCCAGTGTGACACACAGACATGGGCTACACGCTCCTGGACTGGGAGGCATATGCAAATCTCATAGCAAGGCTGTAAAAGGAAGAGGAAGGACGTTGTGGAAAGCTCAGGGCAAAACAATACCACAAAGGGGGAAATTGTGCAAATTTTATGTCAGTAAAACTAAGGGGAAATGACACATTCCCTCTTGTGCAGTTGTGGAGCACTGAAAATAACGGTGAAACAAATTACAAACAGGCCTTGACATTCTCCACTATCCATGCTTCCAGGTTTTCAAGAGCAGGGCTGAGAAGAGGGAGGATGGGAGTGGCACTAGTGAGACTGTGAAGAACGGCAGCGGGTTCTGCCACTCCTGCCAGGTGGCTCTTTGGCCTTTCTCAGCCACTTCCAGTGAAGGTGTCCTGGTGGGCTTTGACTCACAGGAAGCCAATGTGGTTATGAACTGCCCAGCAAGTCACGGGCTGTCCGTATGGTTGTACTAGGGTTGCAGGACGCAACCGCTCACCTGGCTGATCAGCCACTGTGGGTTGCCCTATTCTGAGAGCCAGGTCATTAAAATAGAGCTCCTCCTGTTGATCCGTTTTCTAGCAATAACAGCAAGGCTTGGGACCAGGCATGCCTCCTCCCTTACCGACCTGCCTGGTCACCGAAGTCCTCAGATGACATTCCTTTGCAGGCACCACGCAAAGAGCCACGGACCAACTGGAGCCCACCTGCAGAACAGCCCCATTCACTCAGGAGGTGTGGCAGGCCCCACAGCACGCTATTTTGGGTGCCCGCGGAAGACATCCTTGCTCTGGGAAGCAGGCCAGCCATAGTTATAATGTTACCATGTTTTTAACATACTGTTTTTACTTTCATTTGTTTTATTTGTTTACTGTTTACCACTTTGGAATAACACAGTAAAGCCCCACAGTTTTACTGCAAATAGCTAAACTGTGTTTTTCTATTTTCATTGCCATTTGCCACTTAACTGTCACTTTAAACAGCATACTTTAAACAGCAAACTATTTTATGCTTTGAAGATGACTAATCCTTTTTTCCATTCCGCACTTTTTTAGCTGAATCCCTAATGAATTCTGTTTTCACCAGAAATCAACAAAAAGCACATTTCTGACTGGCTGGAGTTTGAAAGAGAGAAAAGCAAAACATAAAACCCTAATACAAAGAAGTGGAGCAGCAGAAAGAAAGAGGGAGAACCCAGCAGCCAGCACAGAATCTTAGAGAAAAAAACAAGTCAGAGCCAATGACAGTCATTCCAACATGCTGCTTGGGCACAGGTGGACTGGCAAAGTCCCTGGCAGCCACGTGGGGATCTGTGAGAAAAGAAACAGGTTCTGCAGTGCAGGACCCTGGGGTACCAGCCAGAGGACTGGAGGGGACAGAGGCTAAGACAACCCACAGAAAGTACAGAAAACAACTCATCCCGCATAGCTTGTTTACAGAGTGGGTTGTCATGTGAACTATTTCATCAACCTTAAAAAGAAAGTTGCAGGACATCCAAGCTTGCAGACAGATTCATCGACTGACTTGCAGCACAATACCAGCAGGATCTCAAGAATATTACCTGATAATTTCTCTCAATGTGGTATGGAGCTCCCTCATTTCATCCACGTGGCTAAAACTAGGAAGATGTCCTCCAAGAGCCTCACAAAATCTCTCTGCTTCTTCCCACGTTCTGGTTCTCAGCACTCTTTCCTTATGAAAGAACTTTATAAAAGGAAACGAAACATTGTAAGCTACCCACAGAACCTAAGGACTAACTGGGTGCATATAAATCAAATAAATAAAAACATCAGACTCAATCCTTTATCAATTTTATATTTTGAGCATTCTCTTTTAATTCTTTGATTTATTTATTTGGGATATTTTTAGGCCGTCCAATCACACTGAGTCTCTTGATGGTCTGTTGTTCACTCATACTGCTTCTGTGTAAGCATTTAATTTTATTCTTTCTTGATCAAACACACACACACACAGTTAGCCAAGAATACATCTTACATTTTTTTGGTTTGGGTACTAAGCTGCTGTGAGCATTATTTTAGCTTTACTCCACTGGTGGAAAGGGAGAAGGCATTTTTTGTCTGACTCACTCTTACAGTACCCTGGAAATTTGTTCCAGACGATTGAGGGTCCTCTGGAACTATGTGGGAAGCTTCACTGTGGGCAGCAAGAGTAATCAGCAATGAGTAAAACATGCTTTCCTCTGCACAAACCAGCAGGAGCTGGATCAATGACCTTCTGAAAACAGAGGATTTTCCATGCACAGAATGGTAACTCAGGGTCCCAAATAGTCTGCTCAGAGCCTGATCATTCACTGAATAAATTAATATAATTTTAGAAAGAAACTGATCAGTTACTGCAATCATGTTATGAAATAACATGCTGTAATGAAACTTTTGACCAGGAAAAAAGAAAAATATCCAGATATTCTACGGGCTTTAATACAAACCAACACAGTACAATATGGATACTGTTAACACACACACACACATGTTCTCATGAAATTACACTAGATCAATTAGGAACTTTAATAGGAATGATATACTACCTTATAACAAACAAGACCTGATCCACTGTGCCACCCTTCAGGGCAGGGGTCAGTGACTTTGGGTGGTACGTCTGGTTTCCTTTTTGGTCCAATGTATTTCTTGCAAATAGAGTAAGCTTTAAATGTTTTGCAGTTCTTGACTTCCCACTTTCCAAGGTATTTTCCACTCGACATAGCCACACATCCTCCAAGCAGAGCTAGAATGTTGATTTTAAAAACTTTCAGCATTGTCTATACTTATTTTCAGAAACCGAACATTGTACAAAACTACTTTCCAAAACACGTAGCCACACACCAATTTCAAGATTTTACCTGGTTCAAATCTGCCCCAGTTTGCATATGTCAACATTTCAATAGTTCCATCAACACTTCCCCAGCTATATTCTCCTGAAGATTTGATATCTTGCAAGCCAGTCCAGAAGTACTTTTCTTCAACTCTGCTATACTTTCTAATCAGACTGTTTATGAATTCTTGTTCAAATCTGTAAGAGTCAAAAGTTACAGATTAAGGAGTAATTACCCATATCAAATGTGCAAATACATCTTACTTGAGGGAAATGAACACTTTGCTTCACAGGGATATAGTGTATGTATTTTCCACATTCATATATTTAAGAAGTACATAAGAGTTAGCAAATTAGACTTATCTCTTGCCCACCAATTATATTTTATTCATTCAAAGTGAAAACTACACAATACCTGTTCCCTATTGTGAGATTGCATGATTTTCCAAATGAGACTTCATTCTCTTCGACTTTGTAACAAAAATTTCCATGCTTCTTCCATTCCTAGTTTGGAGAATGATAATCTTTTACTTTTAGATAAATGCAGCATGCCCAATTCCCTTACCACATTCACACATAATGCTAAACCAGGATTCCTGGCTTACTTTGAATAAGGCATGCATTTCTTCCTCCTGTCACAACATGGTTTGTTGCTAGCTTACAATTCTACCTTGCCTGGGACCAAAAAATGAAAATTCTGGGTTCAGGTGGCACAGTAAGATCTTCTTTGCTGCTCAATTTCATGCACTTGTAGGAGTGAAGGAGAAAAGGGGGAGTGGACAGGCTGCATGCACTAGCACACAACTTATCCATAGTTATGTCAGGATAGACACGTACAGGATCATCCCCTGAGACATTAAAATAGCCACTAGGCACAATACAGGTGTTTACTCTTTTATTTAGTATAAGAATTGTAAATAATTCCATTTTATTTTCTGTGTTTATTATTACTGAATATGAAATGTGAAATGGCAAACATGTTGAGCAAACGGTAGCAAATTATGTTAAATAAGATCACCAAGATTAATTAAAAATAGAATTGTTGCTATTGCCTTACCCCATCTGTAGGACAATCCTTAACAGGTTTTGGTTTATCCAAAACCTTTCCTTTTTTCATGCACACGTATTTGAGTTTATCATCACAATGTAGAACGTTCCATCGGCCCCACTATAAACAAGAGGAAAAAGCGGGGTTGTCTTTGTTAGACACCTAAAGTCTCATTCTTTTTATGTTGCATATAAACACACTTCTTCAATACTGGAATAAAGGCAGATTTAGCCAATTCTCAGCTTTTCCCATGTCCTTCTCCTCAAAGGAGGGATTCCCACCTTCCTCAATGCCTTCTCACCTTCTAAACCCCCCATTAATCACTGTTGCTTATGCACCTTGGCACCTCCCATTTATCTACCATGCCTTGGAGAGACCAATCAGCAGGTGTGAAAGCTGGTGTCCCACAAAAGGTGAGAGATGGCTGTGTATGTTTCCTCTTACAGAAAGCTGTGAGCGACTGAGAAGACATGATAGGCCCTGTGTATTTGTTCTAAGGTCTGTCATTTTCTTGTTCTAAGGTCCATTAACATGAACTACAGCTGTAGAAACTGGATATTTAATGCTTACTCCTATGCATATTTGCATGGGAGAAAGTTCCACTGAAGTCAGAGGGCCTTATTTCCTAGTAAACATGCGATAATAACCCCCTCCAAAACTAAACAAGCTATACACATACACAAAAGCACAATATAAGGCAATTTATGAATTTTATTCCCTGCTCTGAAATGGGATAGGCACTTTGAACATTTAATTATAGAATATAGACGTTCCTTACCTTTCCTGAGTAGGCAACACAGTTAGGAGTGCTGTTGGAAGGAATTTTTGGCTCATTTTGATCCCAGTAGGTAAAAACCACGTCGGAGCCATCTGACCACTTAAACAAGGCTGGAACTTCCTCATTGATAAACCCTGTCCATACTTTATCTTTTGTTTCTATATTCAGAAATGCAAGCAAGCAATTAAAAAAGAATACAGACAATGGAATGACAAGGCACTTAGAAACAATGGACAGCCAATAGGTCAGGGATGCTTTAACTTGTGGTTATACATTAAGTAGGGAGGTGAACTTGATGGGTTTATTGGCCTCTTTCAACTATTCTTTGAGTCCATGATTAGTCATGTAATCAGAACAAGAACACATTTTTCTCCCAGAACTGAGTGGAAGTTCCTAAGACTTCTTACAGTACATTTAAAAGGATGTAGCCACCACAGTGTCATGAGGTAACTCACGCTTCAATTAATTCATACAGCAGACCATATATCAGCTAAAAACTTTTATTGCTACTCACTACAAAATTTACGATTTAACTGATAAGCTCCACTAACGAGCTCCCTATCTCTTCAAAAGCAACATGTGGCATCAAACCTTCCTGTCTCATCTTTCCGCCCGAGGGTGTGGCAGACCCCTGTCCCGTTGTCGTAATTGGGTCTGTCGCATTAAGGCTCTCCTGTTTTGGGCATGTGCCAAACTCTCCGTCATGTCTTTTGCCCTCCTGAACTCTGTTCAGCAGTTTCAGAGCTAGGAGCTGGGGGGGGGGCACCTTCCTCAGGCAGCCCAGAGCTAGAATCAGAGGAAGCTACTCCTTCAGGAGCTTCCCCATCAGCCTGCGGGGGGTTGTATGCTCAGGGGCCGAGGGATGAGGTGGTGGAGAGGTTTCTTGCTCAGTAGCCTGAGAGCCAGGCTGTATATGGGCTGTCTGAGCACTGGTTCTCAAATATAAGTCTCCTTGGTCCATTGCCAAACTCTCACTGTTGGCTCCTGTCTCTTCCTCATGAGTAGACGTCTCTCCCGAGCCGTCAGGCACGACACACAGTGCATTTAACCCAGGCTGAATTATGTATTTGTTTATTCTTGAAACTGTGACAAATGGGAAATAATAACTAATCGAAAGCTAATTTCCATTACATTACTTATCCTTAAATTGAGAGAGGTGCTTAGGCTGAATACTGTAGATCATTCTCGGCTATGTTTAGCCAAACTTACCATTATGGATTTGTGTAACAAGTAACTCCACATCTGCTAAGGAATTTATGCTGATTAAGCTACTACTGCTCGCACTGCATGAGTGATATGCATCTTTCCAGGAAGCGGAAGCGTTCATTAGCATATAGCAAAATCCATTGTGAGGATACCAGTTAGAGTCACACTGGGTCTCTTCATAGTTTTGAACTCCTGGGAATAAAGAGAATAAGTGAATTATTTGCTGGTCAATATACACTGGGAGGTGATGGTAAAAGTCCCAACCTCTTAAAAGCACAGAACAGAACTAACGTGCAACTAACATGGCACAACCTGACCATACACTATGGAGGAGCTGTAGCTCAGTGGCAGAGTACATGTTTTGCATTCAGAATATCTCAGGTTTGAACCTTGGCATCTCCAGTTAAAAGAGCCATTAAAGACGTGCCTGAAACTAGAGAGCTGCTACCAATCAGAGTAGACAATACCTGGCTAGATGAGAGAGACAGTTTGACCTGGTATAAGGCAGCATCCTTCTGCAAAGATTCTCCCACTCAATTTTGCAGTCACATTGAAATGCTTTTCAGAAATATAAATCAAAGTAGTGCAGAATAAATCATGCTAACATCACATCTTGGAATGTAAGTGCAGTACATTCTCTGCCACCTCCACTTCTGCATTTTCCAAGATTGGAAAGAAGCCCATGCAGGCTGAAGTGTGTGGACTGAAGGGTTTTGGTGCACGGAACAGAAGAACAGGAGATGATTCCCACCCCACTCTTGCCATTGGCACATAATTACCCATGAAGCTTCAATCCGATTTTCTGTCTTTGGTCTTCTGTCCCTTCATACCAATGCTGACAAGAATGTACATTTTATTTTAAAATGCTACCACTCTCCAATTAGCTTCCTACCTTGCATTAATACAAATAATGAAACCCAGCCCAAGAGATATTCATGCTGTCTGATCCTACATGTATTTAATAAAAAGGAGGTTTCACTGAGTTCAGTCAGACTTACTCCTAGGTAAATGTGCACACTGCAATCCCACACACACTTCTAGGGAGCAAACTTGCCTAAACTTTTCAAGTACTGGTAATTATGGTCCCACTCTTGGGTGATGGTGAAAATCCCTTAAACTCTTTCCAGACTTGGTTTCTGCAAAAACTGAACTTCTGCACTCTTTTCTCACCCTTTGCATCTCATTATATTCTACTGTGATGAATATTTGGTATGGGTTTGGGTCTTTGCCGAGAACATTTTGCAATGCTATTTTTATTGCAAACAGAATTTCATAACTAAGTATGCCTGAAGAAGATGACAGTGGTTTAATAGTGAGAGGCAGCTGCAACCACAAACCGATCCTGATTTACCTGGGAGCTCTGACTCAGTGCTGTTGAATTGTTTCTTGCAGACATAAGGAAGTGCCGTCTCACAAGCATAACTCTTCCAGTCACCCTTGTTGGCATCCATAATTGCACACGCAGTTCCATCCAGAGGGGATGAATCCTTCATCTCTGCAGAAGAATAAAAATTAGTATTTAGAGTAGTGAATAAGAAATCAGAGTCTGCATAATTACAGGACTTGGAAGAACCGACGTGTGCATTGTTGTTCCTTCCTCCTTTTAAAAATGGTCACAAACTTCATGGAAGTTTTAATATAATATTCTTGATAGTGTGCTATTAAAATATTTAATAAGGCTGCAAACCTGTGTACACATACCAGAGAGTAAGCCCAACTGAACGCAGTGGAACTTACTTCTGAGTACACATGCATAAGATCACACTGACTAACCGACAGGTGCGTTTACCTGGACTCCAGCTAAGGAAGTTCAATGGCGTATGGTCTGACCACTGCCAGCCTCCAAAATTATCCAGTTGGTTTAATCCAATCCAAAACATGTCTGCAATGTCATCTTTAGCTAGAGGGTTAAAAAAATATCAGATGTTGATATAATTATAGGTGTTCAAGCAACAACATCATACTTGTGACTCAACTGCTGCCCTGAATCCAAACAGCATCTTTCAGTGTAGCTTTTCCTTACCTGGGATATTATGATTATGATTAGAATCTGAGCTGCAATACAACAGCATGGGAAAATGCAGGCACTGTTCCCACAGGTGTTATAAATGCTGTGTAGAATGTGTTCAAACAATAAATGAATTTATTGGACAGTGCCTGTGAAATCACCAGTGATAAGTGAGGACATCATTTTGAGAACTTAAATATTTTCAAAATACTAGCAATGCCTGTGATGCTACAAGTATATTTGGGGTGCCAATTCAGATCTGTTTAAAACAAAGAACACTGCAAACGGGCATGACACAGCATGGCTAGACACATCACATGTATTTGTTCAAGTTGTTGCATAATACTGGATTTTTTACCCTTTTCTGACCAATAGAAATATATGCTGCATTTTGAATTTCCATATTACTTATATGCAGGTGAGCATTTCTCTGCCAAGAAGCACAACGCTGACCTAAGCAGTTGCTTCCTGTAGAAAGCAGCATTGAAATTATGGAGACGGATTCTTTTCGAGATCTGCATGATCTGTAATATGATGGTAGAAAAGCTGATAACTTTTATGGTTGTTTTGAAAAGTTACTGCTTAATAACTTTTTTGTATTAAAATGTAAGTTCTTTTTAACAAGGTTAATTCTGACTTGGAATCTAATAATGCCCCTATAAATCTGCATGAAGGGCAAGTCCATATGCTAAGCTTATTGAGCTTAGTGGCAAATTAATATCCTTTAAAAGGAATGCTATGCTCCAGCATTAGTGCTAATGATATTGTGCTACTGCAAAGCAACACTTGCACAACGTAACTAGTACTTGCAAAGGCAATGTTTGCCACTGAATTTCAGCGGCAAGTCACTTTTCCCCACTGCCTTTGCAAGTGCTAGGCACCTTGCACTAGCATTGGTTTACACTAGAGTAAAGTTCTCATCACTAGTGCTAGGGCACAGATGGCAACTATTAGTTTTCATTCTTGTTGGCCATGGTCAGCAATGGTCTATAGCTCCAGAGCTGCAACTTCTACCCCATCATCGCAAAACATCAGAAATACAGCTATTCTAAGTTTACACATGGTGAAGAAAGCAAAACATTATATCCTTGATAAAATATTGCTGTCTTTCATACTGTAGAATTTGCCTTACTATCCTAAGGTAAGAAATTCAATATATTTTGATTATCCTAAGTCCAGCTCTAGCAATCCCACTACCACATAATGGGATGTACTTTTGCTTAGAGAAAAAAGACACTAAGGGAACAATCCTATGGTCTCTTGATGGTGGTGTCATTAAATGCTGCACGCTGCGTCACTATTGTCACAGTAGTTGTTGAGAAAAGCCTGCACTTTCTCTAGGGATAAAATATATGAAGGCAAGAAAGTAAGGTTACCCTCCTAGTACACATTCACACATTCATGGGAGCAAGTTCCATGGAACTCAGTGGGGCTTACTTGGAGCAGATGTGCACAGACTGCAGTGTAAGGAAGTGAACCTTGCAAGTTGCAGAATTATGATTACAAAAGGCGGGGGGGGAGGAACCTGAAACTGCCATAATAGTCAAAGATCCACTTTCTGGCAAGTATGCCAAGGGTAAATCTCTGTACTTTTGGGGCTTATCTGAATCTGTGAAGTGCTTTTTGAAAAGCAGCTGATTATGTTATATATAGATTAAGTTAACTGAAAATGAGCACATTTAACCTGCTTGGCCCTGTGCCCAAGAAGAATACCACCCAGAAGAAAATAAAACCAGAACTGCTCATGCAAATCCTTTCTTAATCCTTGCATAACATGGATTACACAGAATGTTTCTATATGCAACAGATTATTTTTAATTCAAGCTTCAACACAATTCTGTAGAAAGCTAAGATATACCTTGATCTACATGAATGAACTGGAGCAAGGGGCAGTTTGGATATGTAGGAATATTCACCTGGGAACAAATCTGAACAACATTTAATGAGGTTCAGAAGTAGCCATCCAGAAAGGGAGACCAAAAAAAGAAAAAAAATGAATTCTGAAGCTTTGCATTATTGACTTTTTATACATGATTTATCTTTCATACTTTTCATTTTCTTAATGAAGAACTGTGGCTGAGATATAGTAATTTGTTCCAAGTTGCTAAAAATGTCTGAATAGGAACTTTAGAACTCACACTGCTAGGCCAAAGTCTAGCACTTTATTTACTAAGTAATACTGACTTCTTTTAAGGTACTCTGTGCAGAACTCTCCCTGAACCTCTTCGTCAGAGAGGATCATGCAGAATCCTCACAACTGAAACTTAATAGCTATAGGACAAGACTCAGCTAGAGATATTGAAGGAAATCCTGTTCCATAAATCTCCTGGTGTTTTGTTCCCCTAACTGATTTTTAAAAATTGAAGTAGTTAATGACTTTGTCCAGACATCACAGTTTAGTATAATGAGAATAAGTCACAGCAAGCCCTAAGATCACACATACTCTGCTCTGGAACAACCTCATGGAAGAGTTTTGAAGCTTTTCATTCCATTTTAGATTAACCACAGCCTAGACAAAGTCTGCTTAGTCTTAACTCTGCATTGTTCAAATCCAAGCCACCTTTAAACCATAGCAGATGAAGCTAGTTTTCTTCACCTAATGGTAAGTTGTGGCTTACCACTGTTTGGGGTACAGTGGCACAGTAATTTGTGGTTAATCTAAAATGGGAACTTCTCCATGTAGCCGCATGGGAGGACAGCGGGAGAATCTGGGAAGAGGATCTTATTTTCCTAACACTAAACATTGATGCAACATTGTGCAGTTTCATGGAGAAGGAAGAACTGAGTTGGGGAAATAATGCAAGGGAAGTATTGTTTTCTACTGCATCATCTTTCCTATCTAAATCACATCCCAGTATGTTTTCTTCTGTGTGACCAATAAGAGTTGAGGGAATGCTGGATAGGAAAAATGGTAAAGGGTAGGTAAATTAATGCAATATCCCACCCCCAACTTTCCCAAACCAACTTTTCCCTGCATACAGAGAGAGAGAGAGAGAGATACCTCATGGGAGAGCTTATTCATGGATACCCCGTATTACCCTGGTTGATCCTGAGAGCTTGTTATGCAATTACACAAATAGATTTGATATTCCCCAACTACTAAGGGCAAGAAATACTTGATTAGCCATACTCTGAAATTCAGCACAGTTGAAGAACCACAGCAAGTATGTACACAACAGTTAACAATATAATGACAGAAAAAAGGAGGGGAAAACTAAGAACCTTTCCTGGTTCAGAAAACCTCATGGACAACTTTGCCTTCTGTGTTATGAAATAAACTTGAGTAGCAGGGATTTTGAATAGCTCAGGTGTAGAGAAAAGAGAGCTTCTGCTGTACAGAAGACATTCTCTCTTTCAGGGTATGAGAGCTGGTAGTTAGAAAATTACCTCAAAACTACTGCTCATGTCAAAGATCTTTATGTCTCCTATGTTAATAACTGCTTCTTCTAGAATTCACTGTACACAAATGAACCTACCTTGAATGTAGTGTAGCTCAGATGCACTGGTGATGCTCAGCAAATCTCCTCCTTGCCTCTGGCATGAGATATATGCTTCTTTCCAAGAAAGGGGACCCTGTGTATTTACCTGGTAGCAGCTTCCAGAATCTGCATCATGCTCCCATGTATTTTGACAACCATCCTCTGGTGAAAGCAAAAGAATAATTAAAACCTAAGTCCCATGCAGGCAGCACTGAGTGCCACAAGCACTCAGTAGATTTGTGTTTTGCCCTCAATAAAATGGCATTGACTTGAGAATGATACAGACATATAGTGTATGGACAGTAGTCCAAAGCAGTGCAGCAAACAAGAAGTCCATGTGCATCTGGACATGGACTCCCTACCCAGCATCCTCCTGTTCCATGCACATGTAAAACAAGTGGAGACTAAGAAAGGGGTACACAGTCATTTCTTGTGATGTCTGCTTGCATGTTCCAATGGTCAGGGTAACAAGTGGGCTTTCTGTCCCCAAATCCCACTAGTGAAAACCCAGGTGAAAATACATAGAATACAAGTGAATCACGTCCTACATCACAGCATTGATTCCTCATATGTTCTGCACCAACACTGGAACATTTTATTTATTTTAAGCATTTACAATCCTTATTATTTGGTTGGCTCCATAATTAAACAATTAAAATCCTCTTTCTAATTTATAACATAGAACACAAAAACAGAAGTACAGATATACAACACAAGAGCTTAATACAATTTCTGCCCATGAAGTGTAAAAATAAACAAGACACACTGAAGTAAAATAAATTTTTCAAGATGTTGTTTTATACAGGAATGCTACTTGCCTGGTTTTAAGCAGAAACCCCATTTTCTACCAGTATCAAAATTGGACGTTGTGGAACACCACAGACCATCCTCGAACATTCCATTGCGTATGCAGTCATGATGCCATGTCTTATTCATCAGGAAAGGGAACTCACACGGCTTTCCATTAGAATTCCCATCCCTTGTATAAATTACTACAGAGAAAAGGCCAGAGAAGTATTTAGCATGTAGAATATATATCAATCAACCAATACAGGTCATTTGGAAGTAAGAAATTAACAGCAACTTCAAGCCTTCAACGATGGGGTTTGTATAACTGTAGAACAACATGACATGGTGGGAAAGACCTCACCTTTTGTCCTTCTGTGTTATGCAGACATAGCTGGATTGCAAGAGATTGATCAATGGATCAATTGGACAGAATGGTTTTTGTGTTGTTTCCTCTGTATTCTGTGAGAAGCACAAATGTATATTCCAAAACCAAGGGACTAAGAATAGGGTTTTACGATAAATGGCATAGTGCTGAATCTATTACTAGGTGGGGTTCAAAATGCCCCCAGTGGGGTTCAACATAGGTTTTTCTGAGATGGAGTTTGTTGGAATGCTGATTATTACAATCCCAATGATTTACTGGATTTCTGTATTTCGTGGGCTGAATAGTTTTGTTTTTATCATTCTTGCTGGTTTATATCATAGAAATGTTATTGTCTCTGGTGGATACCTTGAAAGCTGCCTTGTGAGTTCATTTATCCTTAAAGGTGGCTTCTAAACATTTTAACTGAATTAATGTATTAAGAAGTAAGATTTGATCAAGCTAAAGATTACACCATACAGAATTCTTGAATGGTCCTCAAACTGGAATAAGCCGTGCTGAGTTGTCATAAAATTCCACATATATTTTCTGCAAAAATCCATTCAAGGAGAGCCTTTCTATACTTCACAAAACAAGTAAAACTGGCATGCCAGACAGTTTTGCATTCCTATGAAACTGGATTAGAACAAGTTGTTTATGGACTTGAAAAAGAGACTAACAATTTTCTTCAGCTTGACTGATCTCCCTTATCAATGCCAGTCGCTTTGAGTCCACCCAATCATGTTCCTGGCAAAACATATTTTCAGGTTTTAACTGGTATGATCTAACAGAGCTGCCAATGAATATAATGCTTCTGCAAAGGCATAATTACTCATAGTAGCAGCAGAAATTACTGGACCTGAAACTGATATGCCTTAGTCCTCATCTGGTATTGCAGTGCTCGACCTCTGCTATGATATGTCCCTTCAGGTATCTAGGTGGGAAGCATTATGGAGAAATTGCCACAAGCCTGGAAGCAGGCCTTCCTGAGAGGACGCA
Source organism: Varanus komodoensis (assembly GCF_004798865.1). Classification (NCBI taxonomy): domain Eukaryota; kingdom Metazoa; phylum Chordata; class Lepidosauria; order Squamata; family Varanidae; genus Varanus; species Varanus komodoensis. The sequence goes on from NW_025335523.1 coordinate 156,022, forward strand.
TCCAAGCTAGAGTGAGTTAGGCAACCTATTCGGGCGCATTTAGCAATTTGAAAAGCTATTCTGGGCACCACCACAAAATGGGCACACTGGAGGAAACTATCAGCTCGCCATGATCTTCATTTCCTAGGAATGTCTCAGGGCCCCACATGCAGCCCCATGGAATTTATAGGAAACAAACATGGAAATAGCTAGAAGTTCTCTTTGCTTCGAAGCAATCCCAACTGCCAATAAGGAATTTTAATATAAATGATAAACTATAAGAAGAAGAACAGCAAAGGAGAAGTTGGAACCAAAACAGAAGTCTCTGGGAACACTGGTGGAACACTAAGCTATGGAAATCTTGGTAAACAAATTCTTCTTGCTTTCAAGGAAAAGGAAACTGATTTTAGGTTTGAAAACATTAATCACTCTCAAAGCACATTATCTTAATATTTTTAAGGGCAGTAATTCCAGGACTACACTGTTTATCTGATCTTCCTCCCTACAGCAGTTGTTTAGCTTTCAACACAGTTGTAATGCTAAATAATGTATTCTTTTGAAACAAGTGCTACCATATTGTTGATTGCATTACAGGTTTTGTAGTGGAAACATCAAGACATAACTGGGAAAAGAGTTCTAATGCAAGGAGGCTGTTTGTATGCCATTCACACATGGATATCATGTATTCAAAAACTGTATGCTGAAATACTTTTAGTAGGCTAACTCATAGATCACAAAAATTTTCAGGCTTTTGAGCCTCCACCATCAATCAGGTGGTACTATGTTATAAAAAGAAGTTACAAGATGTTATAAAAATCGGATTAGTAGGGGGTGTGGGATATAAAAGGCTCTCTGAATGTTGTCAGGATACCTATACAGCCAGAGTCATAAAATTATGTGAAGAGGGAGGGTTTGCAATCATTCAAATTCAGCTCTGCCAAGTGATGTGATAGCCTCAGGTTTCAGAGTGCCTGTGTCAACTCAGTGAAAGAATCCTCTGACGGTTGCTGATCAAACCAATTGTTGATTTGAAAATATAAAATCCAGCTGCTTGCCAAAAATCTTTACATCCTGGATGAACCAGGCAAGTTCTTCGGTTGGTGAAAATATATTTTTATATGTATTTTTTATTTGGCTTATATGTTCCTTCTCTGCAACAACAACAACAAATTTAAAAAGCAAAGCATTAAAATGTAATTCAGGCAACATATCCATTTAAAACTGAAACTGAAAAGCTGTCTTGCTGGTACAGATGGGAACTGATCACAAAGCATTTAAGTTTAAAGAGGGATGTCAGTCTAGCTGGTGAAAAGTTTCTCAAGAACATCAACTTCTCCAGTTGTTTCAGTCCAGTTCAACAGGAATACAAAATTAACAGTTTCATCTGCTTCAGTCAATTTGACTGTTTTTTTCCTTTGTCAAGCAAAGCAAGTCTGCATATCCTTCCATTGAGCTTTGCAGAAATTGTATGTGTAAGTGAATAGTAACTCAACATTATTATCCTAGTTCATACTTAAAAGAAACAACAACTTTACTTACTGTAGGTGTGTAATTAAAATAGGTCTATATGATAAACCTGACAGTCCCATCAGATTCCCACAGTGGGGCTCAAACAATTTTGCCTACATACAAATACTCTGGGGTAGTACAGGGAATGCGTCCTATTGCATGGCACAAGTCCATGAACACGTCTTTTGGGATTCTATTACAGTTGTTAATTTATAAATTAAGAATTTCTACATTAAATTAAGACACTGTACTGAGTTTTTAAAAGCACATTCCTGTTCATGGGCTTATTAGCTAACAGACACAATACAACCCTTCCCCCCCCCCGCAAAAAAAGAAAAGAATAGGAAAACAACAGCCAGAAAAGCACATTTTTGTATTAAGTTATAGTTACAGAAGAACAGAAAACTAAATATGCTTTGCAACATGGACTTCATCAACCAAGTTGCACAGCAGCAACAAGAGAGAAAGACACAGGCAGCCTTGATTTATTTGTTCAGACATGCTCAATGTTTTTCCCCAGTGAGAACCACAAATTCATAAAGAGTATGTCTTGTAAGATGTAGTATAACTACAGGCACTTTATGTGAGGCCGGTCATAGAGAATGCCTAGGTAAAATGGAATTGGCAAGACTCCATAACACCTGCATACTTCAAGGGTGCTAAATGCAGAAGTCTGGGGAAGGGGTCAGAAACTTTAATCATTATAGTATTCTCATTTCCAGTTGTTCTAGCTTTACATGGCAAGATTTACCTGGTTCCTTTCTTCTAGGACATGTATTGCTAGAAATAAAGCATGGCCTATAACAACAAAAGGATATATATTATGGTAGTAATTTAAAAATGGGACATGCTTGTTTATTTCTTCCATGCAGCATCTGTCATTCCCGAGGACCTATCCTCCTGTTTTGCAATCTACATCTTACAATACTGAAGTAACTTTCTTGAGTTCAGTGGGCTTATTCTAAGGTAAGTGAGTACAGGACTATAGCAGTAATTAACTTCTAATTAAAAGAACTACCACTGAGTCCTATTACCAGGAGCAATTCTTTAAAATGTGGAGCAGAGCACGGAGAGTTGTAGTCGGATCTGGGACACTTAACTTGAAATTCTAGATCAGCCACACATGACCTTGTGCAAGCCACATTTCCTCAGATTACAAGCTCCTCATCGGTAAACCTAATACAAGCTAACATGTGAAATGGAAATTCAACTTGTCAAAAAAGATGAGTTCAATCGAGTGAATCAACTATTCTTAAACACTGATGTTTTGAAGTTGTAACAATGCAAATTAACAGATTTAATGCATGTGCTTTGAAAAACTAACATTGGGTTGGATCCAAATTAGGTTATGCATGCTTTAGTACCATATAACAAATCAACAGGATTTGTCTTGGTCATGATAAAGTCATCATTTACTCTGGATCTGACTTATTCACTGGATTAACAAATCCTTTATTACATTTTTAGTCAGTCCTACCCGAAGATGTCCAGGGTGCTAAAGCAATCCAGTGGCTCATTATCTGGGAACCTAACCCATTTCATGCCTGAATGGCTGAACCTAGCTTATCCTAGTCCAACACCCCACACAGAACCCCTTGATTACTAGTTCCAGTTGGGTGATGCCTACAATTATACAAAGCACGCAGGGCTGCACCCAACTACTGCAGAATTAGACAGTGAGTTGCAGGACCACCTTTCCTGTGAATTAAGATGGCAAAGCAGCAAATTGTCCGCTCATCTCCCCACCAGTCCTGTCAGCAGAATCTGCCGCTACTGTGTTGCTCCCACCACAGTACAAGAAATCTCCAGGGACACCCTTGCCACAGTTACTGGCTCTGAGGAATAAGCCTTCAAGTCAGGCGTTTGGACGTGGCCGCCTTTCTGAAGAGCCATGCCAGGCACCTTTCTAGCCAATGTGGATCTTGGCCACTGTTCAGAGTATGCAGTAACAGAGGCAACTTGGGAGGTAGACAGCTGGGTGTGCAAGGGGATGGGGCAGGGAGCTTCACTAGGCAGCCTGGCAGACGGGAGGCAGGGAGCCTGACGCAGAAGGAAAAGAGGAGAGAGATGAAGAGGACTGAGAGTTTGCCCAGAACTTGTGAGCAGGTTTTGCTAGCAAATGGAGCCGGAATGAAATTAAGATGGTATGGTTCAAGAGGACTGATTCCTTTAACTAGTGGTGACATCACCTGAGCTGAGTTCTGCTCAGGACACTCGCAACTCTCTCCATGGAAAGGAATGGAAAGCAGATTCTCCATCCCCTTGCAGACCTCCGTACCATTTCTCTAACTATTCCAGAAGGTCCACCAATCCTCCAGAGCAGATTTTCAAGGGGGACGGAGGACTTCAGCTGGAGGGGACGTTGGCTAATATTGCCTCCTCTCCATCCCACTAGCAGAGATATTCTGCCAGATCAGAAGCCATCTCTGGAAGGAAGGAGGAGCCTTTTCATCCACAGGAGGCAAGCTTTAGATTCAACTGAAAAGCATTCCTGAAGTATTTTGCCTCAGTCGCGCAACAGATGGTTAGCTGACAGTATATGACCAGTGTGCCAAGTATTTCTCACGTTTTATGAAATTGCACTTGTATCTCAACGTATTTTGTTAATTCCTTATACAGCCTGTGGTGTGACACAGAATGGCACCTAGGTACTTGGGAATGCTCCTTGATTGTAGTTTGGAGGTACTCATTAATCCATCTTTGTCACTTGAAGCTCAGGAGACATTGGTGGCCTGGAATGCTTTCTACCAGCTCTGGCTGGCAGCCCATCTGTGCCTCTACCTGGACAGGGATAGCCTGACTTCTGTAATCTATGCTCTGGTAATCTCTAAATTAGTTTACTACAACACACTCTACATGGGGCTGTCCTTGAAGATGTTTCAGAAGCTGCAGCCGGTGCAGAATGTGGCAACCAGCTTAATAACCGGGACTTGGAGGCCCAAACACAGAAGACCAGTTCTGGCCCGCTTGCATTGGCTACCTGTATGAGGCCAGTACCAATGCAAGGTGCTAGTCCTAACTTATAATGCCTTACACAGCTTGGGACACAACCCCTGCTGGAGCACCTCTCCCAGCCCCAACTGCCCAGACACTACACTCCTCTGGGTTCTAATCCCTCAAGAGGCTCAGAGGGTGGCAACTGGGGAGGGGAGCCTTTTTGGTGGTGGCCCCCATCTTTGGAACAACCTCCCTGCCATGGCCAGCCTGGTGCCAAATTTGCCAACAGAGTCATTTTCTCCTGGCATCAGAAAGATTGTAAAGATGGCACCAGACAAGCTGCTCCCGGAAGGACGTTCCATAGATGGGGTGCAACTTAGAAGGCCCCTCTTCCATTTGCCATCCTCCTTATCTTGTTGGAGGATGGCTTCCTCAGAAGGGCCTCCTTGCCTTATTTTAGGGGCCAGGTAGGTACATATGGGAGCAGGCAGTCCTTCAGATATTCTGGTCCAAAGCTGTTTAGGGGCTTGGGTGTTAGAACAAGCACCTTATATTGGGTCAGAGCCAGTGCAAGTGATGCATTATCAGGGTAATATGGGCACATGGCCCTTATCCAGTCCATTATCAAGCACAGGCAGTGATTCAGGATGGAAATGCTTCACTTGGGTTAGATGAAAATGAGAAACCTCACTGAAGAAACCTCAGCCCCTACCTCCAAATTACCGAATAACATTTTATTGTTTATATACTTTGTTGTAAACCACCAAGAGAACTTCAGCTACGGGCGGTACAGACATGAAATTAATAATAGGGAACACTTGTGTAAGATTGCCACAGTTAGCAGAAGCAGCACCTGCAGAGAGAGGGGCTGCATTCTTTTATCCAGGTCTAGGTGATGAGAGCCCTGCCTGCCAGGAGCACTTGAAGCACTTGGCCTAGATGTCTTTTAAAGGTGGATGAGTAGCATACATGGCAAGAGAAGAACTACAACTTGCTGCAAAATTATTGATCTTTTTAAGAACAGGGAGGGGACAGAACATGTAAGAACTGTACAGCAGGGTTTTCTGTGCACTGAAACACATTATTGCCTAGTCAGTTTCCCAGCCAATGAGAAAAAAATTACATGGGTTTTAACCGGTATCTAAACCTGCTAGTATGCTGGCTATTTCGTGCTAACCCTTTTATTCTAATAGTGTGGTCCTATCCCTTTTTAGATAAGCAAACAAAACAAAACCCTACAACTCCCAGCATCCCCCAGATGCTGCGAGTAAAGTTGTCTAGGGAACGCTGAGAGTTGCTGAACCTTTTCCTTTTTAAACATACGTTAGGACTATACTTTAAATTATAAAACTTAGAACAAGCTATTGTTTTGAGTCATGAGAATAATTCACACTGAACCTTCAGTTCATGGATTCCCCTTCCTTTCTACTCCTCTGTGCATCAGAATAACAGATGGAATGCTTTCATGGTGCACCTGAGTTAGTTTCAATTTCCCACTGTGTTCAAACTTAGGGAAATTGTTTCCTGTAAACCATGGTTTAATAAAGTAATAAGATCTCAAATCATGAAAACGGGTACAGTTAGACTATCCACAGTTTCCTGAGTTGGGCCAGTACTACAATTTATTCAAGGCCAACAGAGAAACTTTCAGTGTCTTCACATGTGAGGAAGAGTCAAGTATCTGAGCCTGAAGTCCATTGCAGTGTATGCTTTCATAATGTCCAGACCAGGCCACCAATTACCTACTAGTCAATTCAGCATCCTTAAAAGTCAATGACCAAAACCAAACCAAACCACAAAACCTTGTAGGTCACTTTCAGACACCACACTAAGCCAGGTGCAAACAGTGTGATTCTGCAAGTTTTGTCTGACAGCCACTCACTCCGTAATGTTCACTGCTCTAGGAACAGCACCTACATTTACTAAATGAAACCCATGTTGAAATCCCATCTTTCTCCCAAAAAAACAAATGACACAAAGAAAATACATACCATGGTATGGAAGTTTACAAATAGAATCACTGGAATTGCTTCTTCTCCAGATATCGGAAGCGTCAATGCTTACAGACACAATTCCATTCTTTAAAGTCAATTTCTTCTCAGATTCTGTAAGTATTGCGGCATCAACACATCGCCACCACAGTGTAAGAAGGTCCGAGTCACAATCCACAATTTTCAAGGTATTCTGGGATTTGGTATCTAGTCCAAGGCACTTTTGGGATCCCAAATTAAAAAGGCGATGTTCGGAGACCCAGGCCCATAAGGTCTCTTTTGTCTCTCGACAGTCTCCTGCGGTTATCTCCCGGTTTTTAACTTTGATGCACGTGTTGGTTTTTTCATGGCGGATGGCAAAAGCATTATTATCTGCATAAGAAAGGCATATGCTTTAATATTTTTCTTTTGTGAGATGCAGTCAGGCAATATTATAAGGGTGCCATGTTACAGAATGCCCGCTAAAAGAACACCTCCCTAAAAGACTGTAGCACTTTCTATTTATTTACAGTGTTTGTAAATGCCACCTCATAAAAACATTCTAAATTTGGCTTACAATAACAAACATTAAAATGTAACCACAATTCAGTAAAAAAACACTACAGCAAATTAGCAATATTAAATGTTCAAATGTTAACTATTAAATATTCAGAACTCTAAAACAAAGCCTGATATCAAAAGGAACATCAGATGAGCCTGACTGGAGAAAGCGTTCAATAACTGGGATGCCACCCCAAAAACACCCTTTCCACGGAGGCCACTTGATGCATATTACTTGAGGGACACATGGAGAAGGACCTCTAAAGAAAGATGATTTTAGGACCTTTTAAGGTGCAGAAGGTGGGATCTTTAAAAGCCTTGTCTCAAATCATTAAGGATCTGAAAGTTGAAGGCTGCACTTTGAAGTGAGCTCCAGAACAGGCTGAGAGCGGGCACTCTGCATGACCTGGTGTACTATATTCAAGTTGTCCCATGCCATACAGCCTAGGCTGGACTAGCAAATTGCAGGACTGTCCCCAGGGACAAGCCCACAGATAACGTGTTGCAGGAACCCAAAGTGAGATGATTTATCTGTTTCGGTTCTATCTCACCCAATAGTTGACGCTTTCAGGTGGGTTTATAACAGTTCCTAGCAGGACCATAATCCTCCACCCAAAAATCTCTGCACCCTATACAATTATTTTCCCCATAATACAAAATGTAAAAAACAGTTTAAAAAAATGAAACAGTTAACAACTAAAGCTGTATTTAGTATGGAGCAGACATGTGAAAAAAATACACTGATACCCTGATCAAATCATTAGATCATTGCAGATATTTTTCAGTGTCTTGGAAGAGAGGGTTCTCTCAACTCTGTGCCAAAAGGATGACAAAGTTGGCACCAGGTGGGTCCAAGTAGAGAGATGATTCCACAGCAGTGGGGCTGCCACACCAAACGGCCCACTCCTTGTGCCCTCTGAGCCTTCCCTGGGGTTTGGATTTGAAGATAGGCCTCAGATATTAATTGTACTGTACTCGTCAATTGTGGATGGGAGATATACTCCATCAAATATTGCACATCCCAGCCATATAGGGTTTTATAGGTTAGAGCAAGCACCTGGAATCAGGTTTGGTTTAGGGGGAGTGAGACCTGTTTCTTTAGAGAGAGGTGGAATACCATTCACCAGGGCAGACAAATAACCCAAGAACAGTATTTCTGTCTTGCCTAGATGGAGCCTTAATTTATTAGACACAATCCAATTCACCAGAATGTAAATCTCAACACACTGATTTTGAAACCAGTAAATTTTACTGCTACATAGCAATGTAAGGTAAACCTGCTACTAAAGTTTGATCAAGGATAAAATGATCAATGTAATCCATCAAAGAAATGGACAAAGCATAGGAAATCTATTTTTCCTGTGAAATAGCATCCTTTCACTCTTTCTCAGAAATTTAGAATGATTAGGATTATTGTATTTGTACATATTTACATAATTTTCAGAACTTTTATATTTTCAAAAAGTCTTACCCAAAATCCTCACTTCAATTTAAAATTAAATGGAAATTTTTAAAATTTAGCATAAACTGGCAAGTTACCCTGTTCTATAAATCTGTCTTTCTAGAGCTTAAATTAATTTACACATAAAAACACTGCATGTTTACAAAAGCATTTCAGAGTATAGGTTACAGACTCTAAGGTAACTCCCATTCATCATGAACATATATATCTCAGTCCCAAACACCCATTTGGAATTGAAGTTAATATGATGCCCAAATCTGTGACTGTTATTATTGTTATTTATAAAATTGGTATGCCGTCCAATTACTTGCATCCCTGGACAACTTACAGCATAAATAAACTGACGACCCACTCTGGCTGCAAGTTAATAAAATACAACAATAAAGTTCAATATTAAAACATATTAAAATAACGTTTGAATAAAAAGGCCTTGGCCTGGCACCGAGAAACAAATAACGACAGCGCCAGGTGGACCTCTCTGGGGAGCACGTTCCGTAGGCGGGGCGCCACCACAGAGAAGGCCCTGCTCCGGGTGCTCTGCCTCTTAACATCTGTTAGAATGTTACCAACTTGCACAGAGAAAACTGCTCACAGATGACAACTTGCTTCTTATCTAACACATTCTATGGAAATGGACTAGCCCCACTATTTGAACATTAGCTCTCTTCTGTGGTGTGAAAAAGGAGTGTTTCTGTGTTGTACTCTTTGGTATTTTTTAAAGATTCTAGTGATAAATTAATGATGTTTATTGTCCTGCTAAAGGAAACTAGGAGTTTTCTTAAAACCTTCAAAAATAGCAAGTTAACAGTGACTTAAAATTTTTATTCAGATGTTTATTTGGCCGGAATGGTAACATTTTTTTCCTGGAAAAAAGCATGTTTGTGCCTTTGCAGCCCACTCATGGCACAGTCCCTGGAGCCATGCCTCTAGCAATTTGCTGGAAGAAAACAATTATGCTGTGTTTAATGCGCTGAACTGAAACACCCTATTCAACTTCCATTTGAGTATCATCCAATGCTAAAGCAGGTTGTTGAACATGCACATGAATAAATGGACTATCTCCCCCCACACACACACACACACACTGCCCACATAACTTTTCATAGATAATTCTGAGGGGGGTGGGTATAAGAATGGTCAGCATTCACTCCAGCTTGCCAGAAAGCCATGAGTTTTGAAAGCATTTACTGGCCTAGGGCTCAGTCGTTTCATTAAAAATGCAACAAAAACGGGGGGTGTTATATTTGGTGGTTCTTCCACTATGTTTATTTTTTCTTTTTTTTACTTGAGCAGTGTAAATACAGCTTCTGTTTTGCGTTGGTTTAAACATGTCACAAAACAGAATGTCTTTTTGAGACAGAATGTGATCACAATCTTACCCTTGACATTGTGTGTGGTATAATGGCTTGCTCCATAAATATTGAAGAAAAATGGAAAAATTACAAAGTTTAAAAAGATCTGAAGATTTACAATGAAGAAACTAATTGGCAGTACATGTTTTAAAAGACACTAATGTAAATGAAAACAAATATTGAAAGATTTCCTTTGGCAGATAAGGATTTCTTTACCCTTGTTAATCCTTGAAAATGATGTGAGAGAATTTCACTTGTAGTCCTACTCTACAAGTGAATCCTAAATCCTAAAGCAAGTGCATCCTAAATCCTTTGGATTCGGTCCCATGAAGTTTAACTTTACAAAAATATTTACCATTTACTGTGAGTCAAGAACTGGCTAAGTAACATCAACATTATTTGAACCATTCTAATGCAATATGCTAGATAAGTGCATGTAAAGTGCTAAACAAAGAGCTCAATAAAGAAAACGGAGGTCAGGAAAGGCTGTTAACCCAATTTGACATGCCCAAACTTTATTCTGCCAGTGGAAAATCAAGTGGTTATCTCAATCATGCCCCGTTTATAAGCCTTTCTGTCAATTTGTGAACTGGAGTGACAGTTAAAACTGAGAGGTGTAAAGCCAAGAACTCACCAGATAAACCTGAGTCATTTACCTCAACCATGAATATCAAGCGTTCATCTCATCTTTGCACACTATTTTGCAACATAGGGTCGATATAATGTGATAACAACTCACACAGGGTTGTTCCTAGTATCAGTAAGATGATCTACCTGGAGTGCATTGAACTGTCAGAAAATTGCTATATAAATCCAAAGTAATGTTACCATCTGGCTGGCTACTCCCTGAGATTAAAGGTGTTTCCAGACTAGGATTTCACTGTGCTAGGATTTACAAGGTATACAGATTTGTAGCCCTCCTGTGTTTCCTATGCTCCTTTTGTGGCAGTCTTTTGACCCCTCTGGAAGCACCCTAAATTTCTGCCAGCACTGGAGATAGGGCTGTGCTGTGCTGCAAGGCCACGTTCTTGCACCAATCTCTTATTCCTACTTCCCACCTTTTATGACCCAGTCACTTTAAAGGCTGGAGGAGACACATAAGAGCCATACACATAGCTGCCTAGCACTATGTTGTGTAACACAGCTTGCTGCTATGGCTGCTGTGCACACCCATGTCGCCAGCCCTTTCCCAGGAAAGATACCTGGGGCATATCTCCAGCGGAAGAGGGATCAGGGCTGCTGCCAGTGTTCACACCACTGGTGGAGAAAAGAGAAACTATACAAAGCAAAAGTGCTGTTAGACAGAATGTCCTTTCCAACTGTAACTGAATGCCACTCTAGTTCACAGGCAAATGCTCACCACAGATAAGAGTCTTTTTAAACCTGAGAATTGTTCATTATGTATCTTAGGACAGAGAAAGGACACACAGATGTGGGAACCAATTCTAACGAACACAGACGTGTCTGTGGGTAAGATTTATGAGTTGTATCTTCAAGCCTTGGGCTTTTTGGTTCTTTTGGTACCTAAGTGCAAGACCTATAAATATATCCCTCCCTTGGTTTCTTTCTCTCATCATTCTCCCTTTCCTACCAGGTTACACCTGTCCTACCAGGCTGCACTAGTCACTGCCTGCCAGAAAGAAACAAACAAGCAGTCATCCTCTTTCCTATCATGTAGCTAGGAGCTCTGAATACAACCTGTAAAGCATCTGGAAACTACAGTTACAGACCAAGAGGAGTCTGAACAAACCATGCAAATGAGCTCGAGCTACTGAGAGCTGCCCCTAAAAAACAAACTAGCTACAGCCCTACATATTTCTCCCCTCTTACAGGAAGAGTGCCTGGAAATTTTCAAAGGTTCCTAAATTGTAATGTGGAAGAAACTCATGAAAAATTTGAGCAACTTTCTCTGTTGTTGCCTTTGTGGAAGTGTGAGTCAGTTAAATGCTGGCTTGGCAAGTTTCTCTGAAGTCTTTTTACACTTGAATTTTGCAGACACTTTATTTAGCATTATTAAACCTATTAACTTCATCATTAAACTGCTGTTTAGTTCTACAACCACTAGTGGTTACCTATTATATCCAAGAACTAATTCTTACATAAAAAAGCTAATCCCTTGGGTTATGTCCACAAACAAGTTTCATTCATGACAGATCCAGGGCTTCACTGCTAGTTCAAAAGTAGAAAACAGCCTCCAGGAGCTAGGCTGCACAAGATTTTCCAAAACCTTTCTTTACCAGAGATGGTAAGTTTTGAACTGCAGGTACTCATCATCTTCATCTGAAACAGGAGCAAGTCTTTTGTAAAACTTTTGACTGAATAATCAAGACCAAGCCATCCTCAAACCCTTTGTACAAGGGAAAATCCATTCAGTCCCCTTTCCCTTCCCACCAGGAGGACTGCTGCCAAACTCGAAAGGAACAGGAAAGCCTGAAGCTAATCAAGACTCCTTTGCTTTCACTCTGCTGCCATGATTCCACCAAGACATAACTTCTTTACATCAGAAAGGGATCAGATGGTATGACTGCATTGTGGCTTATCCTGATCTGATTAATCAATATTCTAGCACTGTCAAAAACCTCATGTGGACACATCCTAACACTGCTGGCTATAATCTGTTTTTACCAGATATGCCCGTTTCCTAATGTTTGTTGGCTGCTTGCCCTTACTTGAAAAACAAAATACCTGCCTCCCTTTTCACCCAGTGTGCCCAAACAGCAGCTTCCTCAAAAGCTAGTTCTGTCCTGCAATTGCACAGGAGATGGAGGGGGAAAGGACAATTTCTAATAATGCAGGGAAGAGGTAACAATGTACCAACATTTTGGCACAACATTTGCTTTCATGGATTGGGCCCTGCTGTTCAGAAAAATGTGGGTATACTATGGCTTACAGACTAACCATTTATTATGGCATAACCTTTCGTGGGTACCACAACCCTTATTGCTAGTGACTTTTATCACAGCACTACAGGTAAAAATCAAGCAATGCACCAGCTGCCTGCACCATGGAAATATAGTTACCAGAGGGAGTTGAACCCCTGCCTGTTAGGCAAGTATCTTACAAAGCACATAGGCATTGTAGGATATGGGGGAAGCGTCAAGCCTGCTTGCAGGCAGCTTGTTTTTCCCTGAAGGGAAACAAAACAATCAGCAGGGCCCTCGCCTGTCACCACCCAGCTTTTCTCTTATAGCTCCAGTCCATTTCTGGAATTCCCCTGCTCCGCCCAAGGGCTGCGTTCCTTTCTTTATATTAAGTTCGATGGGAACTGGAAGCAGGCCAGTCCCTCGGCCTCTGAGTCATGCCGAGAAAGGGTTCTCTCGCAAGCGGCTCCTGGGAACGCGCAAGCAACTCCTGCAGCAACGCTTTATTCCATAGCTGCTGAAGCAAAAACGAAAGTCGACCCTTGGCTGCCCTGCCGACACGGTGTGAGCTCATGGGCAGAAAACGCCGCTGGGGCTTCTGCGCCACAGACACACCAGAAGCGCTTGGCCCAAGCGACGGGGTACTCTACACATGCTCTGCAGCTTAGCAGTACTTCGCAAGCTGGGCAAAGCCCTGTCACAGAGCTAAAAGCCCAGTCCAATCATGGCTCCAAACTTTGCTCTAGCCTGTCACCGAATACGCAAGTGAGCGAAAAAAGCCTGCGCCCCGTCCGTGCGCTCTGACGGAACGGCTGTTTGCTTTTGTTTGATCCGCCTAGATAAACATGTATTTTTCTAGGAATACATAATAATTCCACTCTCCGAGGGCCAGAGCTCCTTCGAGGGAAATTCCACTCGCCGTGGGGATCCCCGTTGCAGGCTAGGGGAAAGCGCTGGTCTCCCTGCAGGACTTCCCGCCCTCTGTCCCACGCCCGCTACTCGCCCCCCGCCGTAAGAGCTCGCCCCCTCCGCAGCAGCGCTTCCAGATGCATCGCTCCTGCCTCTGCTTCAACATCCCGAGGCACACAGCCACGCCGCAGGCTTCCAAGCCTCTCCACCGGCGAGGTTGCGCAGTCACTGGCCGGCACTCGTTCCCCCCCCCCCCCCCAGCTCCTCCTTCCCCCGCCGGGCTCGCGTCCCCGGGGGCTGGGGCGAGTCAGCCCGCGCCAGTGCGCGCACAGCTTGGGGTCCCGTCCCCAAGGCGAGCCCGTGGCCGAAGCCCCGCTCCCGTACCTGAAGAGGCCGCCGGGAGCGCGCAGAAGCCGCGGCAGCACAGGCTGCAGACCAGCAGAGCCACCCAGCAGGTGGAAAGGGAGCGCCGGCGCGTCCTCCTCATCCTCCAGGGAAAAGTTGCCGCGAGCAGAGCGGGCACGACGGCCGCGACGGAGCCGGTGCCTTTCCGGAAAGGCTGCCCCCGCCCGCCTCGGGCGCTCGCAGGCTCTTAGTTACGGTCCGCGTGTGAGCGCGCCGGTGCCGCCGACCACAGAGTGGTGTAGGCTTCGGGGCCAATCACGGGTTTTTCCGCCTCGCCCGGGTCTTGAGGAGCAAGTCGTCGGCAGGCGGCAGGCAGGCAGGCCGCAAACTGCCGGCATCAAAAAACGCTGGCGACGTTGCTAAATATATACCTATATATGTTTCTATTACGCCCTCGACTTCGCAGCGTCGTTTAGGCGAGAGCCCCGCCCTCGCGGCGGAGAAAAGGGATCGAAAGCGAAAGGCGCTTTGGCCCGGGAAGGCGCCCGCGGGAGAGGCGCTGCGCCCTCGCCACGCAAACTGCCCGCCGCGCGGAGAAGGGACTGCGAGCCATGCTGGATCGGACTGCGTTTAGCATTCCGTTTGCGCGGCGGGCAGCCCTCCGCTTGCGGGCGGTGCATGCAACAGCACCCGCGCCGCCTTCCCCAGCGACTGCTGTGCGTAGGCACACCGCCTCATGCTGGCGGTAGCGTGTCGTCGTCGGGACTCAGTTCCTGCTACAGACTCAAGAGTGCTGCACGGGAAACATTGGACATGATTGTGCATTATAGTTTAAACCTGGTGTCGTCGCAGTGCGATGTCTTGTGGTCGTTGCCCCTTGCTTTCACTCAAGGCTAGTCTTCCATGATCCGAGGCCGGCTAGATGCATTGGACTGCAACTCCCATCAAGTCCAGCGTGAATGTCCACCTAGCCCAACACTTCTGGACTGATAGAATTGCATCCTAGCGGTGTGAGTGGGGTTGGGGAGTTTTTATCTTCTCCGTGTGGATTCACAAACACTACTATACATAACTCAGTTAAATATAGCAGTTTAACTAGCAAGCGATAAGATTGAAAAATATTGTGTGTGTGTGTGTGTGTGTGAATATTTGATAAGCATTTTTTTTGCAAGTCTGGCACATTTTCTACCAATGGCAGAGCCTTTGCTTTGCTGCCTGATGCTTTCCAGCGGATGACATAATAGTTCCTCTTAACAGCTGTTTTGTGTTTATGTAAACAATCAGTGAATCGCCTGCACTCCACTCTCTGCATTCAGTTCCAAGACGTGCTTAGCCCCCTCTGGGACTCGGAGGCAAATGCCAAGCTGCCACAAAGCCTCAAGGAGCGCAAATGCTGCTAAAAGTGCAGGCTCGCTTGGCTATCAGATGCAGTATTGCCCATCACAGAGATAAGGATGCCTTGTAAAGAGAGACGTAGTTACGTGGAAGGCTACAGAAGAGCACAAGCACCGATGGCCTGTAGCTGTGCTCTGGTGGTGCTCAGAAGGTGCAGGGTTAACATCCATTCAGGCCCAGAGCACTGGAATAATATCTGTGCACTAGCTGCTGGGCTCATGCCTTGTTTTTCCACTGGTAAACGAGTAAGCAGGGTGTTGGAAAACAAACTGGGGAGACAGTGCAGCTGGCAAATCACAGGCTTAGTGTGATCACAACATGGTTCTTGTTAGTAATCTAAAAGCCACATTTTGTACTAACTCTACAGTTTCTGAACAGGCTTCAAGGATAGCACCAGATACAGTAGTCTAAACTGGGGGCTACCATCACATGGACAGCTGAGGGCATGTTCACTCAGTGAACTGAATAAAAAGCGAAAGTGATTTAATTCTATACCGACTTACCCCAGAGTAAGTCCCATTGTTAAGTCTGGCACCTATTTATGAGCAGACAGTTATAGGATTGTATTTCTTTGTAGAAATGCAAAAGTATCTTTACTTGGATAAAGCACTATTTCATTTTAATTAAAACGGGTTAGAGCTGGACTAAATTTCACTTTTTCCTTAGAGAAATCAACAGGATGTAAATTAAGCAGTGACCATCCTGAACCAGTGATTTCAGTGGACCTGAGTTCAGTTAATCTAGTCATTCCAATTCAATGCAATGGATCTTAACCTCCAAGCATTTTTAAATGCATCATAAGCAGCCTGGGAATATAATATTATGAATACAGTGGTTCTGATGTTTCTAAGATGGAAAAGAAGAAATCCAGTAATGAGATCTGTGTGCATAATAGGACAAAGATTACATTTTTTGTAGAGCTTATAATGTGATGTAAACCCAGAATGGCTATTTTCAGTGATATAAAATTAAATTAAGAGGAGCTGTAGATCAGAAGGTTTATTCACAATATATAGAGGAAAAAGCAGTTCTAATCCAAGGAATTTCATTCAAGTGCATGCATTTAGGTCTTCCATTAAAATAACCTTCCTGATTATAGTTAATTTAGATGAGAATATTCTAGTCAAGCAGTTAATTTAAATTGGGATCACAAATAAAACAGTAGGAAGATGTAACAAAGAACTTGACATAGATACCTGCTGCCATAACAAGACAACAGAAAGCATCTAACTGAATATCCTTTTTTATATTTTTGATTAGCCTTTGGTGAAAGGTTTCTGCAGCAGAATCTATTTTGTTGTTGTTATGTGGTATCAAGTTTTCTCTGACTTATGGCAACCCGATGAATGAAAGCCCTCCAAAATGCCCTGTCCATGCCAGCACGATCCAGCTTTCCCAAGTACAAGGCTGTGGCTTCTCTTATGGATTCAATCCATCTCATATTTGGACTTCCTTTCATCTTCTGTCTTTGACTTTCCCTAACATGGTGGCCTTCTCCAGGGAGCCTTGCCTTCTCATGATGTGTCCAAAGTATCACGGCCTCTGTTTTTGCTTCTAGAGAAAGCTCTGGCTTGATTTGATCTAGTATCTACTTGTTTGAGTTTCTGATGGTCCAGGGTATTTGCAAAGCTCTTCTCTAGCACCATGTTTCAAATTTCAATTTTCTTCCTGTCTGCTTTCTTCATAGCCTAGCTTTCATCGCCATGCATTGTGATTGGGAGCCATTGTGATCAAATGGTTTGAACGATCTTGACCTTGGTCTCTAGTGAAATGTCCTTACATTTGGTGACGTTTTCTGGTTCCTTCATTGCTGCCCTCCCAAGTCTCAGTCCTTTGAATGGCTACAGTCTGTATTTGAATTGATGACTGAGGCAACATATGTGAAATCACAATTTCAGTTTCTTTATTAATAGCACTAAAGTTCTGTCATTCTTCTGTGGACATGATATTTGTTTTCTTAATATTCACCTGCAGTGCTTTCTTTTACTTTAACAGGAGTTGTTCTAAGTCATTGCTGCTTTCTGCCAGTAGTAGATTGTCATCTGCATATTTTAAATTAGTGGTGTTTCTGCCACCAATTTTCACTCCTGCCTCTCATACGAACCAGTTTTCCTTATGATAGGTTCTACATACAGATTGATCAAATAGGGAGATAAAATGCATCTTTGTGTGACACCTTTGCCTAAGGGAAACCATTCTGTTTCTTCATATTCTGTCTTAACTATTACAGTGATCAACAAATATGGAAAACAAAACAATGACCCACAGACTGAAAACATTCAACAAATATATATTCCAATGCTCAAGAAGGGAAATGCAGAAGAAGGCCATTGTATTAATCTCCCATGCAAACAAAGTTATACTGAAAGTGTTGCAACAAAGAATAACACCGTATATGGAGTGAGAAATTTAGGGGTTTTGACAGGGAAAGAGACCTGACAGTGGGGGTATCTTATCGCCCTCCAGGTCAACTTGAGACCCTGGATGATGTCCTGACAGGCCAGATTCTAAGGATATCTCGGGGGAGAGTCACAGTAATTATGGGAGATTTCAATCTCCCGGATATTACTTGGGAGACTCACTCGGCAGTGACAGTCAGGTCTCGTTGCTTCCTAGGAGCTATAGAGGGAGGGTTTTTCACACAGTGGGTCCAAGAGGCGACAAGGGAGGGAAACATCCTTGACTTGGTCTTGACCAATAGGGAGGAACTGATAGATGAAGTAACTTATTTTATATTGTTAATTTATATTATTATAATTTATATTATTTTAATTGATTCATGTTGTGAGCCGCCCCGAGGCTTCGGCGAATGGGGCGGCATAGAAACTTTCTAAATAAATAAATAAAGTACAGATTAGGGGAGCTCTGGATGCGAGTGATCACTTCATCCTTTGCTTTGAGATCAGGGGACTGGGGACGTGCAGCAGGTCGAGCACTAGAA
Source organism: Varanus komodoensis (assembly GCF_004798865.1). Classification (NCBI taxonomy): domain Eukaryota; kingdom Metazoa; phylum Chordata; class Lepidosauria; order Squamata; family Varanidae; genus Varanus; species Varanus komodoensis. The sequence continues at coordinate 174,243 of NW_025335523.1, forward strand.
GCTGGGACTTCAAGAGGGCCAACTTTGGCCAACTGAAGGCCAGACTGGGGAAAGTCTCCTGGGATAGGTTACTGGAAGGTAAGCGAGTTGAGGAGGGGTGGATAGCACTCAAAAGGGAGGTTTTGGAGGCGCAAGCCTTGACGATACCTCTAGTCAGTAAGGTGGGGAGGTGGAGGAGAGTGCCGCCATGGATGCGAAAGGAGGTGGTTAGAGGGATTAGATGAAAGAGGAACCTCCGTAGGAAATGGGTACTGGGGAAAATAGACAAAAGGGTATACCGGGAGGAGGAAGCCCGTTGCAGAAGGATTCTTCGCAAGGCTAAGGCTGATTATGAGCTGTGACTTGCCACGAATATCAAGAGCAACAAAAAGGGCTTCTTTCAGCATGTAAATAGGAAGAGGAAGGGGAGACAAGTGGTGGGACCACTAAATAAGGAGGAAGGCGATCCAGTGACTGATATGAGGGAACAGGCACAGATGCTAAATGACTATTTTGCCTCTGTGTTCTCCCCAAAGCAGGATGGGGGATATCCGCATAGAGATTAGATGAGGGTGGGGACTTAGAGGCACAGATTAGAGTCACCCCCCTTGAAGTCGAGGGGCTCCTCAGGGCATTGGACATTACAAAGGTGCCAGGCCCTGACGGGTTACACCCAAGAGTACTTAGAGAGTTGGCAGGGGTTCTCTCACGCCCGCTGGCCTCCATTTTTGAGGCCTCGTGGAGAATGGGTGAAGTTCCAGAGGACTGGAGGATGGCGTCAGTGGTCCCAATTTTCAAAAGGGGTAGTAGAAAGGACATGGGGAATTATAGACCGGTTAGCCTTACGTCCATTGCAGGAAAAACAATGGAAAGGCTCATAATAGAGAGAGATCTAGTGATGCTAGATAGGGAAGGGAGGCTGACAGCCACACAACATGGCTTCTGCAAAAACAGGTCCTGCCAGACAAACCTTGTGGAATTCTATGACAAGGTTTCCAGATGGCTAGATGGAGGGGATGCAGTGGATGTAGTATACCTGGATTTCAGCAAGGCCTTTGACAAAGTGCCCCATGATATCCTGGTGGAGAAACAGGAGTTTTGGGATACACCAAAGCACTGTCCGGTGGATTAGGGCATGGTTGACTGACAGTAAGCAGAAGGTAACCATTAGCGGGAAATCATCGGGATGGAGGCCAGTAACAAGCAGGGTCCCCCAGGGCTCTGTCCTGGGGCCGATCCTATTTAATCTTTTCATTAACGACATGGGAGAAGGGGTGAACAGTCTGCTGATCAAATTCGCAGACGACACTAAAACTGGAGCAGTGGCCACAACTGAGGAGCAGGTACTCCAGATCCAAAAGGATCTGGACAGACTATGGAAGTGGGCAGGAGACAACAGGATGGCGTTCAATGTGGATAAGTGCAAGGTCTTGCACTTGGGGCATAGGAATAGGTGTCATAAGTACAGGTTAGGTGACAAGTGGCTGGAGAGCAGCACTTGTGAAAGGGACCTTGGGGTACTGGTTGACTGCAGGCTAAACATGAGTCAGCAGTGTGATGCGGTGGTCAAGAGGGCAAACGCCACCCTTGGTTGTATAGCCAGAAGTGTGGCTTCTAGATCAAGAGAGGTATTACTACCACTCTACACGACTCTAGTGCGCCCGCAATTGTGCTCAGTTTTGGGCCCTTCATTACAGAAAGGATATAGCCAGGTTGGAGTCAGTGCAGCGTAGGACCACAAGGTTGGTGGCCAGTTTGCAGGGGATGGGGTATGAGGCGAGACTGAGGGAACTGGGTCTCTTCAGCCTGAAGAAGAGGAGACTCAGAGGGGATATGTTGGCGACATACAGGTATGTGAGGGGATGTCACATGGAGATGGGTAGAGACCTGTTCTCCCCTGCAGAGGAAGGCAGGACACGCTCCAATGGAGCAAAGCTCAGGGAGCCTAGGTTCCATTTGGATGCCAGGAAGCATTTCCTGACAGTCAGGACCCCAAGGATGTGGAATGGGCTTCCACGAGAGGTCGTTGAGGCCCCATCAGTGCGGGTGTTCAAGGATAGGCTGGACGTCCACATGGTGGGTATGTCGTGAGCGGAGCCGGCTGGTGCCAGAGGTCAGACTAGATGGCCCGGGAGGCCCCTTCTGACTCGCTCTGTTTCTATGTTTCTATGGAGTGAGAAATGCCAGACGTCCAAGCTGGATTCTAAAAGGAAGAAGCACTAGAGATCATATTGCAAATATATGTTGGCTACTGGAATGCACCAAAGAATTTCAGAAAAAGACCAGTCTCTGCTTATTGACTACAGCAAAGCCTTTGACTGTGTAGCTTGCAAGAAGCTATGGATGGTCCTGAAAGAAACGGGTGTGCCTCTACATTTGATTCTCTTGATGCCTAACCGGTGCCACAAGCAAGAAGCTACTGTTTGACTTTACTCTCACCTCTGTGCATGTCAGCTGCACAGATTCCCTTTCTTGTTTGATCTAGTTAGTGACAACAATACTTGTCTTTGTCCTTTGCCCTTCCCCAGTAGCTCGTAAAGTGTCTCCTAGCCTGGGGGTATCATCTTCTGGCACTATCTCTTGTTTCATTTTGGATTGTTTCATCACAGGATTGTAAGGGTAAAAAATAGGCACAAGTGGCTTATCATTGGCTTCTTCTGTGCAGTATTAACTAGACTTAGCTTGAGCATCACTCTGCCGGTGTTGTCTTCAACTACTGTTGTGCCTCAGTAGCTGCCCTTCAGAAGGTTCTGCATCCCCATCATAATTAGTGAGATCCATTCTTCTTGTTGATGTGACGGTGGATGCATCTTCGTCTGGCCTCAGCCTTGACCACTCCTCCTTGGGTGACCCTGCCAGGAGACCAGCCTAGTGAGACTGTTCTCACTATTCTATCAGGATTGGTAGTGCGGTCCTGTGCATTTACAAGGCGCCTCTGTGCCAGTGTGTTTCTCAAACTCAGCGGCTGCTTTGTGGGACAAAAGTTAATGAATACTGCATGTCATCCGCTCTGTTTATAGTATAGTCAAATGCTGCGTCCCTGTGCATAGTGTTGTGCTTATGGAGAAGTTTGAAAGGTCGTGTGCACTGTATCATTTGCACTTACAGAGCAAGCACATGACACAGGCCACAGTGCGGTTTCAGAACTGTGGCAGAAGCAAGAATTCATGTTGCTTCGGCTGGGTTTCTTTTAAAGCGTCTGGTAAATGCATGTGCGAAACAAGGGTGGTGCGGTTATTTTCAGTGGGGTCGTTTTGCAGAGTCATCGTAGCTTGCTATACAGACTAATCATCCAACCTGGTCACAGGAAGAAAAGAAATGCATGTCCTACATATCCTGTCCCCTGCTTGAGGTCAGGCAAAGGTTGGGGGAAATGTAGAAAAACTACAGCTTTAAAGTTGTAGGACTTACACTGCTAGACTGGCATGCACATGACTCAGTAGCACACAGAAACAGAAACTGAAGTGAGAGGGAAGGTATAACGCAGGCTGAGCAGAAACAGGCCTTTCTGAAGGACTGAACTGGGATCCGATTAAGCAGGCAGATCATATAGCCCCTGAGTCAAAAGGAAGTCATCGGCTTCATGCTTAGACACTGAGCAGCACTGCACTGAGTGGATCCCATTTGGGCTTCGCAGTTCGAGGCTGGCTTATAAAATATGGATGGCAGCATTATCAGAACAGCTGACTCACTGCAGCAGGTTAATACAAGCAATAGCAAAACGTGACCTTTTTACTGAAACCTTCATTAACAAAAGACATAATATATGAACTATAGGAAGCTGCCTAATCTTGTGGCTGGCCCTTGGTCCCATGAACGCAGACTGCAACTCTGCAGGGGTTTGGAGAGGAGTTTTTTATAACCCTGCCTGGAAATCCCAAGGAACAAAACGAGCCTTCTGCAAACAAACCAGGGAGTTGCCACTGAACTGCATCTTCTCTCCGTTAACTACGCTCCACTAGAAATCCAAAGGTGTTATCTGGTGAATGGCTATGGTGAACAAAATGCTATATGTCGCTGGTTTATGTTACAATGTTGGCTTCATTGTATGCAAAATAAAAATTGTGCTTACACAAATGTGCTGTAGCAGCTCCAGTATGGAAAAGCAAGCCATGCATGCATAGTGCTTTAGTGTTCATGCATGTTTATTTGCATAGCACATGTGTGATAAAGAAAACATGCATCCAACTCAGAAATTTAACTTCTAGATAACCTAAAAGAGTCAGTAGCAGATAGGGCTTGTCCCTAGCAAACAAATGCAGCTGGAGCATTTATGTGTCCATGGGGAGGAGGGAGACACTATGTTGCCACCTTTTATCAAAAGGAATCTGACCAAAGCTTTTTCCAAAAAGAAAAAAAAAAAAGAACTAAGGACCCAGTAAAGTGGAAAGAAGACGCTGAGATGTACTGCCATAAAATTACTGCTTTGAAATAAATGTCTGTGTGCAGCTGAGCAGATCCTTGATTCCAAACTGAGAGAGCTCATTAGGCATGCCTTTAGACTTTACTTCTTGGATAGAAGGGATACCTTTGCTTTTCTTGTAAGACTGAAAAAGGTCCAGTGTCATTTTTCATCATCAATTCTGTACACACTGTCCTAGATAGAAATCAGTAAGTTATAATTTCCTTACAGGAAACTGTACTTTACAGGAAACTGTTTTTGTTACCTACCACCATAGGTAACTAAACCCCGAGACAACACAAGTGCTCTGCAGAGTTTGAGAACCAGTATGGAAGAAAAGTGAAGTCCACAAATTAGTAAAACAGCATCCTGTTTTACAACTAGGGTTGAGGAAACTAAGAAAACTTGCTGAGAAGGAAGCTATAATCAAGATTAGTTTTAAAGTGATAGAAATGAGTCTACATGAATGTGCATCAAATTGTACAGTGCGATTCTTTAGCTTTCAATTCAAGTTAAAGCCAATGGATTTATTAGTGGAATGTTGTGGAGCTACCTGGCTTTGCTCAGACCACTGGATTCAGAGAAAGAGAGAAAGACGCTCTGGGCAGCCATCTGCGGGAGCCCGTCTGCGAGTGCTGGGATCCTGGCTCAAGATGGTGGATGCTCATACGGGCCCTATCTTGTTGTTGAGCTATGGCACACTTAAAAATAAGTTCAGGTTATTTCTGGAAAAAATTAGGCCCATTCTTCAAGTGTTGGACCACACAACTAATTATGCCATGGTGCAGATGACCGTGGATTTAATGTTACTTGGTTTTAGTGCATTATTTTTGGGCTTTTATCTGTTTTTTATTGTTCACCACTCTGGAATCTGTCTAGATATGGATCAATATGCAAACTCAAATAAAAACATGAAAGTTTGGCTGACTGACCCAAGATACTGAGATCCTGATTGTGTTTACTCAGTTGGAGAAGAAAAGAAGACTCTCTGGACTATTATTTTATTTATTTATTTATTTTCAAGTCTGAGTTAGGATATAGCACAGAAAAATAGGTTTGTCAGAATCTTCCATTCTTTGCATTGCTTTTTTCATCTTTGTTTTGCCTGGTGTAATTTAACCTCAGTTCATCAGAGTCAGCCTTATTATTAAACCTCACAATATGGGTATGGCTCAGAGCAGTGATGGCAAACCTTTTAGAGACCGAGTGCCCAAACTGCAACCCAAAACCCACTTATTTATCGCAATGGGCCAACACTGCAATAAAACCTGAATACTTAGGTTTTAGTTTAGAAAAAACAACTCACAACCAGTCCAAGCAAATATATATATATATATCCTTGGCAGCGCACTAACCGGCCATGCGAAAGCTTGGCCAAGTCACGGCTAATGAGTTGTGGCTTGTGACATCATCACCTGGTGCCGCTACTCCTTTCTGAGCATGCACATGGGTCCTATGTGCGCTGTTATCCGATGCTCGGCTGCTGGGGCGATGCTGGGGTGGCTTCGCTCTCGTGCCGACAGAGAGGGCTCTGTGTGCCTGCTGCGGCACACGTGCCATAGGTTCGCCATCACTGGCCTAGAGGATGTCTCATCAGCTTACTCCCGAGATGATGCAGATGTAACTGCTTCACTCCAACATCCCTAATGGCTGTTCTCAGTCTCTGCACAGGAGTCCAGTAGATGGAACTGTTGGATAAAAGGGACAACTCCAGATGCTCTCGGTCATTAGGGAGCTCCTGTATCCACAGCTGTTTATCTTGCTCCCCCACTTCGATCTGTGCCTTGATCAGCTCCTTTCCTCTACTTCCTCCCTTTCCTTCTTCTCTTTGCCCCTGCCACAGGCAACATGCGCTTTCTCCCCAAGGGAAAGAAGTACCTGTTTTCACGCCTTCACTTAACACTGACATGCTAAGCTTTAGAGAATGCTTGCAGTTAAACAAGGTTAGATAGCCTTCTTCAGTGATGCTTATAAAAACACCATCAATGTAAATTGGTTTGAACTGCCTAGCTGTGCCCCGTGTGTATTCCCTCTAAGACTCAATGCAGTTCTACCACACTTTCTTTGGCAATTCTGCTGTAAGCCAGAGGAACAAGGGAGAATTTCAAGGACAAGAGGAAAGCACAAAAGGAGGGACAAGAGGGAAATGATGTAAAGTTCAAAATGCCAGGCGTGGTCTTGCAAGACTGTCAGCAAGAAAGCTTTCTCTCTTGGAAAGCATTGGGCTTCCTCCATTATTGTTCCCTAGCAAGCTTTGCCTCACCTAGGTTATCTGCCTGCTGAAATCGGAGGGTGGGAATTGAATAAACTGTCCCACTGTCTCACTGCACATCAGCCTCTGAATGGAATGAGGCACAGCAGTGCCACAGCACCTTATGCCACGTGGTCATTAGGATGAAGTGCCCAGCGGGGGGAAGAAAGCAGAATGCAGCTCAGATAGGGATTGGCCTAGCCCAGGAGTCGGCAACCGTTAACACTCAAAGAGCCATTTGGACCCGTTTCCCATACAGAAGAAAATACTGGGAGCCGCAAAACCCTTTTGCCATCTAAAATGGAGATAACACTGCATATATTGTTTTTTACCTTAATGCTATGTATATCTTCATTATGATTTAGCTGCAGTTCTTGTTCAGTCACTAAAAACTGTTATTTTTAATCTTACATTATAAACTAGTAGGACTCCTTTCGTATATTTTGAATAGGAGAACAGCTTCCTGAAGAGTCAAAGTCAGTGCTAAAGGGCTGCGTGCATTAAACAGCAAACCCCATAAGTTCGTCAGCAGTAAAAGCAAATGAATCTACCCATGTATAATTAAACATTTGGTTTTCTTCAGAAACTTTTCTTCAATTTATCCATGGTTGGCCTATGCGGGGGGGTGGGGGGGAGGCTCAATAAATTGGCGTGGGGGTGGGTCTGCAGATCGACAGAGATATAGGTGTGTTTAGTGAGTGATTAGCAGATAAACAGTCAAGTGCTGTGAATTGTGACAGGTCCCAAGCGCAGCTTTTAACATTCAGATGAAGGAGATTACATTGGGACAAAGAGAATCCTTTCAGCAGCAGTTTCGTGTAACATGAGAGCCTGGAGGAAGCTTGTTCCACTCTTTCCCTGCAATGTTGCAATGTACTTAACCAGCTAGTGCAGCGTTCCTCATCATCACCTATTGGTATTTTGTAACTTGGAGCCTCAGCTGCAGATCAGCAGCTGTCACGAGTGTTTTGAGCGACGGAGCCGCAGCAGAGGGGTTCAAGAGCCACGTGCGGCTCCGGAGCCACAGATTGCTGACCCCTGGCCTAGCCCTTGGCCCCAGTGTCTTCCTCTGGAATATCCCATTCCCAGTTGCAACTGTGGGCGTAGGAGCAGAATGTATGTTTCTTTCTGTGCCAACTGTTGGGAGGACATAGGGCTGCACCCTCAAATAATTACGTCTCTTTTTTTTATGACATTTACTTCAGTGCAAAGCATATGCTTCAAACACTGACTGTAAAATTAAAAATGATCACATTTAATTCTGCCTTTACTAAATGTATAAAAAGAAAATGGGCAAAATACCATTATTTATTTTTACAGACATTCAACTCAAATTCAGATATGATGCAAAGAATAAATGATCTGATTTCCTCCAGCCCACTAAATTACAGGGTGCTAAATTCCATTCAGAATGAATCCATTTGTTTAAAATACTGTGTATGTTTAAGCTGGTATCTTGTTCTTAACAACAGATGTCTTTGTTTGCAGCTGATAATTCAAATAGTAGATTTTTTTAATAGAAAAGTTAAATTTATTTCAAATGTAGCATTTTGAAATATTTTTATTTTTAACTTGCTTGGGTTTTTTAAAAATCTTATTTTAATCCTTGGAAAATGTAGCATGAACAGACTTTTTAGATTACAGATATAATTAGTATACAGTTTTAAAGCTAACTGATACGTGAAGTTTTGAGTGGGCGATTCAAAAATTCTTTCCCCAGAAAGTAAACCAAAACAACTGCAATTCAATAATAGAAATCACTGATAGCTTTTCCTCCTCCCTTTATTGCAAATGATGTAGACATTTTGGAAAAGATCTGAACAATTCATTAATGGTTTTCTAGCCGCTGCTTCTTATTCCCATTTCAGAATCAATCTGTCTCAAGCACAGTGCTAAACAAGCCAGAACACTCATTTTTAGAGATGAAATGTTGTCATTCTCTTGAATTCTATTAAAACAATGGCTCTAAACAAACCATTTCATCTAAAGGGAGATTTTTGTGAGACACCCTTGTGTATGTAACATTGAACTAAGCATTGTTAGTTTCCATGGAGGGAATTTTCTGACTGCTGCTTTTTACTGTTTGCACTACCATACAGAAAAGTAAGCAGGCTGAATCTTCCAGGGCTTTGTGTATGTATCCCATTGCAAAAGCCCTAGAGGTCCCAGGTGACACTGTACAGAATGTTTAGTGTTAGCCTTCATTTAATAAATGGACTTGCACATCAGAAATGAAGAACATGTAGCCCCCCAGATCCTGAAATACAATTTCCACCATCTTGCCCAACTGGCTATATTGCCTTGGGCTGGTGGCAGTTGGAATCTAGAAACATCTAAAGAACTACATGGTTTTCACCTCTGCTGTACACAGAAGACACTTAAATTCTTTTAGCACCAAGTTCTTTAAAGGGCTCGGAGTTTGCTATTCCTGTTGTAAACCTCCAGCCTCTGTTATCTTTGGGAAGACAATAGCAACCCAGTCACGTATACGCAGCTGTAGGAATTGTCTGTGGACTTTGCACTGATTGTTTAGTATGATCTTTAACTTTTATTTATTTAGCTTTTTATCCTTTCTGGTTTTGCACTATAACTGAACTGACCTTAGAACTTTACAACCATCGTTTAGAATTAGTTGGGGTTCAGGGTCTTGGATTAAAGGACAAGAAAGGAGTCTTGTGGCTCCTTAAAGACCAACAAATATATACTGGCACAAGCTTTCATGGACGCAACTCACTTCATCAGATGCAAACTAGCAGATTTCCACAAGCTGGTATTGGCTTAGGGCAGGGTATAGATGTAAACTGTGATGGCAGATGAAATCAAAATGTGGCACACAAGTTTCCATGAAAGTTCATGTCAGAATACATTTGCCAGTCTTTAAGGTGACACGGGACTCTTTGCTACTCCAGAAAATGTGTTTTAATTGATCAAGACTACATGCAAGCCATTTTCTCTCAGCCTCAGTTACTTCTTTGCTTCCAAAATGAGACTCTTTAAACTTACTTCAGTGAATTTGAAGGATTCTGCTGTAAGAATGAGTGAGAATACCTACTGCATCAGCAGGAGGGCCTGCCACACTGTTTGCAACAGTGATCCGCCAGCCATAAGTCTCAGGAAAGCCCATCAGTAAGGCAGCTGCCATTCCTGTAGTAATTCACATCTAGAGCTATGCTGCATCCATGTCACAGCTAATAACTCTCAATAGAATCATCCTCTTTGAAGTTGCATAACCCTCTTTTAAAGCCGCATAAGAGTCCATTGCCCTATTTCATGACAGCAAATTTCACATTTTAATGCTGTGTCAAACAGTACCTTGTTTCTGTACCGGCCTGTACAGCAACCTACCTCTTTCTACTATACTTCTTACAGATTTTATAGATTCAAAGATAAAAACAGATTTTCACTTTTCAACCAGTTTCTAATATGCCCACTATAAATATGTTTTATTTCAGTACCAGCCACTGCAATCTCTCCCTCCCACCACCATTTTTGCTTTAAGGTTCCTGGCATTCTCATCATCTCTTTCTCTAATTGCTCTTTTTATGTGTGTTCTTTTCCCCACCCCATGATCGCAATTTATTTCTGTATGCTCTCTGCCAAGTTTAACTATCAAAAAATTATCCTCATCTTTCCTTCATAGAAAGACAGAAGGGATGAAATGCATTTTGTTCATTAAAAAGGGCTGTGGAAATTATGATTACTTATTATGGAATAAACTGCAGATGCTCACATGAAACAGGAAGGCTTTTCTCTGATTACATTATGTAATGTTCCAGATGTCAGCGTCAGCTGTGAAGGTTTCGGCTTTGTGGTATTTGATGCTCAGGCAAGCATGCCAGCATCAAGCTATTCAAAAGGAATGGAACCAATGTAAGTGAAACCTGCATGCTGCAGGATGCTGACTCCAGGGAATGCACCGTGTCTTCGATGGCATCCCAGCCAGCATCACTGATTGTAATGGATCCTCATCCATGGACATGCACTATGTTTTCATTAATGGGTAGCAATGCTAACAGGGGGAGCTGGCTGGCTTTTTAGAAAACGAAGAAGCAGAATAGTGGCTATACATCCTGTCTCGTATCCTGGGCTCTAGAAAGGCTAGAGAACTGCAAGCAAGCTGGGAGACTGGAGAGAATGGCTTATCCCTGAGGGGTCGATGGAGCTTGCCTCCCTCCTCCTGCAGACATCCATAAGCATGGGTGAAGTTTGGAATGGTGGTGCTCCCCCCATGCCATGTCTTTCTTTTTCTGCCCTCCTATATGTTCCATTATGCATTGTGGGACAGCACAGGTGCAGAAATAGACATGTGTGGTTTAGCGTGATAGCCGAACAGTAGCTCACTATCCAAGTCCAGAAAAAAGAATGGGAATGCTCCAGGAGAGGCCTTGTGGGAGGGTGACATTTGTAAAGCACGCACTAACTACTGTGCACGAAGAGTCACAGTCCCGCGATACATGCCTTGTAGAGTGGTCAGAGTCAAGGATTTGCAGTCACAGACAGACAGCAAGAAGTGCTCCACGAGGCAGGCCACTTGCATGGACACCAAAGGCCTAAGAGGGCCTGGTGCCTCATAGCTGGGCTTTCCAGAAAGTCAGCCTCACTGCCCCTTCCAAGTCTGTCCTCTGCCGTTTACGGTGCTGCTCCTCTCAGCTGAGCGCGATGGAATCCCAACCCCAGAGCTGATATACCAACTTCCTCTGGTTGGGCCTCACCTGCCCATCTTGGGGTGTGTTTTTGTGGAACCAGAGACCAGAATGAGGCAGGTGTGCGTGGAATGAGGTGCTGCAGCCAGTCCCTGAAGGAAGCCACTTCAGCATGGAGGAATCTGGTCATGCCTCTGCATTGCATTTTTTCAGTCATTCCTGTTAAGAAGTAATTGCAGCCTGATTTAAAAAGGAAGTAAAAATCTAGGACTTTCTCATGGCTGGGTTTGGGCAGTAGCATGTCCACCAAGAAACAAAAGGTAGCAGCAACAACTGCTACATGAATCTTGACAGTATGTTTTTCTGAGCTTTTAAACATTTTAAAACTTACCTTTACAATGTACAATACTTTGCTTTTACCTTACCTTTGCTTTACCTTACAATAAAGGACTGCTGTTACTAAACCCATAGTGCAATTTATTGAGGATGAGAATGTGGTGTGTGTGTGAGAGAGAGGCAGAGGGAAAACCTGCCATTTTTAGCCCTTGTGGAAGATCCAGGTGTGCCTCTTCTCATCTCTCTCTTACTGTTGGTCTTGGAGCGGAGACAGTGTAACACACAGCCCCCACAGTGTTTTCTAATCTACTGTAGAAATAAAGCACCGATTGTGCAATGCCTTTAGAGCAGAAACTACCGGTGTGTTGCAAGCTGAGCAGGGCACCTCACCCCCCCATCCCAATATTAACCACACACACACACACACACACACACACACACACAGAGAGAGAGAGAGAGAGAGAGAGAGAGAGAGAGAGAGAGAGAGAGAGAATGTTCCTTTAAAGGAAAAATATGCAGCTTCAAAATAATATTGCTGTAGTTTGACATTCAAGCCATGCAAAAGTTGTATTGCTGGCTGTTGTGGAAGAATGGCTAACAATGTGAAACGTGAAAATAATGCCCTGGGTTCTCTAGAAGTTTAAAACCACATGACATATACCAATTTTTTCTTCTGATGTTTTCTTCTTCTGCCTACAGCCTCTTTCCCCAGCCTGGTTCCTTCAGAGATTTTAGACTTCAGCTCCAGTCACGGTGCTCAAGGGTTGGGAATACTAGGTTTCCAGTTTGAAACTTCTGGATGACTTCTGCTTGGGAAAGGCTGAGCTGGAGAGGGCTCACCAATGTTTCTAGCAGAAACCATTCTGGAACTAATGTAGTGAAGTTGTCAATATTGCAAAGTGCAGTGATGCCATGAAACGCACAAGATAATAGTCCTATACTAGATGTACTGTTTTGCGTAGCGGGCATTTTTCTCTTGCTGTTTTTTTTCTTTTTAGTCCTTGCTTCAAATTCAAATAAATTTAGTGATCATACTGCTTCTTGAATGTAACACTCTTCTGCATTAGTGCTGTTCAGTTTTCAGTATCTTCTACTTTTCTGTGTAGGCTTCTGTACACAGGTGTGTTGTGGTGCCTATCTATGCCTGTTAGGACCAAAAACTTCTCTGTCGCTTTGACTCCCACTGGAAAAATTCCTCTGGGTACCCAAGTTCTCATCTCAGTGGAAGCTCAACAAAGGTCCACAAAGTTTAACCTTCTGCCTCAAAATTCTTCCAGAATCAGCCAACGTTATTCTGTGCCGGAGCTTTCAGATTCCCAGCTAGCAAAATGAAATAACAACACATTACCATGGGTGGCCAAACTGAGGCTTGGGAGCTGCATGCGGCTCTTTGAGTTTATTTTGCAGCTTGTGGCTTGCTGCTCGCTGCCCACAGCCACTGACCACAGGTGCCCACTTGCTGCCCGCAGCCACCGCCTGTGGGTGCCCACTTGCAGCTATCAAACATCTGCACTTCCCCCGTGTGGCTCTTCCAATGAGCAAGTCTGGCCACCCCAGGAATATTTCTGAACCTGTCTCCATTTCCAAAGTTGCTCCGACTTCCTGAATTACCCATTGCTCTGGTAGCCATCTATTTGCTAGGCAAATGGAGGAGATGAGGGCACCCACAGTTTTCTAAATCTGCCTTTCATTCTGACATGGAAGCAAGAAAACAAGACTCTCTTGTCAGAAACTTGCACATCTGTTCCACATTTCTGCAGCTTCTGTGGTTAAGAGAGCAGCTATGGTGGCTACAACAGCCAAACATCTCCAGCCTTCTGGACTTCATGTTCCCCTCCCTCCCTGGAACATCAGCGACATGTGACTCTCCGTTTATTTTGCATTCCTTTTCAAGACTGTCAACCTTGAAATTCATATGCTACCCTCAGCCACACACCTGTATGTGCCATGTGCAAAAACATTTCCACGTGGCACATGCTGTTTGAGATCCAGTTTCACAAATGTAGCAAGTCTAGAAATGTATGACTTTGGCAGAGACATTCTCCACTATTTTATATCATGTTGTTCACATGATATGTATGTGTGTATACAATAGTATCTGAATTGGTGTTACTTTTCAGAGCTGCAAATTGACTACTTAAGGTTTTTGTTTCTTAACATGTCCTTCTTGCCAGTGATCGCTGAAGTGACAGCTAGTGACAGCTCCTCCAAAGTCCCCAAGCAGCACATTGGAACAGCTGTCACTGATTTACCACATTGTTAAATTGCCCTTTGCTTTTTCTTAGTTTCCAAGTCATTGGCAGGTGTGAACCCTTGGGTAATCGTAAGAAAAAGCCTTTTTTTGTCAATGTTATGGGAAGTTCTCCTGAAGGAACCATCCAGAAAGAAGGCTGCAACAATCTTTGCATTTTAATTTGTGTTCTCTGTTTGTCTGTCAAAAGTAAGCTGTCCAGGCAAGCCAAGCCTTGAGGGCCCTTTGTGAGAGAAGATGGCCAGTAGCTTAACCCGTTTGCAGCGTGATCCTTCTGTGTTTGAGTCCTTTTTGAGGTGAGTAGGTCCATGTCCACTCAAATACTTTGGCCACCTAATGAGAAGGAACAACTCACTGGAGAAGACCCTGATGCTGGGAATGATTGATGGCAAAAGGAGAAGGGGATGGAAGAGGATGAGGTGGCTGGATGAAGTCACTGGGACAGTTGGCATGAGCTTGGGTGGACTCCAAGGGATGGTGGAGGACAGGAGAACCTGTCCGAATGTTGTCCATGAGGTCGTGATGGGTCAGGCATGACTTTGCAATTAAACAACAAGCAACAGGTCCGTGTCCTTGCTTTTTTCCATCCTTTCCTGAGATGTTAGATATTTGGGAAGGCGGAAAAGTGAGATTTACCCCTTTTATGGAAGTTTTGGCAGCTAGCTCGACAAGGTAAGGCTTTTAAAAATGGGCTTTTTAGTAGATTCACCAGGGAGTTCTTTTATATTTATAGTCATATGTCCCTGTCAAAACCTCCTGATTAGCCTGTTAAAAACCCACTTTTAAAAAGAAGCTTGATCTTCAACAGCTGTCAAAACGCCATGTTTTCATAATTGGGGTTACTTTCATTTTTCCATTTTCCTGAGCACACAGTCTCAGAAAATAGCAGAAAAGAGGCGCAACGGCTACTCCGGCTGTATAGCACCCCTCTGATTCCCCCCTCGGTCACCCTACTGGGCCAAAGACTTCCTTATTGGTAGCACAGTGTGTGGTCATTACAGAGGGCCCCCGGCTGGTTCCTAGGCTGAAAGTGGTCTGAGAGCTGCTTCCTTCTTATCCCATTCCATGCACAGCAGTTAGACTTGTCTTTAAAAGTCCTCAATTTTTGTGCTATTTTAAAAAGTCTACCTAACAGGAATAAATTGGGGAAGGTCTTAGCTGGAAGGTAAAGATTATCTCCCCCCTCAGTGTAAGCAGTAACCTTCTGATGATCACCTCACATACAGCTTTAGGTTTGAAGAAAGCATTCCTACACAGTAGCTCTGGGAAGGAAAGCTGAGACTTCCCCCACCCCCACAAAATCAGTAGATTGTTTTGGGTCCATGCACTGAAACGACTGGAAATAATTCTAGCTATTTCAGCTACCGTGGGGTGGTGAGAAGCCTCCAAATCTTTCTACATAACATTAATGCCAAAGCAGACAGTGTGCTCTGCAAAGGCACAATGCAGAACTCCTTGTAATAGTGAAGTGCCTCAAACAGACTGAGTAAACGAGACTGAACGTTGGAAGCTTGTCAAAGTATAGAATAGCCTTTTACTTGTATACGATAGTCTTTTACTGTATTTTAAGCTATTTTAAATTGATTTTAGCAATGCTGCTTTTTATGGTCGTTGTACTGTATTTTATTGTTTTCCTTTATATATTGTTGTAAATCACCCAGAGAGCTTCAGCTATGGGATGCAATAAGGAAGGAAGGAAGGAAGGAAGGGAGGAAGGAAGGAAGGAAGGAAGGAAGGAAGGAAGGACAGTAGTCATT
>NW_025335524.1:0-1715 GCF_004798865.1 Varanus komodoensis
TGCCCAGATCCCTCAGTCTTCCCTGCTGAGCTGTACTGGATCAAGGAGGCTGGCGCCCCCTTTTCCCAGCACGAACAGGTCAGCCTGGGAGGGGGCGCAAAGGCTTAAGAGCCCCCCCCCCCAGCACCATGGGAAAGAACATGCTTTGCTCCACTTTGCTCCAAACTCCACTTTGTAGTTTGATCATCACCATCCTCAATTTTATTTCTTTATTGCTCCATGGCCAACGGTCTCTGTTCAGTTTACAGCAATCCATAAACCAAACAATGAAGCACCTGCAAAGCCGCCTGACTCCCCAGAAGGGAGCCCCGGAGAGCCCGTCCGGTTTCCCTGCTCCCAGATCCTGCTGCCCCGTTGCTCAGCTCCACCCCGCCCTGCTCAGCCCCCTGGCAGGAGCGGCCCGGCAGCCGCCTGAGCGTCGCATCCTGTTGTGGACTCCTGCTCGGCCGCGGATCTGCAGCCATTTGGATCCTCCCCGCTTGCAGGGCTGTGAGCCGAGCGTTCCCCACCCTGTCGCGATGCCCCCAGTTTCTTTTCCTGCTGCAGGACTCGGCATTGGTCCCCGCCGAGTCTCAGTCAGTTGCTCTCAGCCCAGCACCCAACCTGTCATGGCCACCCTGAATCTTCTCTCTGTCTCCCAGTTGACCAGCTATCGCCCAGTAGGGAGCCCTCAGGAGGTCCTGGCTGCCTTCCAGCCAAGAGGCCTCTCCGCCCCTTCTGCCCTGGGCCATGTCCTGCCACGCTTTGCACTGGGTCGAGCCCCAGACTGCATTTTCCCTCTTCCCTCCTGCTCCACTTTCCTTTCATGCTGTGCCTTCCTCATCTGCGCAAACTGCCGCGGAAGCCAGTTTGGCAGCCCTACTTTCCATGCCCAGTGAGGCTTCGGGCGGGGGGGGGGGATTGTGCTTCTCCCTCAGCCGCCCCTCCCGTGCTCTGCAGCAGCATCTCTGGGCTTTGGAGGGCTCAGAGCTAGAGGTGGGGTCCGCTGTCGGCCTGACCTGGGCCAGAGCCTGAACCCCAGCGAGGTGAATCAGCCGGTAGAAACAGGTTTGAGCTGACAAGACTGAGCATCGACATCTTAGGAATCAGTGAACTAAAATGGACAGGAAGGGGCAAATTTGATTCAGATGACCATCAGGTATACTACTGCGGGCAAGAATCCCTCAGAAGAAATGGAGCAGCCTTCATAGTCAATAAAAGAGAGGGAAAAGCAGTACTGGGATACAGTCTCCAAGATGACAGAATGATCTCAGTTCGAATCCGAGGCAAACCATTCAACGTCACAGTAGTCCAAGTCTCTGCCCCAATCACTGGCGCTGAAGAGGCTGAACTTGACCGGTTCTACGAAGGCCAACAACACCTTCTAGAAATAACACTAAAAAATGATATCCATATCATCACGTGGGATTGGAATGCTAAAGTAGGAAGCCAAAAGATAACCGGAATAACAGGCAGCCTAGGAGTACTCCTCGACCCAGAGCTTTCTTTGGAAGCTCAGGTGACAGCGGTGGCAAGGAGTGCTTTCCTTCAGCTTCGGCTGATTAATCAGCTGCGCCCCTACCTGGAGTACGACTGCCTGGCGACAGTGACACACGTGTTGGTGACTTCCCGACTTGACTTCTGTAACGCGCTCTACGTGGGGCTGCCCTTGAAGACGGTCCAGATACTTCAATTGGTTCAAAATAGAGCTGCCAGGCTGCTGACGGGGACTGGGC
>NW_025335524.1:2154-6739 GCF_004798865.1 Varanus komodoensis
AATTTTAATCTTATATTTGTAAACCAATGTATTTTTTGTATTTTGTATTTAATGGTAATTTATTATGTGCTATTGTATTTCATTGTATTTTATTGTGTTGTAAGCCGCCCCGAGGTTTCGGCAAGGGGCGGCATAGAAATGTTATAATAATAATAATAAAAAAGTTTGGCCTTGGAGCACAAAATGAAGCAGGGCACAGGCTGGCAGAATTTTGTCAAGAGAATACGATGGTCACAGCAAACCCTGTTTTCCAACAACCCAAGAGACGACTCTACACATGGACATCACCAGACGGTCAAGACAGAAATCAGATTGACTATGTGCTCTGCAGCCGAAGATGGAGAAGCTCTATACAGACGGTAAAAACTAGACCAGGAGCTGCCTGTGGCTCAGATCATGAGCTTCTGCTTGCAAAATTTAGGCTCAAATTGAGGAAAGTAGGGAAAAGCACTAGGCCACTCAGGTATGACCTAAATCATATCCCTGATGAATATACAGTAGAGGTGACAAATAGATTTAAGGAATTAGATAGGATAGACAGAGTGCCTGAAGAACTATGGATGAATGTTTGCAAGATTGTACAAGAGGTAGCAACTAAAACCATCCCAAAGAAAAAGAAATGCAAGAAAGCAAAATGCCTGTCTGAGGAAGCTTTACAAATAGCTGAGGAGAGAAGGGAAGCGAAAGGCAAGGGAGAAAGAGAAAAATACACCCAACTGAATGCAGAATTCCAGAAAACAGCTAGAAGAGATAAGAAGGCCTTCTTAAATGAACAGTGCAAAGAAATAGAAGAAAACAATAGAATAGGGAGGACCAGAGATCTCTTCAAGAAAATTGGAGACATGAAGGGAACATTTTGTGAATGATGGGCATGATAAAGGACCAAAATGGCAGGGACCCAGCAGAGGCAGAAGAGATTAAGAAGAGGTGGCAAGATTACACAGAAGGACAAGAAGGAGCTCAACATCTCTGATAAGCACGATGGGGTGGTCACTGACCTCGAGCCAGACGTCCTGGAATGTGAGGTCAAATGGGCCTTAGGAAGTCTGAGCAACAACAAAGCTAGTGGAGGCGACAGTATCCCAGCTGAGCTATTCAAAATCCTAAAAGACGATGCAGTTAAAGTGCTACACTCAATATGCCTGCAAATTTGGAAAACTCAGCAGTGGGCACAGGATTGGAAAAGGTCAGTTTACATTCCCATCCCAAAGAAGGGCAATGCCAAAGAATGTTCCAAGTACTGCACCATTGCACTCATTTCACATGCTAGCATAGTTATGCTCAAAATCCTACAAGCCTGGCTCCAGCAGTGTGTGGACTGACCACCACCAGAAGTACAGGCAGAATTTTGAAGAGGGAGAGGAACTAGCGATCAAATTGCCAACATACGCTGGATCATGGAGAAAGCCAGGGAGTTCCAGAAAAACATCTACTTCTGCTTCATTGACTATGCTAAGGCCTTGGATTGTGTGGATCACAACAAGTTGTGGCAAGTTCTTAAAGGGATGGGAGTCCCAGACCATCTTATTTGTCTCTTGAGGAACTTATATGCGGGTCAAGAAGCAACAGTGAGAACTGGGCACAGAACCACTGATTGGTTCAAAATTGAGAAAGGGGTTTGGCAAAGCTGTATACCGTCGCCCTGCCTATTTAACTTATATTCAGAGCGCATCATGAGAAAGGTGGGGCTAGATGAATCACAAGTTGGAATTAAGATTGCTGGGAGAAATATCAACAGCCTCAGATATGCAGATGATACCACTCTCATGGCAGAGAGTGAAGAGGAACTAAAGAGCCTCTTGATGCGGGTGAAGGAGGAGAGTGCAAAAGTTGGCTTGAAACTCAACATTCAAGTAACAAAGATCACGGCATCCGGTCCTCCACTTCCTGGCAAATAGATGGGGAAGAAATGGAGGAAGTGAGAGATTTTATTTTCCTAGGCTCCAAGATCACCGCAGACGGGGACTACAGCCAAGAAACTAAAAGATGCTTGCTCCTGGGGAGGAAAGCTATGGCAAATCTAGACAGCATACTAAAAGGCAGAGACATCACCCTGCCAACAAAGGTGTATATAGCCAAGGCCATGGTTTTCCCAGTTGCAATGAATGGCTGTGAAAGCTGGACCATAAGGAAGGCTGAGCGCTGAATGATTGAGGCCTTTGAATGGTGGTGCTGGAGGAGACGCCTGCGAGTCCCTTGGACCGCAAGGCGATCAAACTGGTCAGTCCTAGAGGAGATCAACCCCAACTGCTCTTTCGAAGGCCGGATCCTGAAGATGAAGCTCAGATACTTTGGCCACCTAATGAGAAGGAAGGACTCCCTGGAGAAGAGCCTGATGCTGGGAACAATAGATGGCAAAAGAAGGACGGGAGGGCAGAGGATGAGGTGGCTGGATGGGGTCACTAAGGCACTTGGTCTGAGCTTGAGTGACTCCGGGAGATGGTGGAGGACAGGGAGGCCCGGAGGAGCATTGCCAATGGGGTCGCAATGGGTCCACGTGACTAAGAACAACAACAAGAAATGACCAAGGTAAGAAGAGGTGTGGCAGGGTGAAAGGAAGGCGCTTTGGGGCCTTTGGGAACTGGTTGGAGAGAGGCGTGAAAGAGCTGCGGATTGTTGATTTGGGGAGGAGACGTCAGCTCTTCCTCCGTTCCTCCCTCTGTTCATTCCGCACAGGAATAAAGCTGACGGGAAACGGCCTCTTGCTTCCAGACTCTCCAATGCGCCGCTGAGTCCCGGGAGCAACTGGGCGACGCAGCTCTGTGGCTCGCAAGCGCCCGGCCAGACCCCCAACCTGGACCCCCATCCCGCAAGGGAACAGGCAGCCACGGGCTTGGAAAGCCCATCTGATCTTCAGGTGGGCCTCGCGGCCTCCACGGATCCTCCCTGCGGGATGTCAAGGAGCTTCGGGGGGGGGGAGCGCTGTGTCTGAAAGCCCCCACCCCTGCCCAGTCCTCCCCCACGGGGCGCAGGGGAAGGAACTGCATCCAGGGAGGGCAGAGGGGAAGGGGGGCTGGGCAAGGGGAGGGTCCCGAAGCAAGGAAGCGGCGCCCTCTTTTCCCTGCCGGTCAGCCGGGGGGGGGCGAAAGGCCCGCTTCAGAGCCCCCCGCCGCCCCTCCAGGCAGAGAAACACTGCCGGCCACCGCCGTGGCCCCTGCCAGTCCCGCGCCTTCCCCGCAGCGCGGCCGGGAGCCCTTTCGCTTTCGCTGCGCCTGCGCGGTGCGTGCGCTCCTCACGGGGCCCCGCCCCCCGTGTCCCCTCGGCGCAGGCGCCGTGGGGTGGTGCCCGGCTGCTCCTGGGGAGGGAGACCGGGGGGCCGCGCTCGGCGCAGTTACAGGTTAGAGGAGGCGCCCCCCCCCCGCCAAGCCCCCGATCGTCCGCGGCTCTCGGGGAGGGGGGAGGCGAGCGGCCCGGCCCTCCTGCCGCCACCCGCCTCCCCTCGGGGGCTCCACGGCCACCGCGCTCCGACTGCCCGGGCTCCTGCCCCCCCCCCGGCCCAGCAGGGATCGGGGCCCCTCCTCGCGCGGGAGACCCTCAGCCCGGGGGAGCGACGGGCCCTGCTCGCCGCAGGGCACCTCCAGCGCGGGGGGCGAGAGAGGCCGCTGCGTTGGCGGAGCAGTTCAGCGGCCCCGCTCGGCATCTCCTCGGGGGGCGGATCGGGGCCCTCCCGGCCAGCCCCGTCTGCGGCCCGCCCGCGCTTGCTTCCGCGGTGACCTCGGCCGGCCCGCCGGCCCTCCCCCCGCGACCCCCCAGGTGGCTGGCTGGGCCGGGCGCTTCCAGGCCCCGCTGCTCGGCGCCCCCTCAGCAGATCCGGCTGCTCCGCTCGGTGGTGAACATGGAGGGGGAGGTGGGGGCCGCGGGGGGGGGGTCCCTGGCACTCGGCCCGTCTCTGGGGAGGGGAAGCCGCCGCAGGCAAGAGGGGCTGAACCTGGACCCTGCCTCCCCGTGCGGGCCCCTCGGGGCTGAGGCCATGGGCCCCCGGCTCGGGCCAGTCAGGCGCAGTGGCGTATGGGTCCCTTGCCCCGCTCCATCCCCGCCTTGCTGTCCCAATGTCCCGTTGCGCTGGAATCCAGCTTGAGCCAGGCGTGTCCATAGGCGCATGCGCGACCTGAAATGTGCAACCCCCCCAATACACGACCCCCCCCATGAGTATGTCCACATTTTGGCCCATGGGGGTCTGGGCCTGAGGGTCTGCAGCCGGTGACTCAGCCACGTCCGAATCCACAAGCAGCACAGACACGGAATGCCTGGAAAGCAGCCAACATTTTATTCATGGAAAGTGCGGAAAACAGACCTTCCGCGCATGACAGATCATGCGCAGCCGACAGCAACGCAGTGGACAAGGCCTGCGCTGAGCGTGCAGATGAAATGGCTGGCGGGGCTGAGGGCGGGGTGTTGGGGGGCAAAATCCTGCTAATCCCGCTCCCTGGCCAAGTCGGAGGGCTTTGCCGCCCTCATCGGCTGATTAATCAGCTGCGCCCCTACCTGGAATACGACTGCCTGGCGACGGTGACACACGCGCTGGTGACTTCCCGCCTAGACTTCTGTAACGCGCTTTACGTGGGGCTTCCCCTGAAGACAGTCC
>NW_025335524.1:7980-9879 GCF_004798865.1 Varanus komodoensis
GCCACCGATCTCGACATCCCTTTTCTCACACTCCACGGTCACTGAGGTGGGTGAGAGCGAAGACCTGAATTCCTCAGCCCCCAGGAGGCTGTTTCCTGTGGCACTTTTCCCAGCTCCAGTTCTTCCAACGAGGACGAGCCGCAGTTCGGATGCTGGCGAAAGACGGGAGAGGAGGAAGGTCAGCCAGGGGCCTGCCTTGATCTGAGCCGTGCTGAGGGCGAACCAGCCCCCCCCCCGTTCATCCCCTCCCATGGGGGAGACCGGCAGCCCCACAAGTCTCTCCGCGTATAAAAAGATCAATGTGGGTGCATGCATCTGCTGAGCTGCGCGCTGCAGGGATCGGGCCCGCTTCTCCCGGGAGCGTGGCCTCCGCAGCAGCGCCGGCAGCAGACCGAGGTTGGAGGCGGCTGCTCGCCCTTCGCCCTCGACGGGGCGAGGCAAGAGGGAAAGGGGGGCCGGGCGGGCCTTTGCCTTCTGCTGCCTCCCGGCTCGGGAGGGCGTCCTGGTCGCCCCGCGCGGTTCGGGCCCTGGCATGGGCCCCGGTGGGTGGCCCCTCGGCCTCGTGAGATCGCAGAGCGGAATTGCTGTCCTGCAGCACCGTCAGAGCGGCCGTTATCCTGCCCTGGAGAGCAGCCGCTGTGTCTTCAACGTGCTTTCTCAGCTCCCTCTCCAGGCGCTGCAATTCAGTGCCTGAAACGGGAATTGGGGAGGCCCTGAGCAGCACAGCAGGCGGGGCGCCCGCCCAGAGACAAAGTGCCTCCCCGCAGCCCGCCCCCCCTCGCCCCACCAGCCCCCCCCATCCACCCCCCGCCCATGAGGCAGACCGGCAGCCCCACTCCGTGCATAAAGGGACGCTTTGCTGTGGGTGCACCGCAGCGATAAAGAGCGAGTCGCCTCCCCGCGGGACCAGGCGCCACGGCCAGCAGGCGCGGCGCATCCATGGGCCCGGCTGCTGCAGGAAATAGCACAGGAGCACCCCAGCAGGAGACTCTCCCCTGGTTTGGTGGGCGGGTGTCCTGCCCTGCCCTGCCTTTAGGACAGTCGGCGTCCGAACCGAGCCCGCCTGGCGCTTATCTTTACCACCCCGGACCTTCCTGGCCCTCTGCACGTTGGACCCTCTGGGGGAGCCCTGCGTGGCGAACCCCCACCCGCCCGTGCCAGGGAATCATGGGAACCCGGCCCGGGGGCGAGCCGCCTCGCACCAGCCGGGGAGGCCACGGTGAGCGACGTCCCGTCCCGCAGGTGCTGCAGGTGAGCGAGGCAGGTCTCTGAAATGAAAGCAAACATACAACGAAAACTTTGCAATAAGTTAAAGTATCACAGTTTTCTTGCATGAGATCAGAATAGCTTGCGTGTGAGTGTGGAGGCCCCTAGAGGGAGAGCAAATATCCACATATTTATCCATTTACAGGCAATGCCTAAAGACCATCTCTTTGAAAACTGACAGCGAGGTTAACTCTGTGGCCGCTGGCGTGCTATCCAAGGGGGCTACGCTTCCAGGATGGCAGCTGTAGCCTTTCAATGCCAAAAGGGTGTGGAACATCCCTTTGGGTGGTCTTTCCTTGCACGTGGGGACCCGAGGAGAGGACGCACACCCGTGAGCGCGAGCACGGGAGCTCCCTCGCGAACGAGGCTCGGTGGTGCCAAACGCGCTTTGGCTGAGCCGGCTGCGTCCGCCGAGGCGGCGGGGCCCGAACTGGCGGCATCCGGCGCAGTCGCATCAGCACCGAGCGCAGGTCCCCCGCCCCGTCTGTTTTTAGTAAGCCTCCGGGGCCCAGCTGGACTGGAGTTCGCGCCACTCGCTGCAATCTATCGGCCAAAATGGCAGCTGATGCTTTGATTCTGCGAGGGCCGCGCCGTTCTTCTCAGGCGTGGGGGTCGCGGCCGCTGGCACATCAC
>NW_025335524.1:10712-15910 GCF_004798865.1 Varanus komodoensis
GCGCCACGTGGGGAGGACTGGGCAGGGGTGGGGGCTTTCAGACACAGCGCTCCCCCCCACGAAGCTCCTTGACATCCCGCAGTGAGGATCCGTGGAGGCTGCGAGGCCCCCCCCGAAGATCAGATGGGCTTTCCAAGCCCCGTGGCTGCCCGTTCCCTTGCGGGATGGGGGTCCGGGATGGGGGTCTGGCCGGGCGCTTGCCAGCCGCAGAGCTGCGTCGCCAGAGTTGCTCCCAGGACTTTATTCCTGTGCGGGATGAACAGAGGGAGGAGCGGAGAAAGAGCTCACGGCTCCTCCGCAAATCAACAATCCGCAGCTCTTCCACGCCCCTCTCCAACCACAGTTCCCAAAGGCCCCCAAGCGCCTTCCTTTCACCCTGCCACACCGCTTCTTACCTCGGTCATTTCTTGTTGTTTTTAGTCATGTCGGACCCATCGCGACCCCGTAGACAACACTCCTCCAGGCTTTCCTGTCCTCCACCATCTCCCGGAGTCACTCAAGCTCCCACCAACTGCTTCAGTGACCCCATCCAGTCACCTCATCCTCTGCCCTCCCCTCCTTCTTTTGCCATCCATTGTTCCCAGCATCAGGCTCTTCTCCAGGAAGTCCTTCCCTCTCATTAGGTGGCCAAAGTATCTGAGCTTCATCTTCAGGATCCGGCCTTCGAAAGAGCAGTCGGGGTTGATCTCCTCTAGGACTGACCGGTTTGATGGCCTTGCGGTCCAAGGGACTCGCAGGAGTCTCCTCCAGCACCACAATTCAAAGGCCTCAATCCTTTGGCGCTCAGCCTTCCTTATGGTCCAGATTTCACAGCCATACATTGCGACTGGGAAAACCATTGCCTTGGCTATACACAGGACCTGGTGCCATGATCTTAGTTTCCTTAATGTTGAGTTTCAAGCCAACTTTTGCACTCTCCTCTTTCACCCACATCAAGGGGCTCTTTAGTTCCTCTTCACTTTCTGCCATTAGAGCGGTATTATCTGCATATCTGAGGTTGATATTTCTCCCAGCAATCTTAATTCCAACGGGTGATTCATCCAGCCCCGCCTTTCTCATGATGTGCTCTGCATGTAAGTTAAATAGGCAGGGGGACAGTATGCAGCCTTGCCAAACTCCTTTCTCAATTTTGAACCAATCAGTGGTTCCGTGTCCAGTTCTCACTGTTGCTTCTTGACCCGCATATAAGTTCCTCAAGAGACAAATAAGATGGTCTGAAACTCCCATCCCTTTAAGAAATTGCCACAACTTGTTGTGATCCACACAATCCAAGGCCTTAGCATAGTCAATGAAGCCAAAGTAGATGCTTTTCTGGAACTCCCTGGCTTCCTCCATGATCCAGTGTATGTTGGCAATTTGATCTCTAGTTCCTCTGCCTCTTCGAAATCCTGCCTGTACTTCTGGTGGTTCTCGGTCCACACACTGCTGGAGCCCAGCTTGCAGGATTTTGCGCATCACTTTGCTGGCATGTGAGATGAGTGCAATGGTGCAGTACTTGGAACATTTCTGTCGCCTCCACTAGCTTTGTTGTTGCTCAGACTTCCTAAGGCCCATTTGACTTCACATTCCAGGACGTCTGGCTTGAGGTCAGTGACCACCCCATCGTGCTTATCAGGGACGTTAAGCTCTTTCTTGCACTTCTGTGTAATCCCGCCACCTCTTCTTAATCTCTTCTGCCTCTGTTGGGTCCCTGCCATTTTGGTCCTTTATCATGCCCATCATTTCACGAAATGTTCCCTTCATGTCTCCAAATTTTTTGAAGGGAGCTCTGGTCCTCCCTATTCTATTGTTTTCTTCTTTTTCTTTGCACTGTTCATTGAAGAAGGCATTCCTATCTCTTCTATTCTCTGGAATTCTGCATTCAGTTGGGTGTATCTTTCTCTGTCTCCCTTGCCTTTCACTTCCCTTCTCCCCTCAGCTATTTGAAAAGCTTCCTCAGACAGCCATTTTGCTTTCTTGTATTTCTTTTTCTTTGGGATGGTTTTAGTTGCTGCCTCTTGTACAATGTTGTGAACCTCCGTCCAAAGTTCTTCAGGCACTCTGTGTATCATATCTAATTCCTTAAATCTATTTGTCACCACTACTGTATATTCATCAGGAATATGCTTTAGGTCATACCTGAGTGGCCTAGTGCTTTTCCCTACTTTCCTCAATTTAAGCCTAAATTTTGCAACCAGAAGCTCATCATCTGAGCCAAATTCAGCTCCTGGTCTTGTTTTTACTGTCTGTATAGAGCTTCTCCATCTTTGGCTGCAGAGCTCATAGTCAATCTGATTTCTGTGCTGACCGTCTGGTGATGTCCATGTGTAGAGTCGTCTCTTGGGTTCTTGGAAAAGAGTGTTTGCTGTGACCATCATATTCTCTTGACAAAATTCTGCCAGCCTGTGCCCTGCTTCATTTTGTCCTCCAAGGCCAAACTTGCCTGTTACTCCAGTTATCTTTTGGCTTCCTACTTTAGCATTCCAGTCCCCCATGATGAGAAGGACATCATTTTTGGGTGTTAATTCTGGAAGGTGTTGTAGGCCTTCCTAGAACCTGTCAAGTTCAGCCTCTTCAGCACCAGTGGTTGGGGCAGAGACTTGGACTACTATGAGGTTGAATGGTTTGCCTTGGATTCCAACTGAGATCATTCTGTCATTTTGGAGACTGTATCCCAGTACTGCTTTTCCTACTCTTTTATTGACTATGAAGGCTGCTCCACTTCTTCTGAGGGATTCTTGCCCGCAGTAGAATACCTGATGGTCATCTGAATCAAATTCACCCCTTCCTGTCCATTTTAGTTCGCTGATTCCTAAGAGGTCGATGTTCAGTCTTGTCATCTCTTGTTTGACCACGTCCAGCTTGCCTTGATTCATGGATCTTACATTCCCGGTTCCCATGGAATATCGATCTTTCCGGCATCGGACTCTCCTTTCGCCACCAGATACATCCGCAAGTGAGTGTCCTCTGGGCTCCACTCTTTCTGGCGCTATGAGTACTAGCCCTCTGCGCTTCCCCAGACGCACATTGGACACCCTCCGACTGGGGGGCTCATCTTCCGGCGACATATCCCCTTGCCCTGTGGGGCTGTCCACGGGGTCTCCATGGCAAGGGTGCTGGAGTGGGTTGCCAGTTCCTTCTCCGGCGGATCACGTTTTGGCAGCGCTCTCTGCTCTGGCCTGTCCGTCTTGGGTGCTCCTGCACGGCAGAGCTCAGACCTTCCCTGAGCTACACGAGCCCCTTTGCCACGCAAGGCAGTGATCCACGAAAGAGACCTTGCACATCACCCGGTGCTTTTCTACCTGCGGTTCTCTACCTGTGCAGCCCGGCTCCGGCTCAGCCACGACCTGAGGATCACCTCCGTGCTCAGATCCGCTCAAACCTGTTTCTACCGGCTGATTCACCTCGCTGGGGTTCAGGCTCTGTCCCAGGTCAGGCCGACAGCCGGACCCCACCTCTAGCCCTGACCCCCCCAAAGCCCGGAGAGGCGCCGGGGGGGCAGGGGGGGGGGGGGGGGGGGGGGCAGCCCAACCCCCCCCCCCCCCGAAGCCTCACTGGGCATGGAAAGTAGGGCTGCCAAACTGGCTTCCGTGGCAGTTTGTGCAGATGAGGAAAGCACAGCAGGAAAGGAAAGCGGAGCGGGAGGGAAGAGGGAAAATGCAGCCTGGCGCTCGCTTCCCTGCAGAGGGTGGCAGGACATGTCCCTGGGCAGAAGGGGCGGAGAGGCCTGCTGGCTGGAGGGGCAGCCAGGACCGCCTGAGGGCTCCCCCTGGGTGATACCTGGTCAACTTGGAGACAGAGAGAAGATTCACGGTGGCCGTGTTAGGTTGGGTGCTGGGCTGAGAGCAACCGACTGAGACTCGGCGGGGACCAGTGCCAAGTCCTGCAGCAGGAAAAGAAACCGGGGCATCGCGACAGGGTGGGGAACGCTCGGCTCACAGCACTGCAAGCAGGGAGGATCCGAATGGCTGCAGATCCGCGGCCGAGCAGGAGCCCACAACAGGATGCGACGCTCAGGCGGCTGCTGGGCCGCTCCTGCCAGGGGGCTGAGCGAGGCGGAGATGGAGCTGAGCAATGGGGCAGCAGGATCTGGGAGCAGGGAAACCGGACGGGCTCTCGGGGCTCCGGTCTGGGGAGTCAGGCGGCTTTGCAGGTGCTTCATTGTTTGGTTTATGGATTGCTGGAAACTGAGCAGAGAACGTTGGTGGGGGACAGAAAAGAAATAGATGATGCCCCGAAAACGAACCCTAATCCTAACCCTGATGATAAAACTACAAATAGTAGTGGAACAAAACATATTTATTTCCATGCTTCTGTGGGGGGGGGGGGGGGGGGGGGGGGGCTTTGAAGCAGGCCCCCCCCCCCCCCCCCCCCAAGCCGACCTGCGGGGAAAAGAGGGCCCTGGGCTCCCTGCCCCCTGCCAACCCCCTGGGAGGACCCCAGGGGCCCCGAGCCCCCCCCCCCCCGAGGACCAGATGGGCTTTCCAAGCCCCGTGGCTGCCTGTTCCCTTGAGGGATGGGGGGCCGGGATGGGGGGCCGGCCGAGTGCTTGCGAACCACAGAGCTGCGCTGCCCGCGTTGCTCAGCATTGGAGAGTCTAGGAACAAGAGGCAATTTCCTCCAAATCCTTGTGGAGTTCTGCAGCAAGGCTTTGAGGGGGCTGAATGAGGGGGACGCGCTGGAGGTGGTTTACCAGGATCTCAGCGAGGCCGTTGACAAAGTGCCCCAGGATGGAGATCCTGGTGGAGAAACTGGGGAGTTTTGGGATACACCAAAGCACTGCCTGATGGACTAGGGCATGGTGACTGACCGAAAGCAGAGGGTAACCATTAGTGGGGGATCTTCGGGATGGCGGCCAGTGCCAAGCGGGGTCCCCCAGGGCTCTCTCCTGCCACCGATCCTGTTCAATCTTTCGCTCAATGACATAGCAACATAGAAACGAGAGAGGCAGAAGGGGTCTCCTGGGCCATCTAGTCTGACCCGGGGCTCCAGCCAGCTGCACTCACAACATGCCCACCGTGTGGACGTCCAGCCTGTCCCTGAACAGCCTCACCAATGGGGTGCCGCCACCTCCCGGGGAAGCCCATTCCACGCCCTCGGGGTCCCGACCGGCAGGAAGCGCTTCCTGGCCTCCACCTTGACCCTTGGCTCCCTGCGCTTGGCTCTGCTGGGCGTGGAAGAGGGGCTGACCAGTCTGCTGATCGAAGTGGCAGGTGGCC
>NW_025335525.1:0-1477 GCF_004798865.1 Varanus komodoensis
AGCGTGTGGCCAGCCGTGCAGGCACATGCGCACTGGGGAGTGCAGTCGGAGCACATGTGCCTGCACAGGTCCCAGCTGTCTCTCATCGCCTCAGGGCTTCCATCAGGGGTCCTGAGGACAAAGACCCTCTGCTCAGGGAAGGCCCAAAGCGGCATGACCCCAGTGCAGACACCGCCCAGGCCAGCAGGGGGGCATGGATGGCTCCTACTATTCCGGCAGTCCTAAACACATGATGCATATTGTACACGTGCCTGTGCCTGGCAGCCACAGCAGAGTGCGTAGCGACTTCGTGATGCACCAGATTCCACCCCGAGCATCAGGATAGCCTGTCTTTGCTCCTGCCCAGATGCAGAGCTCTGCAGCAAGTGTGCGGATGACCAGCACCCGAACCAGGACCGGAATGGATGCGTCCCCAAGTCTGTCACCTTCCTCTGCTATGATGAGCCGCTGGGGATCGCCCTAGTGGCCACTGCCATCTTCTTGTGCACAGCAACGGGATGTGTCCTCACCGTCTTCCTGAAGTACCTCCACACGCCACTCGTCAAGGCCAACAACTGGGAGCTCTCCCTCATGCTCCTCGTCTCCCTGCTGCTCTCCTTCCTCTCCGCTCTCCTCTTCGTTGGCCAGCCAAGGAAGGCCACCTGCCCCATCCGACAAGCGGCCTTCAGCATCATCTTCTCGGTCGCCGTCTCCTCTCTGTTGGCCAAAACGATCACCGTGGTGCTGGCCTTCATGGCCACCAAGCCGGGCAACAGGGCCAGGGGCTGGCTGGGGAAGAGCCTGGCCAATGCCATCGTCCTCTCCTGTTCCGGTGTCCAGGTTCTCCTCTGCACCACCTGGCTGGCTACATCTCCCCCCTTCCCTGACTCAGACATGCACTCCCAGGCAGGTCAGATCGTCCTGCAGTGCAACGAAGGCTCTGTGGCCATGTTCTACGCTGCCCTCGGCTACATGGGCTTCCTGGCTGCCGTCTGCTTCACGGTGGCCTTCCTGGCCAGGAAGCTTCCCGGGGGCTTCAACGAGGCCAAGTTGATCACCTTCAGCATGCTGGTCTTCTGCAGTGTTTGGGTGTCCTTCGTGCCCACCTACCTGAGCACCAGGGGCAAGTACATGGTGGCCGTACAGGTCTTCTCCATCTTGGCCTCCAGTGCTGGGTTGCTGGGCTGCATCTTCCTGCCCAAGTGCTACATTATCCTCCTCCATCCGGATCTGAACACAAAGGAACATCTTGTGAGCAAAAGCAAAGTCTGAACCTATCACCAGGTGCCGGATATCCTGCCAGCTTCCCATATAGCAGCCTGTGAGCACGAAAGGGTTTTTTTTTTTCCATCTGGCCAGTTAGAAATGTCGAAACATAGAAACAGAGAGAGTTGGAAGGGACCTCCCGGGTCATCTAGCCTGACCCCTGTTCCTGCTGGCTCGACTCATGGCATGCCTACCATGTGCATATCCGGCCTGTCCTTGAGCACCTCAACCA
>NW_025335525.1:1645-8668 GCF_004798865.1 Varanus komodoensis
AGGTTCTGCTGTGACCAATTTTACTCGCGAGAATAAACTGCAGCTTTGTACCTCCCACCCTGGCCGTGCTTCAGTGGGCAAAGGGCACCAGGTCTGGAGACCCAGAGTCCTTCAACAGGGTCACAAGCCACTGAGGGGTCCAGGAGACCAAGCGGGGTCACACTGTGCCATCTCTCCCCTGCCAGAGATCCCCCATAGTGCGGCCAAGGCGGTTCTCACTTCCAGACCAGGCCTGAAGTCTGAAAGAAGTGTCTGTAGGTAATCAGTGTCACCCAAGGAGGTGCCAGGAGTCTCCCGGGCCCAGCCGCAAACCCCCACCCTCCCTGACTTCTTCGGATAGGTGATGGCAGCCCTGGAATTTGCTCTGCCACTTTTTCCTTACTGTAGAATTGCTCTCCACCTCCAAAAGGCAGCTCATCCAGCCTAGAGATCCCAATTTTTGAATTTGCCCACGAACCACAAGCTGCACCCGAGGCCTCTCTGAGGGTGCCCAGGCGGAAGGCCAGGCCCGTGCCCACCTGCCCCCATGGCTGCTCCAACTGGGGTGGATGGCCTGCACCCCCAGGGCTTCCAGCATGTTTTCCTTGGCAGAGCACCTTCCCTTGCAATTACCTAAATCACCGGCATTCTTACCCTGCTGCCAAGGCCTCAGGGGGCTCCTCGTGAAGGAAAGGAGCTCTACATTCCCTCCATTCCCTGACAGAAATGCACGGGTGACAACCACTGTTCGGAGCATAAATGCTCTTGCTGCCTCACGGAGAGCTGTTAGGATAGGGCTGGGAGTGCTGTGTGTGTGTCAGAGGGAGAGGGGAGGCTACATCCTGGCCCACTTTAGACTGGCTCTCTTCCCCTTTCCTGCCACCGCTGCCCAGGCATGTCCGGAATGCTGCTGCTGCTCCTGCTGCTCCTGCTGCTGCTGCCGCCCCCAGGAAGCGGCTCGGCGCCAACGGCCAATTGCGCGCTGTGCCTGGGGCGGGCCGGGCTGGACCCGCGCAACCACCACAGGCCGGAGGAGCTGCTGCTCGGCGGGCTCGTCTCGTCCACGGCCGGCTTCTTCCAGCCCTGCGCCTTCGGCCAGGCGCCCTCGGTCCGGGCGCGAGTGTGAGTCGCTGTGGGGAAGGGGCTGTTCCTGTTCGCTCCGCGCCTTCGTCTCTCCCTCCGCAAGGCTCTGCTACCTTTCCGCTGCCTCTGGGTTCGTCCTCAGAGTGTCTGCTCCTGCAGGAGACTGACCGGAGACGAGGAGACTCGGTGCTTGACAAGCCATCTGCAGGGGACCTTTGGCGTGATCCTGCAGGGCTTTCCTGGGCCATCTGCTCCAGGCTGCCTCCTTCCTTCTCATACAGCAAAGGTTTCTTTAGTGCTAGCCTTGGCGCTACTAGTGAGATGTGGCTCAACATGTGTCTTTGATTCTCTGGTTCCCTGGTGACACTCTTTGCATAAACTCATGTGCCTTCTGGTGCTCCGCTCTGGCAGGACATCCCCTTGCTTTCCCTGATTTGGCAGCTTTCAGGACTCTGCAGATCCACCCTGTGTGTGTCCCCCCTCACCTTGTCTCTTTGTGACAGCCTACGGAGGACTTCTAGAGGGAGTTCCAGTCTCCCCTCAATCTTGTCCTCCCACAGCTGAACATGCCCAGCTCTCTCAGTCTCTCTTCACAGGGCAGTGTTTCCAAACCCTGGATCATATCTCTTGCCCTCCTCTACAACCTTTCTAGCTTTCCTGCATCTTTCTTCAGTCTTGGTGCCCAAAACTGGACATAGGATTCCAGTGAGATCTGACTTGTGAGGAGTATGGAGGAACTACTACTTCTCATGATTTAGAAGCAATACTTCTGTTAATTCTTCCCAAAGGTTCCACAGCTGCTGTTTTGGCCACCAGGACATCTCTGGTAGCTAGTACGAATTTGAGGATGGCTGATCCTCTCGTTTTTTCCTTTCCCTTCTGCTGCATGAATTTGGCAGCAACACATGTCTGGAATCTCTTGAAGGGACCATGCTTGGCAAAATTTGTCTCCCAGCATAAATCAGGGAAATTGAAATCCCCCCTGATGACCACATCGTTTTTCGTGGAAATGCTGGCAAGTTGCTTTTCGAAGGCTGGGTCCTTGTCCTCTTTCTGACTGGGTGGAGGGCAATAGACACCAATAACTATGTTTTTCTTATTGTTTGCGCCCTTTAAATTGAGCCAGGTGTTTTTGATGGGGCTAGTAAGTTCCTCTTGTATTTTCTGCAGTATCTATGTCCCTCTCATATAGTGTGACTCCACATCCCTGTTTGCCCTTTCTATTTTTCTTGAACTGGTTCTATCCCTCAATTGTGAGTCCTCCCACCAAGTTTTAGTTATTCCTGTAAGGTCATAATTGCCCTCATCTCTATCAGCTAAAGTTTGTGCTGCTTGCTTCCCATCCTCTGGGCATCGCTGTAGAGACATCGAGGTTCGTTCCTGCTGTGCCCTCGTTTTCCTCCTACCGTTTTGGGGAGACTGGTGCTGGGCCCTGCTTGGGGTTTTTTCTCTCTTGAAGTAGATGTGTCTTTGCCAGGTGATGGTCTGCCATGAAGCACGGCTCCCACCTCTGTGGGTTTTACTTTAAAGCCCTGCTGATTAGCTTTCGCATGTAATGGCCAAACACCTGCTTCCCGTTCTTTGTGAGTTGCAGCCCATCATTTGCCAGTAGTCCATCTTCCGGGAATCTTGGCTTGTGGTCCCAGGATCCAAATCTCGTTTCATGGCTCTACCACCATAGCCAGTCATTCACCTGAAGGATTTTTCTTTCCGCAACGGTTCCTCTTCCACATCCTGGGGAAATGGCCAGAGTTATTGACACTATCACCCCTAAGAGTCCTCTCCTGCCAGGCAGAGCCCGTTCATCTCCATGATATATATCTGAATTATGGGTGATGAAGCGGGTTGGGAGACAGCTAAGGGGAGGTGGAAGAAATCACAGGAGGAATCTGACCGAACACTCCTATGTGCTCACTATCGATCCTACGTTGTGGTGGTGAGGGCAGCAAAGAAGAAATTCTTCTCCACTTCCATTGGCTCGGCACAGTGCTGTCCAGCAGAGCTTTTTCGAGTGGTGCATGGGCTTATACATCCAGGCCCCAAAAAAGATCCTGTGCCCCCATCAATTGCCTGCCGTGACGACTTTGCCCAGAACATCAAGGAGAAAATCGCTCAGATTTGTCACGAGCTGGACTTCACAGTTGATGCAGTTCCTTTAGGGGAGGCGCCAAGAACTCCATCTGGTCCAGCATTATTGAATGAATTTCAGTTAATGAGTCCTGATGATGTGGACAAGGTGCTTGGACAAGTACATCCTACCACCTGATTACTTGACCCCTGCCCTTCATGGCTATCAACCAAAGCCAAACACGGGATTGGTTCCTGAATCCAGGGGGTTATTGACGCCTCACTAACGGAGGGCGGGATGCCCACTCCATTAAGGAGATGGTAATCAGGCCTGTGCTAATGAAGGGGTCCCAGGATTCAGAGATGTTCGCTAATTACAGGCCAGTGGCCAACATCCTGTTTCTGGGCAAGGTGTTGGAGTGAGTGGTGGAGGGAAAACTCCAGGTACTCTTGGATGAAACTGATTATCTGGACCTGTTTCAGTCCGGTTTCGGACCTGGTTACGGTACTGAATCTGCCTTGGTTCCCTGTATGATGACCTGTGCAGGGGGAGGGAGAGGGAGTGTGCGTCCCTGTTGGTGCTCCTGGACCTCTCAGCAGCTTTTGCAACCATTGACCAAGGTATCCTTCTAGATAGGCTGTCAGGACTGGGAGCAGGAGGCACTGCTTGGCTGTGGTTCTGCTCCTACCTTTGCTGCCGATTCCGGAAGGTGGTGTTGGGGGGCTTTGCCTCTGCGCCATGGCAACTGTGGCATGGAATACTGCAGGGTTCCATTCTGGCCCCCTTGCTATTCAACATCTACATGAAACCACGGGGAGGGGTCATCAGGAGGTTTGGGCTGTGGAGTCATCAGTATGCGGATGACACCCAGCTCTATCTCTTGTTTGCATCTACTCCATGTGAGGCAGTGGCTGTACCGAACCGGTGTCTGGCCAAAGTAATAGGCTGGATGAAGGCCAATAAACTGAAGCTCAATCCAGAAAAGACAGAGGTCCTATTGGTTGCTGATTCAAGGGTTTGGGTCATTGACCTGGGCCCTGCCCTGGATGGGGTTGCACTTCCCCTAAAGGACAGGGTCTGCAGCTTGGGAGTGTTGCTCGTAGAACCGGAGCTGTGTTTGGAAGCCCAGGTGACGGTGGTGGTGAGGAGTGCTTTCCTTCAGCTTCGGCTGATCCATCTGCTGCGTCCTTACCTGGGGGAGGACTGCCTGGCGACAGCAACTTCCCATTTGGATTACTGCAATCCACTCTCTGTGGGGCTGCAATTGAAGATGGTCCGGACACTTCAGAGGGTGCAATACAGAGATGCCAGGATGCTGTTGGGGTCTGGGCATTATTCTTATATAACGCCAGTCCTCTATCAGCTCCATTGGCTTCCCATCAAAGTCCGGGCTCAATTTGAGGTGCTGGTTATTACCTAGAAAGCCCTAAATGGCTTGGGATGAGGACACCTAAAGGAACACCTTTTTCCCTACATGCCCTCCCACCTCCTGAGAACGGCAGTAGAGGCTCTCCTCCGGGAACACTCTCTGAAGGAGAGCAGGAGACAAAGTACTTGGAGGAGGGCCTTCTCTGTGATGGCGCCTCAACTATGGAATGCACTCCCTAGAGAGGTCCACCTGGCACCGTCATTTTATGTTTTTTGGCGCCAGGTCAAGACCTTTTTCTTTGGCCAATATTTCAACATATAGTAATGTTAATTGTGTCAGATTTATTTAATTTATGTTAAATAGTGCTCAGTGTGGAATAGTTAACTATTCTTATTTTATTGAAGATTGAAATAATCTTGTAAGCTGTCCAGAGACAACAGTAATGGATGGCCTACCAATTTTCTAAATAAATACATGCCGGTAGGATTGAGGAGAAGAACTTCTGCGCCCCTGCGGTATTTTGTCCAATCCCAGCTCTTTGCAGTCTGATGTGATTTCATCAAAACTTCTCATGCCAGTGTTTTAGTTCCCATGTGGGAACTCCTTCCCCTGTGGCAGAGCACCTTCTACTTCTTCTGCACCTGCCATCCTGTTCCAGGGAGTCTCCTCCTTTTCCCTTCCCTCGGGATCCTCTTCCGCTGCCTCAGCCTACTGATGCTCTTCTAGCTTCTGGACTCCACTTAGATGTTGCAGGTCCTCCGTTTTGCCTAAAAACTCTTCGTCTCCTCTTGTCATCATGAGGCTGAACCATTGCGGCTCCACTGCTGCCACCTTTTCTTTTCAGAAGGCCAGTAGCTTTTAGCTGTGGCATGTGTAAGAAATGGTGTTCTCACGTAAGAAAGCAAACCATGCCCGCTTGTTGCAGGCCTCCACCGCTGGGAAGTCTCCTTCGTTGTACCTACAAGCTGTCCTACAGCTGCTTCCACCTTGCTTCACGGGAGGGGTGGCACATGAGTATTTCCACAGCCACCTTCCTGGTTGGGGCACAAAGGATCAGGGCAGCAGGCCCAGGAGCACTGACCCAGGCTCCCTCCTTCCCCACAGTGCCCCAGAAAAGGCCCAGCCACACCACTGGGATTGGCTGCCATGCTCTGCACTTGCTCCTGGAATGAAGGTGTGGCTGGGGAAAGTTCTAGAGCAGGAGAGCCTGGAAAATATTTGGGACACAGCCTGGAATGGGCTGCAGGGGGTGACCAGCCCTTTCCTTTCCAGAGGAAGAACGGAATACTGGAAGAGCCTGTCTTTCCTGTTTGCCACCCGTGACATCAACTGGGACGCCGCACTCCTGCCCAACCTCACCCTCGGCTACAGCGTCCACGACAACTACTTCCAAGCT
This sequence comes from Varanus komodoensis, assembly GCF_004798865.1. Classification (NCBI taxonomy): domain Eukaryota; kingdom Metazoa; phylum Chordata; class Lepidosauria; order Squamata; family Varanidae; genus Varanus; species Varanus komodoensis. The sequence goes on from NW_025335525.1 coordinate 7,541, forward strand.
CCCATGACATCAGGGGCCCTCCTGGACCTGCTCTCTCCGGGCCAGGCCAACATTCCCAACTACGGCTGTGGAGCGGAGGAAGGTCTCCCGTTGGCAGTGGTGGAGGGGGCGGACGCAGACATCTCCACCCAGGCATCCTCCCTCCTGGGCACCTACAAAGTCCCACAGGTGGGGCAATGGGGGGGGGGCATATCTAACAACTACTTTGACAGCTCCTCCGGAAAATTCAAGGCGTTCTCCCAACGACCTCAACAGACACCGATTCTGCCCATTGAAGGAGGCAGTGTGTAGAAGCTTGGGAAGTCGATGTGCGGGTTGGTGCACATGGGTCATTTGGGGAAGACAAATCCAGCTCCCAATGAGAATCATGCAACTAATGCAGCGAACTGTGGGTTCTAGATCGGGAGAGGTATTACCGCCAGTCTGCATGACTCTGGTGTGCCTGCAACTGCAGCACTGTGCTCAGTTCCACCAATTTGTTGGATACATATATGTACATGAGGGGGTGTCACACGGAGGTGGGTCTTGACCTTCTTTTCGCTCCAGAGGAGGCAGGATGCGCTCCAACAGAGCCAAGCTCAGGGAACCCAGGTTCAACTTGGATGCCAGGAAGGACTTTGTGACAGTCACGACCTTGAGGGCATGGAGTGGGCTTTCACTGGCGGTGTGTGAGGTCTCATTGGGGAGCATGTCCAAGCATAGGCTGGACTTGAGCATCGTAGGCATATGATGAGCCCAGCTGGCTGCAGCCCTGGGCCAGACCTGGTAGGCTAGGAGAATGGAAACTGGGCTTTGAAGCAAGACAACCACCTGCCTCTACTTCTCCCTCCAGGTCAATCATGCCTTTGTTTCTCACATTCTGAGTGACAAAACCCAGTTCCCCTTCTTCTACTACATGGTCCCCAAGGAAGGGAGCCAGTACCGGGGGATTGTCCAGCTGCTGCTGCACTTCAAATGGACCATGACTGGTCTCTTGGCTCCGGACAGCGACAATGGAGAGAGGTGCACGAGGACTCTGGAGCTAGAACTCGCCCTGAGTGGCATTTGTGTTGCTTTCATGGAGCAGATCCCTGGACTCACAATGGAGACCTTGGTGATCCGCCATCTTTCCTTCCACAAGTGGAACCA
>NW_025335525.1:9128-11630 GCF_004798865.1 Varanus komodoensis
AGGACGCTGGCAGGCCGAGTAAGGCTGGGTGACCAAAGGCTGCAGCCATGGCAGGTACGCCCCTCCCCATTTCAGAGGTCCCTGCTGGACTGGACAATTCTGCCCTTTATGAACAACTGCCTCAGGTTTCCAATCTGAGAAACTGCAGTGGAATGTAATGTAAGCAGGCAGGAATCCCCATGGCTCCTCTCCAGCCTCAAAGGAGCAGCACACCTGGCCAGAGCCACTCCTAAGCAGCACCTCCATGGTGCAACAGGGGCACGCCCCTTCTCCCTGTCCCTGTGGCTGGCCAGGCATGGCACAAGTTTCTGTCTTGTTGGATGCGGCTCCAGAGGGTAAAGTTGGGAGGATGAGCCAGTCCCTGGGCTGTTGCCAGCTGTCCTGTCTCCCTTGCTTAGGGTGCTGGCTACAACTGATGAGTAGGTACTCTGTATCGAAAAGGATCTGGGCAGACTATGGGAGTGGGCAGGAGACAACAACATGGTGTACAAGGTGGATACGTGCACGGTCTTGCTCTTGAAACATAGGAATGGGTGTCATAAGTACAGGTTAGGGGACAAGTGGCTGGAGCTGGGCTCCTCAGTAGAGGGCGGATATCGGCAGGTTATTTATTTATTTATTTATTTATTAAAACATTTCTATGCCGCCCCTTGCCGAAACCTCGGGGCAGCTCACAACATTACTTAGTGTCAGTGCATCGCATGTTAGTTAGGTTAGTGTCAGTGCATCGCATGGCCACAACATTAGTGGCCGGTTTGCAGGGGATGCCGTGTGAGGCGAGACTGGGGGGTCTCTTTAGCCTGGAGGAGACTCAAAGGGATCTGTTGGCAGCATCCAGTTATGTGAGGGGATGTCACATGGAAGCGGGTTGAGACCTGTTCTCCCCTGCAGAGGAAGGCAGGACACGCTCCAATGGAGCAAAGTTCAGGGAATCCAGGTTCCGTTTGGGTGCCAGGAAGCACTTCCTGACAGTTCGGACCCCGAGGGTGTGGAAAGGGCTTCCACGAGAGGTCGTTGAGGCACCGTCGGTGAGGATTTTCAGGAATGTGCTGGGCATGCACATGGTAGGCATGTTGTGAGTGGAGCCGGCTGGAGCCGGGGATCAGACTAAACAGCCAAGGAGACTCCTTCTGACTTGGCCTGTTTCCGTTTGTATTCCACCTGAACACTTTGGTAACTAGATGCATGAGCACCACTCATTCCTGCAAACGCCTGTGTGGTCTTCTGCATAAGTATGACGGCATTGCTGACTGATGCGTGGAAATGCTTCCTGAGCTGGGTTGAACTGGCGCCTGGACCTGGGATGGGCCACAGCCATGTTCAGGTGCTTGTGCCTGCTGCCTCACTCTGGCACCCGTAGGGTGTCCCTCCCTCTGTGTCAGCTGGGAGCCCTCCTGCTGGCCAACCTGGAACTAGGGTGGGACCTTGGCGAGGGCCGGCCATGGTGGTTCCTGGAGGCAGCGGCTCTGAAAACTGGGGGCAGTGGCTGGCTTGCCCCCACTCAGCCCGCTCCAACAACCCTGGAGGGGTGCTGGGGAGGAGCGAGGGGTGCAGGTCACTCAGGTTCCCCATTCCAAAGGAGGCGAGGACCAAGGGGGAGGCAAGGCTTGGCAAGCACGGCGAGGCCAGCCCGGGCACCCAGAGCTGGGACAGGCTGGGCACCAGATGGACTCCAGCGCAAGCCAGCCGAACTGAGTGGTCGGAAGCATATTCTGGACCCAACGGTGCCGGCCTTTCCTCTTTCCCACAGCTCCACCCATTCCTGAGAGACCCACAGCAGCAAAACTGCTCTGTGGACGGGGTCTACGTGGATGAAAGCGGAGAACTGGCGGCCAACTTTGACCTCGTGAACTGGGTCAAGTTAGCCAATAGATCTGTCACCAGGGTGACGTTTGGGAGCATGGAAAGGCATGAGGGATCCACCGGCCCCCAGCTTGCTGTTGATCCGTGGCCCGAGTGGCTCAACCAGGTGAGGGCAGCCTAGGCCTGGGCACTGCAGCCGCACAGGATCTTCCACCAGCCCCTGATCGTCTGGATCCAGAGTGAGGAGGGTCCATGCCCAGCCTGCTCCACGGATGGGCAACAAAGGAATCGCCTCCGGACACAGGCGACAGGGGCCCTGCTACCGAGGCTCGGAAGGAGAGTCCTCAGGAGATCAGTCCATCACCACAGAGCTTGTCTGCCCCATGGAGGGAAAGAACAAGGGAGGCTGGCAAGTGATAAAGGGAGGTGGGCAAGTGGCAGGCAAGAGGCCAGGCTGCTGCTCTGAGGCCCCTCTATGGACTCTGGGCAAAGAGACTCCGGAGGGCCCCAGTAGCCTTCCAGCTCTGCCCCCCTTTTCTGTGGGAAAGCAGATCCCAGCATGGTCTGTCTTCACCCCAAGACCCTGCCCCAGTCCAGGTGTGTGGAGAGTTGCCACCCGGGATCCGTCAAGGTGGTTCTGGAAGGAGCGCTTGTCTGCTGCTACGCCTGTGCCCCCTGCCCAGAAGGGACCGTCTCTGC
>NW_025335525.1:12758-19164 GCF_004798865.1 Varanus komodoensis
GGCAACAGGGCCAGGGGCTGGCTGGGGAAGAGCCTGGCCAATGCCATGGTCCTCTCCTGTTCCGGTGTCCAGGTTCTCCTCTGCACCACCTGGCTGGCTACATCTCCCCCCTTCCCTGACTCAGACATGCACTCCCAGGCAGGTCAGATTGTCCTGCAGTGCAACGAAGGCTCTGTAGCCATGTTCTATGCTGCCCTCGGCTACATGGGCTTCCTGGCTGCCGTCTGCTTCATGGTGGCCTTCCTGGCCAGGAAGCTTCCCGGGGGCTTCAACGAGGCCAAGTTGATCACCTTCAGCATGCTGGTCTTCTGCAGTGTTTGGGTGTCCTTCGTGCCCACCTACCTGAGCACCAGGGGCAAGTACATGGTGGCCGTACAGGTCTTCTCCATCTTGGCCTCCAGCGCTGGGCTGCTGGGCTGCATCTTCCTGCCCAAGTGCTACATTATCCTCCTCCATCCGGATCTGAACACAAAGGAACATCTTGTGAGCAAAAGCAAAGTCTGAACCTATCACCAGGTGCCGGATATCCTGCCAGCTTCCCATATAGCAGCCTGTGAGCACGAAAGGGTTTTTTTTTTCCATCTGGCCAGTTAGAAATGTCGAAACATAGAAACAGAGAGAGTCGGAAGGGGTATCCCGGGTCATCTAGCCTGACCCCTGTTCCTGCCGGCTACGCTCATGGCGTGCCTACCATGTGCAGGTCCAGCCTGTCCTTGAGCACCTCAACCACCTCCCAAAGTAGCCCATTCCATGCCCTGGGGGTCCTGGCTGTCCTAGGTGCAGCTTGGATATCCCTTGGAGCAGGAAACTTCAGGGTGCCCAATGCAAAGGGAAGGCAGCCTCAGCGTTGGCACAACCTGGCTGGTAGGAGCATGCAAGGGGGATGTGCCCTGTGCTGAGGTTCTGCTGTGACCAATTTTACTCGCGAGAATAAACTGCAGCTTTATACCTCCCACCCTGGCCGTGCTTCAGTGGGCAAAGGGCACCAGGTCTGGACACACGGAGTCCTTCAACAGGGTCACAAGCCACTGAGGGGTCCAGGAGACTAAGCGGGGTCACTCTGTGCCATCTCTCCCCTGCCAGAGATCCCCACAGTGCGGACAAGGCGGTTTCCTCTTCCAGACCAGGCCTGAATCCTAAAAGAGGGGTCTGTAGGTCTTCAGTGTCACCCAAGGAGGTGCCAGGAGTCTCCCGGGCCCAGCCGCAAATCCCCACCCTCCCTGACTTCTCCGGATAGGTGATGGCAGCCCTGGAATTTGCTCTGCCACTTTTTCCTATTGTAGAATTGCTCTCCACCTCCAAAAGGCAGCTCATCCGGCCTTGAGATCCCAACTTGTGAATTTGCCCATGAACCACAAGCTGCACCCGCGGCCTCTGTGAGCGTGCCCAGGCAGAAGGCCAGGCCCCGTGTCCACCTGCCTGCATGGCTGCTCCAACTGGGGTGGATGGCCTGCACCCCAGGGTTTCCAGCATGTTTTCCTTGGCAGAGCACCTTCCCTTGCAGTTACCTAAATCACTGGCATTCTTACCCTGCTTGCCAAGGCCTCAGGGGGCTCCTCGTGAAGGAAAGGAGCTCTACATTCCCTCCATTCCCTGACAGAAATGCTCGGGTGACAACCACTGTTCGGAGCATAAATGCTCTTGCTGCCTCACGAAGAGCTGTTAGGATAGGGCCGGGAGTGCTGTGTGTGTGTGTGTCAGAGGGAGAGAGGGGCTACATCCTGGCCCACTTCAGACCGGCTGGCTTCCCCCTTTCCTGCCACCGCTGCCCAGGCATGCCCGGGATGCTGCTCCTGCCCCTGCTGCTCCTGCTGCTGCTGCCGCCCCCAGGAAGCAGCGCGGCGCCGATGGCCAAGTGCGCGCTGCGCCTGGGGCGGGCCGGGCTGGACCCGCACAACCACCGCAGGCTGGGGGAGCTGCTGCTAGGCGGGCTCGTCTCGGCCACGGCCGGCCACGGCCGGCTTCTTCCAGCCCTGCGCCTTCGGCCAGGCAACCTCGGTCCGGGCGCGCGTGTGAGTCGCTGTGTGGAAGGCGCTGTCCCTCCTCGCTCCGCGCCTTCTTCTCTCCCTCCGCAAGGGTCTGCCCTCTATTCCCTGCCTCTGGGCGCGTCCCCAGAGAGGCTGCACCTGCAGGAGACAGACCGGAGATGAGGAGGCTCGGTGCCTGACAAGCCACCTGCAGGCCCCGCGGGGGTCCGGGCAGGAGCCAGGCAGGGCTGCTCCCTTAGGACAGGGTGAAGTGGCCAAATGGCCAGGAAGCCGCTCCTAGTCGAGGTTCCCATAACAGCGAGCTGTGGGGCAACGGAGCAGCCGCTTTGGCGTGGTGGGGTTGGTGGTGGGGAGGATCTCCTGCTGCAGGACTTCAGTGAGGTGGCCACACTTCAGATCCGGCACTGCATTGGTGGGGTGGGAGGGGGTCCTTTCAGTCTCCCCCTGTGACTGAAATCCTTGGCTCTTCTCCCAGGGTGCCGTATATGGGATCAGCCAAAAAGTGGCTGCGAGCTCATCCAGCTGCCCCTGCAGGGTCCCCCCACGGGAACCAGGGGGTGAAGCAACCCCCTCTGTGCGGCCCTGTGACAACTGGGCCAGTCCAGCTTAGGAAAGGGCAAGTGACTGAACATTCTCTTTCCTCGCCCAAAGCACTTGAACCCAGGGTGATCCGGTGAATATGATGGGCGGGAGGTTTAGGATAGGCAAAGGGAAGTCCTCCATCACTCAGCATCAAGTCAAATGGTGGCGTTCACTGCCTGGGATCGGACAGGTTCACACGGGGGCAGCTCTGAGGGCTACCAGCCCTGCTGGCCATGTGCCACTGCCTTCCCAAGAAGGGCAGCCCTGCAGGCACCAGTCGCTGAGGAGCCGGGCAGGCGGAGGTCTTGCCTGCGTATCCTCTGGAGGGACCCTGCGGACACGGGGCTGCTGCCGGGTGTGCAGAGCGCTCTACAGGGGGACCTTGGCGTGATCCTGCTGGGCTTTCCTGGGCCCTCTGCTCCAGGCTGCCTCCTTCCTTCTCATACAGCAAAGGTTTCTCTAGTGCCAGGCTTGGCGCTACTAGTGAGACGTGGCTCAACACGTGTCTTTGATTCTCTGGTTCCCTAGTGACACTCCTTGCATAAACGCATGTGCCTCCTGGTGCTCCGCTCTGGCAGGACATCCCCTTGTTTTCCCTGATTTGGCAGCTTCCAGGACTCTGCAGGTCCACCCTGTGTGTGTCCCCCTCACCTTGTCCTCCCTCTTTGTGACAGCCTTCGGAGGACTTCTAGACGGAGTTCCAGTCTCCCCTCAAACTTGTCCTCACACAGCTGAACATGCCCAGCTCTCTCAGTCTCTCTTCACAGGGCAGTGTTTCCAAACCCTGGATCATGTCTCTTGCCCTCCTCTACAAGCTTTCTAGCTTTCCTGCATCTTTCTTCAGTCTTGGTGCCCAAAACTGGACACAGGATTCCAGTGAGATCTGACTAGTTAGGAGTATGGAGGAACTACTACTTCTCATGATTTAGAAGCAATACTTCTGTTAATTCTTCCCAAAGTTTCCACGGCTGCTGTTTTGGCCACCAGGACATCTCTGGTAGCTAGTACAAATTCGAGGATGGCTGATCCTCTCGTTTTTTCCTCTCCCTTCTGCTGCATGAAGTTGGCAGCAACACATGTCTGGAATCTCTTGAAGGGACCATGCTTGGCAGAATTTGTCTCCCAGAATAAATCAGGGAAATTGAAGTCCCCCGTGATGACTACATCATTTTTCGTGGAAATGCTGGCAAGTTGCTTTTCGAAGGCTGGGTCCTTGTCCTCTTTCTGACTGGGTGGAGGGCAATAGACACCAATAACTATGTTTTTCTTATTGTTTGCGCCCTTTAAATTGAGCCAGGTGTTTTTGATGGGGCTAGTAAGTTCCTCTTGTATTTTCTGCAGTATCTATGTCCCTCTCATATAGTGTGACTCCACTTGACTGTTTGCCCTTTCTATTTTTCTTGAACTGGTTCTATCCCTCAATTGTGAGTCCTCCTACCAAGTTTTAGTTATTCCTGTAAGGTCATAATTGCCCTCATGTCTATCAGCTACAGTTCATGCTGCTTGCTTCCCATCCTCTGGGCATCGCTGTAGAGACATCGAGGTTCGTTCCTGCTGTGCCCTGGTTTTCCTCCTACCGTTTTGGGGAGACTGGTGCTGGGCCCTGCTTGGGGTTTTTTCTCTCTTGAAGTAGATGTGTCTTTGCCAGGTGATGGTCTGCCATGAAGCACGGCTCCCACCTCTGTGGGTTTTACTTTAAAGCCCTGCTGATTAGCTTTCGCATGTAATGGCCAAACGCCTGCTTCCCGTTCTTTGTGAGTTGCAGCCCATCATTTGCCAGTAGTCCATCTTCCGGGAATCTTGGCTTGTGGTCCCAGGATCCAAATCTCATTTCATGGCTCCACCACCATAGCCAGTCATTCACCTGAAGGATTTTTCTTTCCGCAACGGTTCCTATTCCACATACTGGGGAAATGGCTTTTTCGAGTGCTACATAGGCTAATACATCCAGGCCCCAAAAAAGATCCTTTGCCCCCATCGATTGCCTGCCGTGACGACTTTGCCCAGAACATCAAGGAGAAAATCGCTCAGATTTGTCACGAGCTGGACTTCACAGTTGATACAGTTCCTTTAGGGGAGGCGCCAAGAACTCCATCTGGTCCAGCATTATTGAATGAATTTCAGTTAATGAGGCCTGATGATGTGGGCAAGGTGCTTGGACAAGTACATCCTACCACCTGCCTACTTGACCCCTGCCCTTCATGGCTACCGACCAAAGCCAAACACGGGATTGGTTCCTGGATACAGGAGGTTATTGACGCCTCACTAAGGGAGGGCCGGATGCCCACTCCATTAAGGAGATGGTAATCAGGCCTGTCCTAAAGAAGGCATCCCAGGATTCAGAGATGTTCGCTAATTACAGACCAGTGGCCAACATCCTGTTTCTGGGCAAGGTGTTGGAGCGAGAGGTGGAGGGACAACTCCAGGTACTCTTGGATGAAAGCGATTATCTGGACCCGTTTCAGTCCGTTTTCGGACCTGGTTACGGTACTGAATCTGCCTTGGTTCCCTGTATGATGACCTGTGGAGGGGGAGGGGGAGGGGGCGTGCATCCCTGTTGGTGCTCCTGGACCACTCAGCAGCTTTTGCAACCATTGACCAAGGTATCCTTCTAGATAGGCTGTCAGGACAGAGAGCAGGAGTCACTGCTTGGCTGTGGTTCTGCTCCTCCTTGCCTGCCGATTCCGGAAGGTGGTGTTGGGGAACTTTGCCTCTGCGCCATGGCAACTATGCCATGGAATACTGCAGGGTTCCATTCTGGCCCCCTTGCTATTCAACATCGACATGAAACCACGGGGAGGGGTCATCAGGAGGTTTGGGCAGTGGAGTCATCAGTTTGCTGATGACACCCAGCTCTACCTTTTGTTTGCATCTACTCCAAGTGAGACAGTGGCTGTACCAAACCGGTGCCTGGCCAAAGTAATGGGCTAGATGAAGGCCAATAAACTGAAGCTCAATCCAGATAAGGCAGTGGTCCTATTGGTTGGTGATTCAAGGTTTTGGGACATTGACCTGGGCCCAGCCCTGGATGGGGTTGCACTCCCCCTAAAGGACAGGGTCCGCAGCTTGGGAGTGCTTGCTCCTAGAACCGGAGCTGTCCTTGGAAGCCCAGGTGACGGTGGTAGTGCTTTCCTTCAGCTTCAGCTGATCCATCAGCTGCGTCCTTACCTGGAGGAGGACTGCCTGGCGACAGTAACTTCCCATTTGGATTAATGCAATGAACTTGATGTGGGGCTGCCCTTGAAGATGGTCCGGATACTTCAGATGGTGCAATGCAGAGCTGCCAGGAAGCTGTTGGGGCTGGGCATTATTCTCATATAACGCCAGTCCTCTGTCAGCTACATTGGCTTCCCATGGAAGTCCGGGCTGAATTCAAGGTGCTGGTTATTACCCATAAAGCCCTAAATGGCTTGGGATGAGGACACCTAAAGGAACACCTTTTCCCCTACATGCCCTCCCACCATCTGAGATCGGCAGTAGAGGCTCTCCTCCGGGAACACTCCCTGAAGGAGATCAGGAGACAAAGTACTTGGAGGAGGACCTTCTCTGTGGTGGTGCCCCGACTATGGAATGCACTCCCTAGAGAGGTCCACCTGGCGCCGTCAGTATATGTTTTTTGGCGCCAGGTCAAGACCTTTTTCTTTGGCCAATATTTCAACATATAGTAATTTAACTGTGTTAGATTTATTTAGTTTATTTTAAATAGTGCTCAGTGTGGAATAGTTATCTTATTTTTTTGAAGAATGAAATAATCTTGTAAGCTGTCCAGAGACAACAGTAATGGATGGTCTACCAATTTTCTAAATAAATACATGCCGGAAGGTTTGAGGAGAAGA
>NW_025335526.1:0-4205 GCF_004798865.1 Varanus komodoensis
AGGCCGGGATTTCCCGGCCACACCCTGACAGAGAGGCAAAAGTTGCCAGGAAAACAGGGCGATGCACACACCTAGTCCTCTTGGAGACGCTGTCCCTCCGCGCAGGCCTCCGTTTCTGCCCATACCGAGCACGTTACGACGGTCGGAGTTCCGCCCAAAGGCCAGGATTTCCCGGCCCCACCCTGACAGAGAGGCAAACGTTGCCCGGAAAACAGGGCGAAGCGCGCGCACCTAGTCCTCTTTGAGACACTGTCCTTCGTGCAGGCCTCATTTTCTGCCAATACCGAGCGCGTTACGACGGTCGGAGTCCAGCCCGAAGGCAAGGATTTCCCGGCCCCACTCTGACAGAGGTCCAAACGTTGCTCTGAGAAGAGGGCCACGCGGACACACCTATTCCTCTTTGAGACGCTGTCCCTCCACGCAGGCCTCCATTTCTGCCTGTTCTGAACGCGTTCCGACGGTCGAAGGATCGTCCGAATGCTAGGATTTACCGGCCCGACCATGAAAGAGGGGCAAAAGATGCCCAGAAAACAGGGCGAAGCGTGCACCTCGTCATCTTTGAGAAGCTGTCCTTCGCGCAGGCCTCTGTTTCCGCCCATTCCAAGCGTGTTCCGACGATTTCGTGTTCTGTGTTCCGACGGCGTGTTCCGACGAGCGTGTTCCGGGCGATTTCCCGGCCCGACCCTGACAAAGGGGCAAAAGTTGCCCCGAAAAGAGGGCCACGCGGACACACATAGTCCTCTTTGAGACGTTGTCCTTCCACGCAGACCTCCGTTTTAGCCCGTTCTGAGTGCGTTCCCATGGTCGGAGGCTTGCATGGAGGCCGCGACTTCCCGGCCCCACGTTGAAAGTGGGTCAAACTTTGCCCAAAAACAGTGTGACGCGCGTCCACCTAGTCCTCTTGGAGACACTGTCCCTCCGCGCAGGCCTCCGTTTCCACCCATTCCAAGTGCGTTCCGACTGTCGGAGGACCGTACGGAGGCCGCGATTTCACGGCCCCACCCTGACAGAGGCCCAAAAGTTGTCCCGAAAAGAGGGCCACGTGGACACACCTAGTCCTCTTTGAGACGCTGTCGTTCCACACAGGCCTCTGTTTCTGCCCGTTCTGAACGGGTTCCAACGGTCTGAGGCCCGCCCGGAGACGGGGATCTCCCAGCCCCACCCTGACAGGTGTCCAAAAGTTGCCCTGAAAAGAGGGCCACGCGGACACACATTGTCCTCTTTGAGACGCTGTCCCTCGCAAGACCTCCCTTTCCACCCGTTCCGAGCGTGTTCCGACGGTCGGATGCCCCCCCAGAAGCAGGGATTTCCCGGCTCCACCCTGACAGAGGACGATGCACAAGCACTTAGTCCTCTTTCAGACGCTGTCCGTCCACACAGGACTCCATTTCGGCCCATTCCGAGCGCTTTCCCACGGTCGGAGCCACGTCCGGAGGCCGCGATTTCCCTGCCCTAACCTGACAGAGGGGCAAAATGTGCCCCGAAAAGAGGGCGACGTGGACACACCTAGTCCTCTTTGAGACGCTGTCCCTCCGCGCAGGCCTCCACTTCCGCCCGTTCCGAGCACGTTCCTATGGTCGGAGGCCCACCCAGAGGCCAGGATTTCCCGGCACCCACCCTGACAGAGGGCCAAAAGTGGCCCCGAAAACAGGGCGAGGCGCGCGCCTCAAGTCCTCTTTGAGACACTGTCATTCGCGCAGGCCTCCACTTCCGCCCGTTCCCAACGCAGGCCTCGGTTTCCGCCTATTCCGAGAGCATTCCGACGGTCTGAGGCCTGCCTGGAGGCTGCGATTTGCCGGTCCCAATCTTCCAGAGGGCAAAAGTTGCCCCGACAGGAGGGCCACGCGGACACACCTAGTCCTCTTTGAGATGCTGTCCGTCCACGCAGGCCTCCGTTTCTGCCTGTACCAAGAGCTTTGCGACGGTCGGAGGCCCGTCCGAAGGCCAGGATTTCCCGGCCCGACCCTGACAGAGAGGCAAAAGATGTCCGGAAAACAGGGCGAAGCGCGCGCACCTAGGCCTCTTTGAGAAGCTCTTCATCGCACAGGCCTCCGTTTCCGCCCATTCCGAGCGCGTTCCGAGGGTCGGAGGCCCGCCCAGAGGCCGTGATTTCCCGGCCCCACCCTGACAGAGGCCGAAATGTTTCCCCAAAAAGAGGACGACGCGGACGCACCTAGTCCCCTTTGAGACACTGTCCCTCCGCGCAGGCCTTTGTTTTTGCCCGTTCCGAGCATGCTCCGACGGTCGGAGGCTTGAACGGAGGCAGCAATTTCCCGGCCCCACGCTGACAGTGGGGCTAAAGTTGCCCTGAAAACAGGGTGAAGCGCGTCCACCTAGTCCTCTTGGAGGTGCTGTCCCTCCACGCAGGCCTTCGTTTCCACCCGTTCCAAGCGCGTTCCGAGATTCGGATGCCCTCCCGGAGGCCGCAATTTCCCGGCCCCAACCTGACAGAGGGGCAAAAGTTGCCTGGAGAACAGGGAGATGCACGCACCTAGTCACCTTTGAGACGCTGTCCCTCCGCGCAGAAATCTTTGCCCGCCGTTCTGTTGCGTTCCGACGGTCGGAGGACAGCCCAGAGGTTGCGATTTCCCGGCTCCACCCTGACAGAGGGGCAAGAGTTGCCCCGAAAAGAGAGCCACGCGGACACATCTAATCCTCGCGCAGGCCTCCGTTTCCGCCCGTTCAGAGCACGTTCCGACGGTCGGAGGCCCGCCCAGATCCGCGACTTCCCAGTCCCACCCTGACAGAGGGGCAAAAGTTGCCCGGAAAAGTGGGATACAAGGACACAACTAGTCTTCTTTGAGATCGTGTTCCTCCGCACAGGACTCCGTTTCCGCCTGTACTGACCGCGTTTCTACGGTCGGAGGCCCACCCGAAGGCTGTGATTTCCCGGCCCCACCCTGAAATAGAGGCAAAAGTTGCCCTGAAAAGTGGGACACAAGGACACAACTAGTCTTCTTTGAGATGGTGTCCCCCCGCGCAGGACTCCGTTTCCGCCCGTTCCGAGCAGGATCCATGTTCGGATGAATGCCTGGAGGCTGCGATTTCCCGGCCCAACCGTGAAAGAGGGGAAAAAGTTGCCCCGAAAAGAGGGCCAAATGGACACACCTAGTCCTCTTTGAGAAGCTGTCCCTACATGCAGGCCTCCGTTTCTGCCCTTACCGAGCGCGTTCCGACAGTCGGAGGCCCGCTCAGAGGCTGCGATTTCACAGCCCCACCCTGGCAGATGGGCAATATTTGCCCCGAAAAGAGGGCGACGTGGACAAACCTAGTCCTCTTTGAGACGCTGTCCCTCCGCGCAGGACTCCGTTTCCACCCGTTCCGAGTGGGTTCCACGTTCGGATGCATGCCCGGAGGCTGCGATTTACAGGCCCGAACCTGACAGAGGGGAAAAAGTTGCCCCGAAAAGAGGACCTCACGGACACACCTAGTCCTCTTTGAGACGCTGTCCCTCCGAGCAGGCATCCATTTCCGGCCGTTCCGAGTGCGTTCCGATGGTCGGAGGACCACCCGAAGGCCGGGATTTCCCGGCCACACCCTGACAGAGAGGCAAAAGTTGCCCCGAAAAGTGGGACACAAGGACACAACTAGTCTTCTTTGAGATCGTGTTTCTCCGCGCAGGACTCCGTTTCCGCCTGTACTGACCGCGTTTCTACAGTCGGAGGCCCGCCCAAAGGCTGTGATTTCCCGGCCCCACCCTGAAATAGAGGCAAAAGTTGCCCTGAAAAGAGGGAGAAGCGGATACACCCAGTCATCTTTGAGACGCTGTCCCAACAAGCAGGCCTCCGTTGCCGCCCACTCCAAGCACGTTCCGACGGTTGGAGGCCTGCCCGGAGGCTTCGAATTCCCAGCCCCACCCTGACAGAGGGGCAAAAGTTTCCCCGAAAAGAGGGCCACGCGGACATCCCTAGTCCTCTTTGAGACGCTGTCCCTCCGTGTAGTCCTCCGTTTCTGCCCGTACCGACCGCGTTTCCACGGTCGGAGTCTTGCCCGAAGGCTGAGATTTCTGTCCCCACCCTGACAGAGCGCCAAAAGGTGCCCCGAAAATAGGGTGACGCGGACACACCTAGGCCTCTTTGAGTCGCTGTCACTCCGCGCTGGCCTACGTTTCTGCCCTTTCCGAGTGCGTTCCGACATTCGGAGGCCCGCTCAAAGGCTGCGATTTCCCGGCCCCACCCTGACAGATGGGCAAGACTTGCCCCGAA
>NW_025335526.1:4305-40287 GCF_004798865.1 Varanus komodoensis
AGTACTAGGTGTGTCCTCGTGGCCCTCTTTTCGGCGCAACTTTTGCCCCTCTGTCAGGGCGGAGCCAAGAAATTGCGGCCTCTGGGTGGGTATCCGACCGTCGGAACGCACTTGGAACTGGCTGAAACGGACGCCTGCGCGGAGGGACAGCGGCTCAAAGAGGAGTAAGTGCGCGTGCATGGCCCCTTTTCGGGGCAACTTTTGCCCCTATGTCATGCTGGGACCGGGAAATCGCGTCCAACGGGCGGGCCTCTGACCATCGAAACGTGCTCGGAACGGGCGGAAACAGAGGCCTGCGTGAGGGACAGTGTCTCAAAGAGGACTATGTATGTCCACGTGACCCTCTTTTCGGGGCAACTTTTGGACCTCTGTCAGGGTGGGGCCGGGAAATCGCGGCCTCTGGGCGGGCCTCCGACCATCGGAACGCGCACGGAATGGGCTGAAAAGGATTTCTGCGCGGAGGGACAGCATCTCAAAGGGGACGAGGTGTGCCCACGTCACCCTCTTTTTGGGGAAACTTTTGGGTCTTTGTCAGGGTGAGGCCGGGAAATCGCGGCCCCTGGTTGGTCCTCCGACCATCGGAACGTGTTCGGAACGGGCAGAAGAGGAAGCCTGCGTGAAGGACAGCATCTCAAAGAGGACTAAGTACGTGCGCTTCACCCTGTTTTCCGGGCAACTTTTGCCTCTCTTTCATGGTGGGGCCGGGAAATCACGGCCTTTGGGCGGGCCTCCGACTGTCATAACGTGCTCGGTATGGGCAGAAACAGAGGCTTGCGCTGAGGGAAAGCGTCTCAAAGAGGACTATGTCTGTCCGTGTGGCCCTCTTTTCGGCGCAAATTTGCCCCTCTGAAAGAGAGGAGCCGGGAAATTGCGGCCTCTGGGCGGGACTCCGACCGTCGGAAAGTGCTCGGAACGGGCAGAAACGGAGGCGTGCGCGAGGGACAGCGTCTCAAGGGGACTAGTTGTGGCCGGGTCACCCTGTATTCGGGGAAATTTTTGGACATCTGTCAGTGTGGAGCCGGGAAATCGCAGCCTCCGGGCAGTCCTCCGACCATCGGAACTTGCTCGGAACGGGAGGTAACGGAGGCCTGTGCGAGGGACAGAGTCTCAAATAGGACTATTTGTGTCCACGTGGCCCTCTTTTCGGGGCAACATTTGGAACTCTGTCTGGGTGGGGCCAGGAAATCGCGGCCTCTGGACGGGCCTCCGACCGTTGGAACGTGCTCGGAATGGGCAGAAACGGAGGCGCGCGCGAGGGACAGCGTCTCAAGGGGACTAGTTGTGTCCGGGTCACCCTGTATTCGGGTCAATTTTCGGACCTCTGTCACGGTGGGGCCGGGAAATCGCGGCCTCCATGCGGTCCTCCGACCGTCGGAACGTGCACGGAATGGGTGGAAACGGAGGCCTGCACAGAGCGACAGCGTCTTAAAAAGGACTAGGTGACGCGCGTCACCCTGGTTTCGAGGGAACGTTTGCCGCACTGTCAGCGTGGGGCCGGGAAATCGCGGCCTCCAGGCAAGCCTCCGACCATTGGAACGTGTTCGGAACGGGGAAAACAGAGGCCTGTGCGGAGTGACAGCGTCCCAAAGGGGACTAGGTGTGTAAGCGTCACCCTCTTTTTGGGGAACCTTTTGGGCCTCTGTCAGGGTGGGGCCGGGAAATCGCGGCCTCCGGGCGGGCCTCCGACCGTCGGAACGCGCTCGGAATGGGCAGAAACGGAGGCGTGCGCCAGGGACAGCGTCTCAAAGGGGACTAGTTGTGTCCGGGTCACCCTGTATTCAGGTCAATTTTCGGACCTCTATTAGGGTGGGGCCGGGAAATCGCGGCCTACGGGCGGTCCTCCGACCGTCGGAACGCGCTCGGAATGGGCGGAAAGGGAGGCTTTGGTGGAGGGACAGCGTCTCAAAGAGGACTAGGTGCATCCACGTGGCCCTCTTTTTGGGGCAACTTTTGCCCCTCTGTCAGAGTGGAGCCGGGAAATCGCGGCCCCAGGGCGGGCCCCGTCCATCGTAAAGCGTTCGGAATGTGCGGAAATGGAGGCCTGCGCGGTGGGACAGCGTCTCAAAGTAGACTAGGTGTGTCCGCTTCTCCTTCTATTCGGGGCAACTTTTGGCTCTCTGTCATGTTGGGGCTGGGAAATCGCAGCTTTCGGACGGGCCTCCGACCATCGAAACGCGGTCAGTACAGGAGGAAACGGAGGCCTGTGCAGAGGGACAGCGTCTCAAAGAAGACTAGGTGTGTCCGCGTGGCCCTCTTTTTGGGGCAACTTTTGCCCCTCTGTCAGAGTGGGGCTGGGAAATCGCAGCCCCTGTGCGGGCCTCCGACCGTCAGAATACGCTCGGAATTGGCGGAAACGGAGGCCTCCGCGGAGGGACAGCGTCTACAAGAGGACTAGGTTGGTCCGCGTCGCCATGTATTCGGGGCAACTTTTGCCCCTCTATCACGGTGGGCCCGGGAAATCACGGCCTCCGGTCTGGCCTCCGACCGTCAGAACGCGCTCGGACCGGGCGGAAACGGAGGCCTGCGTGTGGTGATAGCGTCTCAAAGAGGACTAGGTGTGTCTGCGTGGCCCTCTTTTCGGGGCACCTTTTGCCCCTCTGTCACGGTCGGGCCGGGAAATCGCAGCGTCCTGGCCTGCATCCGAACGTGGAAAACGCTCGGAATGGGCGGAAACGGAGTCCTGCGCGGAGGGACACAATCTCAAAGAAGACTAGTTGTGTCCTTGTGTCCCTCATTTCGGGGCAACTTTTGCCTCTCTGTCAGGGTGGGGCCGGGAAATCCCGGCCTTCAGGTGGTCCTCCGACTGTCGGAAGGCGCTCGGAACGGGCGGAAATGGAGTCCTGCGCGGAGGGACGCCATCTCAAGGAAGACTAGGTGTGTCCGCGTGGCCCTCTTTTTGGGGCATCTTATGCCCCTTTATAAGAGTGGGGCCGGGAAGTTGAGGCACCAGGGCGGGCAGAAAGGGATGCAGAAAGGGAGGCCTGCGCGGAGGGACAGCGTTTCAAAGAAAACTAGGAGTTCGTGCATCACCCCCCTTTCGGGGCAACTTTTGCCCCTCTTTCAGCGTGGGGCCGGGAAATCGCGGCCTCGGGGCAGGCCCCCGTCCGTCGGAACGCACTCGGAACGGGCGGAAACTGAGGCCTGCATGAGGCACAGCCTCTCAAAGAGGACTAGGTTTTCCACGTCGCCCTATATTTGGGGCAACTTTTGCCCCACTATCATGGTTGGGCCGGGAATCACGGCGTCCAGGCGTGCATCCGAACGTGGAACGGGCATGGAACGGGCCGAAACGGAGTCCTGCGCGGAGGGACAGCAACTCAAAGAGGACAAGGTGTGTCCACGTGGCCCTCTTTTCTTGGCAACTTTTGCCCCTCTGTCTGAATGGGGCCAGGAAATCGGGGCCTCCGGGTGGGCCTCCGACTGTAGGAACGCGCTCGGAACAGGCAGAAGGGAGGCCTGCACGGAGCGACAACGTCTCAAAGAAAACAAGGCGCGCGTGCGTCGCCCTCTTTTCGGGGCAATTTTTGCCCCTCTGTCAGGGTGGGGCTGGGAAATCGCAGCCTCCGTGCCTGCATCCGAATGTGGAACTCGCCAGGAACAGGCGGAAACGGAATCCTTCGTGGAGGGACACCATCTCAAAGAAGACTAGGAGTGTCCGCGTGGCCCTCTTTTTGGGGCAAATTTTGCCCCTCTGTAAGATGGTTGCCGGGAAATCGCGGCCTCTGGGCGGGCCTCCGACCGTCGGAACGCGCTCGGAACGGGCGGAAACGGATTTCTGCGCAGAGGGACAGCATTTCAAAGGGGACTAGGTGTGTCCGCGTCACCCTATTTTTGGGAAAATTTTTGGACTCTGTCAGGGTGGGGGTGGGAAATCGCGGCCTCTGGGCGGGTCTCCGACCGTCGGAACGCACTCGGAATGGGCGGAAACGGAGGCCTGCACGAAGGACAGCTTCTCAAACAGGACTAGGTGCACGCGATTCGCCCTGTTTTCCGGGCATCTTTTGCCTCTTTGTCAGAGTCGGGGCGGGAAATCCCGGCCTTCGGGCGGATCTCTGACCGTCGTAACACTCTCGATATGGGTAGAAACGGAAGCCTGCGCGGAGGGACAGCGTCTCAAAGAGGACTATGTGTGTCCGCGTGGCCCTCTTTTCGGAGCAACTTTTGCCCCTCTGTCAGAGTGGGGCCGGGAAATCGCGGCGTCCGGGAGGGCCTCCGACCGTCGGAACGCGCTCAGAATAGTCAGAAACGGAGGCCTGCATTGAGGGACAGTGTCTCAAAGAGGAGCAAGTGCGCGTGCATGGCCCCTTTTCGGGGCAACTTATGCCCCTCTGTCACGCTGGGGCTGGGAAATCGCGGCCACCGGGTGGGCCTCCGACCGTCGGAACGTGCTCGGAAAGGGCTGAAGCGGAGGCCTGCGCGAGGGACAACGTCTCAAAGAGGACTAGGTGTGTCCACGTGGCCCTCTTTTGGGGCAACGTTTGCCCCTCTGTAAGGGTGGAGCCGGAAAATCGCCGTCTCTGGGCGGTCCTCCGATTGTCGGAACGCGCTCGGAACAGGTGGAAACGGAGGCCTGACCGGAGGGAGAGCGTCTCCAAGAGGACTAGGTGTGCGTGTCCCCCTTTTTTTGGAGCACTTTTGCCCCTCTGTCAGCGTGGGGCCAGGAAATCCCGGCTTCTGAGGGGGACCTCCGACCGTTGGAATGCGTTCGGAATGGGCGGAAATGGAGGCCTGCGCGGAGGGACAGCATCTCAAAGAGGACTAGGTGTGTCCGCGTCACCCTCTTTTCCAGGCAACTTTTGCCCCTTTGTCAGAGTGGGACTGGGAAATCATGGCCTCCGGGCGTACTTCCGACCGTCGGAACGCGCTCAGAACAAGCGGAAACAGAGGCCTGCGCGAAGGGCAGTTTCTCCAGGAGGACTAGGTGCGCGCGCTTCCCCTTGTTTTCAGGGCATCTTTAACCCAACTGTCAGGGTGGGGCCGAGAAATCGCGGCCTCCGGGCGGGCCTCCGACCGTCGGAACGTGCTCGGAAAGGGCTGAAGCGGAGGCCTACGCGAGGGACAACGTCTCAAAGAGGACTATGTGTGTCCACGTGTCCCTCTTTAGGGGCAACGTTTGCCCCTCTGTAAGGGTGGAGCTGGAAAATTGCGGCCTCCGGGCGGTTGTCCAACCGTTGGAACGCGCTCGGAACGGGTGGAAACAGAGGCCTGCGCGGAGGGAGAGCGTCTCCAAGAGGACTAGGTGTGTCCGCGTCACCTTCTTTTCGGGGTAACTTTTCGCCCTCTGTCAGAGTGGGGCCGGGAAATCTCGGCCTCCGGGCGTGCCTCCGACCGTCAGAATGCACTCGGAACGTGTGGAAGCGGAGGCCTGCGCTAGGGACAACGTCTGAAAGAGTATTAGGTGTGTCCACGTGGCCCCCTATTCGGGGAAACTTTTGCCCCTCTGTTAGGGTGGAGCCAGGAAATCACGGTTTCCGTGCGTACTTCCGACCGTCGGAACGCGCTCAGGAGAAGCAGTAACGGAGGCCTGCGCGGAGGGCAGTTTCTCCAAGAAGACTAGTTGCGCGCCCTTCCCCTTGTTTTCGGGGCAACTTTTTGACCTCTGTCAAGGTGGGGCCAGGAAATCGCGGCCTCCGGAAGGTCCTCCGACCGTCGGAACGCGCTTGGAATGGGTGGAAACGGAGGCCTGCGTGGACAGACAACATCTCCAAGAGGACTAGGTGGACATGCGTCCCCCTATTTTCGTACAAAGTTTGCCCCACAGTCAACGTGGGGCAGGGATGTCGCGGCCTCCGTGCAAGCCTCCGACCGTGGGAATGTGCTCGGAATGGGCTAAAACAGAGGCCTGCGTGGAAGGACAGCTTCTCAAAGAGGACTAGGTGTGTCCGCGTGGCCCTCTTTTCGGGGCAACTTTTGGCCCTCTGTCAGGGTGGGCAGGGAAATCCCGGCCTCCAGGAGGGCCTGCGACCGTGGGAACGCACTTGGAATGGTTGGAAATGGAGGCCTGGGTGGAAGGACAGCGTCTCAAAGAGGACTATGTGTGTCCACGTGGCCCTCTTTTCGGGGCAACTTTTGGACCTCTGTCAGAGTGGGGCCGGGAAATCGCGGCCTCCGTGCAAGCCTCCGACCGTCGGAACGTGCTCGGAACGGGCAGAAACAGAGGCCTGCGCGGAGGGACAGCGCCTCAAAGGGGACTTGGTGTTTCCACGTCACCCTCTTTTTGGGGAAACTTTTGGGCCTCTGTCAGGGTGGGGCCAGGAAATCGCGCCCTGCAGGCGGTCGTCCGACTGTCGGAACGCGCTTGGAATGGGTGGAAACGGAGGCCTGCGCGGAAGGACAGCGTCTCCAAGAGGACTAGGTGGAGGCGCGTCCCCCTGTTTTCGGGCAAAGTTTGCCCTACAGTCAACATGGGGCCGGGAAGTCGCGGCCTCCGTACAAGCCTCCGACCGTGGGAAAGCGCTTGGAACGGGCTAAAATGGAGCTCTGCGTCGAAGGACAGCGTCTCCAAGAGGACAAGGTGCGCGCTTCGCCCTGATTTCCGGGCAACTTTTGCTTCTCTGTCAGGGTGGAGCCAGGAAATCCCGGCCTCCAGAAGGGCCTCAGACCGTGGGAAAGCGCTCGGAAAGGGCTAAAACGGAGGCCTGCGTGGAAAGACAGCGTCTCAAAGAGGACTAGGTGCGCGCTTCGCCCTGATTTCCGGGCATCTTTTGCTTCTCTGTCAGGGTGGAGCCGGGAAATCCCGGCCTCCAGGAGGGCCTCAGTCTGTGGGAACGCGTACGGAACGGGCAGAAACAGAGGCCTGCGTCGAAGGACAGCGTCTCAAAGAGACTAGGTTTTCCCACGTGGCCCTCTTTTCGGGTCAACGTTTCGGCCTCTTTCAGGGTGGGGCTGGGAAATCGAGGCTCCGGGCGGGCCTCCGACCGTCGGAACGCGCTCGGAACGGGCGGAAACGGATTTCTGCGTGGAGGGACAGCGTCTCAAAGGGGACTAGGTGTGTCCGCGTCACCCTATTTTTGGGAAACATTTTGGCCTCTGTCAGGGTGGGGCCGGGAAATTGCGGCCTCCGGGAGGGCCTCCGACCGTCGGAACGCACTCAGAACAGGCAGAAATGGAGGCCTGCATGGAGGGACAGCGTCTCAAAGAGGAGTAAGTGTTCGTGCATGGCCATTTTCTGGGCAACTTTTGTCCCTCTGTCAGGGTGGGGCCAAGAAATCGCGGCCACCGGGCGGGCCTCCGACCGTTGGAATGCGCTCGGAATGGGCGGAAATGGAGGCCTGTGCGTAGGGACAGTCTCTCAAAGAGGACTAGGTGTGTCCGCGTCACCCCCTTTTTGGGGAAACTTTTGGGCATCTGTCAGGGTGGGGCCAGGAAATCGTGTCGTCCATGCGGGCCTCCGACCATCGGAACGCTCTTGGAATGGGCGGAAATGGAGGCCTGCGCGGAAGGGCAGCAACGCAAAGAGGACTAGGTGTGTCCGCGTCACCCACTTTTCGGGGCAACTCTCCCCCCACTGTCAGGGAGGAGCCGGGAAATCGCGGCCTCTGGGCGGTCCTCCGACCATCAGAACGCACTCGGAAGGGCAGTTAAAGATTCCTACGCGGAGGGACAGCGTCTCAAAGGTGACTTGGTGAGTACATCTCCCTGTTTTCCGGGCAACTTTTGCCCCTCTGACAGGGTGGAGCCAGGAAGTCGCGGCCTCTGGGCGGGACTCCGACTGTCGGAAGGCGCTTGGAATGGGTGGAAACGCAGGCCTGCGCGAGGGATTGCGTCTCCAAGAGAACCATGTGTGTCCATGTGGCCCTCATTTCGGGGCAACATTTTCCCCTCTGACAGGGTAGGGCTGGGAAATCGTGGCCTCTGGGCTGGCATCCGACTGTCAGACCGTTCTCAGTAAGGACTGAAACGGAGGCCTGCGTGGGCGGAAAGTGTCTCAAAGAGGACTAGGTGCGTCCACGTCACCCTCATTTCGGGGCAACTTTTCCCCCTCTGTCACAGTGGGGCCGGGAAATAGTGGCAACCAGGCGGGCCTCCGAGTGTCGGAACGCGCTCGGAATGGGTGGAAACGGAGTCCTGCGTGGCGGGACAGCGTCTCAAAGAGGACTAGGTGTGTCCGCATGGCCCTCTTTTCGGGGCAACTTTTGCCCCTCTGTCAGAGTGGGGCCAGGGAATCGCCACCTCCGGGAGGGCATCCGACCGTCGGAACGCACTCAGAACAGTCAGAAACGGAGGCCTGCGTGAAGGGACAGAGTCCCAAAGAGGAGTAAGTGCACGTGCATAGCCCATTTTCGGGGCAGCTTTTGCCCCTCTGTCAGGCTGGGGCCGGGAAATCGTGGCCACCAGGAGGAACTCTGACCGCCGGAACGCGCTCAGAAAAAGCGGAAATGGAGGCCCCCCTCAAATGGACAGTGTCTCCAAGTGGACGAGGTGCGAGCACATCCCCCTCTTTTCGGGGAACTTTTGGCCCACAGTCAGGGTGGGCTGGGAAATCCAGACCTCTGGGCGGTCCTCCGACCGTCGGAACGTGCTCAGAACGGGCAGAAACAGGGGCCTGCGCGGAGGGACAGCGTCTCAAAGGGGACAAGGTGTGTAAGGGTCACCCTCTTTTTGGGGAAAGTTTTGGGACACTCTCAGGGTGGGGCTGGGAAATCGCGGCCTCCGGGCAGGCCTCGGAGCATCGGAACGTAATCGGAACGGGCGGAAAGGGAGGCCTGTGCGAGGAACAGCGTCTCAAAGAGGACTATGTGTGTCTGCGTGGCCCTCTTTTCGGGCAACATTTGGACCTCTGTCAGGGTGGGGTCAGGAAATCGCGGCCTCCGGGCAAGACTCCGACCATTGGAACGTGCTCGGAACGGGGAAAACAGAGGCCTGTGCGGAGTGACAGTGTCTGAAAGGGGACTAGGTGTTTCCGCGTCACCCTCTTTTTGGGGAAACTTTTGGGCCTCTGTCAGGGTGAGGCCGGGAAATCGCGGCCTCCGGGCGGGCCTCCGACCGTCGGAAAGTGCTCGGAATGGGCAGAAACGGAGGCGTGCACGAGGGACAGCTTCTCAAAGGGGACTAGTTGTTTCTGGGTCACCCTGTATTCGGGTCAATTTTCGGACCTCTGTCAGGGTGGGGCCGGGAAATCGCGGCCTCCGTGCGGTCCTCCGACCGTCGGAAAGTGCTTGGAATGGGCAGAAACGGAAGTCTGCGCGGAGGGACAGCGTCTCCAAGAGGACTAGGTGGATGCGGGTCCCCCTGTTTTCGGGCAAAGTTCGCCCCCCTGTCAGCGTGGGGCCTTGGAATCGCTGCCTCCATCCAAGCCTCCGACCGTCGGAATGCTCTCGGAAAGGGCAGAAACGGAGGCCTGCGCGAAGGATAGTTTCTCAAAGAGGACTAGATGCTGCTTCGCCCTGTTTTCCGGGCAACTTTTGCCTCTCTGTCAGGGTGGGGCCGGGAAATCCCCGCCTTCGGGCGGGCCTCCGACCGTCGGAACGTGCACGGATGGGCGGAAACAGATTTCTGCGCGGTGGGCCAGCATCTCAAAGGAGAATTGATGTGTCCGCGTCACCCTCTTTTTGGGAAAATTTTGGACCTGTGTCAGGGTGGGGCTGGGAAATCGCGGCCTCCAGGCGGGCCCTGTTTTCCGGCATATTTTGCCTCTCTGTCAGGGTGGGGCCAGGAAATCCTGGCCTTCAGGCGGACACCCGACCCTCGTAACCCGCTCGGTATGGGCAGAAACGGAGGCCAGCGCAGCGGGACAACGTCTCAAAGAGGACTAGGTGTCCCCACGTCGCCCAGTTTTCATGCCCACTTTGCCCCTCTGTCAGGGTGGGGCCAGGAAATCACGGACTACGGCGGGCCTCCGACCGTCGGAACGCGCTCGGAATAGGCGGAAATGGAGACCTGCGCGGAGGGACAGCTCCTCAAAGAAAAGTAGGGGCGTGCGCATCGCCCTCCTTTCGGGGCAACTTTTGCCAATCTGAGTTTGGGGCAGGGAAATCGCGGTTTCCAGGCGGGCCTCCGACCGTCAGAACGCACTCGTAACGGACAGAAACAGAGGCCTGTGTGGAGGGACAGCGTCTCAAAGGGGACTAGGGGTGTCCCGGTCACCCTCTTTTTGGGGAAAGTTTTGGGCCTCTGTTAGGGTGGGGCCGGGAAATTGCAGCCTCCGGGCGGGGCTCTGACCATCGAAACGTGCTCGGACCGGGCGGAAACGGAGGCCTGCGTAGAGGGACAGCGTCTCAAAGAGGAGTAAGTGCGCGTGCATTGCCCCTTTTAGGGTCAACTTTTCCCCTCTGTCAGCCTGGGGCCGGGAAATTGAGGCCTCTGGGAGGGCCTCCGACCATCGGAGCGCACTCAAAACAGGCAGAAAGGGAGGCCTGCGTGGAGGGACAGCGCCTCAAATAGGACTAGGTGTATCCGCGTCTTCCTCTTTTCGGAGCAACTTTTGTCCCTCTGTCAGAGTGGTGCCGCGAAATCGTGGCCTCCGGGAGGGCTTCCGACCGTTGGAACCCGCTCGGAATGGGCGGAAATGGAGGCCTGCGCGGAGGGACAGCGTCTCAAAGAGGACTAGGTGTGTCCGCGTGGCCCTCTTTTCGGAGCAACTCTAACCCCTCCGTCAGGTTGGGGCCAGGAAATCGCGGCGTCCGGCCGGGCCTCCGACCGTCGGAATGCACTCGGAACGGGGAGAAACGGAGGCCTGCGAAGAGGGACAGCGTCTCAAAGAGCAGTAAGTGCGCGTGTATTGCCCCTTTTAGGGTCAACTTTTCCCCTCTGTCAGCCTGGGGCCGGGAAATCGCGGCCTCTGGGAGGGCCTCCGACCATCGGAGCGCACTCAGAACAGGCAGAAATGGAGGCCTGCATGGAGGGACAGCGTCTCAAAGAGGACTATGTGTGTCCGCGTGGCCCTCTTTTCGGAGCAACTTTTGTCCCTCTGTCAGAGTGGGGCCGCGAAATCGCGGCCTCCGGGAGGGCTTCCGACCGTTGGAACGCGCTCGGAATGGGCGGAAATGGAGGCCTGCGCGGAGGGACAGCATCTCAAAGAGGACTAGGTGTGTCCGCGTCACCCTCTTTTCGTGGTAACTGTTTGCCCTCTGTCAGAGGGGGCCGGGAAATCTGGGCCTCCGGGCGGGCCTCCAACCGGCGGAACGCTCTCGGAATGGGCGGAAGCGGAGGCCTGCGCGGAGGGACACCGTCTCAAAGAAGATTAGGTGTGTCCGCCTCACCCTCTTTTCGGGGCAACTTTTGACCCTCTGTCAGCATGGGGCCGGGAAATCTCGGCCTCCAGGCGGGCCTCCGACCGTCGGAACGCACTCGGAACAGGCGGAAGCGGAAGCCTGCGCGAGGGAGAACGTCTCAAAGAGTACCAGGTGTGTCCACCTGGCCCTCTTTTCGGGGCAACTTTTGCCCCTCTGTCAGGGTAGAGCCGGGAAATCGCGGCCTCTGGGTGGGTATCCGACCTTAGGAACGCACTCGGAACAAGTGGAAACGGATTCCTGCGCGGAGAGACAGCGTCTCAAAGAGGACTAGGTGTGTCCGTGTCACCCTCTTTTTGGGGAAACTTTTGGGCCTCCGTCAGGGTGGGGCCGGGAAATCGTGGCCTCCGGGCGGGCCTCCGACCATCGAAACGTGCTCGGAACTGGCGAAAACGAAGTCCTGCGCGAGGGACAGCGTCTCAAAGAGGGCTATATATGTCCGCGTGACCCTATTTTCTGGTCAACTTTTGGACGTCTGTCAGGGTGGGGCCGGGAA
Organism: Varanus komodoensis; assembly: GCF_004798865.1. Classification (NCBI taxonomy): domain Eukaryota; kingdom Metazoa; phylum Chordata; class Lepidosauria; order Squamata; family Varanidae; genus Varanus; species Varanus komodoensis. The sequence continues at coordinate 16,033 of NW_025335526.1, forward strand.
ATCACGGCCTTTGGGCGGGTCTCTGACCGTTGGAACGCGCTCGGAACACGCAGAAACGGAGGCCTGCACGGCGTGACAGCGTCTCAAAGAGGACTAGGTGTGTACGCTGCTCCCTCTTTTTGGGTTCACTTTTGCCTCTCTGTCAGGGTGGGGCCGGGAAATCGCAGCTTTAGGGCGGGCCTCCGCCCGTCTAAAAGCGGTCGGTACAGGCAGAAATGGAGGCCTGCGCGGAGGGACAGCTTCTAAATGAAAACTAGGTGCTCGTGGGTCTCGCCCCTTTCGGGGCAAGTTTTGCCCCTGTCAGGGTTTGGCCGGGAAATCGCTGCCTCCGGGCGAGCCTCTGACCGTCGGAACGCGCTCAGAACGGGTGGAAACGGGGGCCTGCATGAGGGACAGCGTCTGAAAGAGGACTTGGTGCGCCCGCGTCGCCCTGTCTTCGGGGTAACTTTTGCCCATCTGTCAGGGTCGGGCCGGGAACTCGCGGCCTCCGGGCGGGACTCCGAAAGTCAGAATGCGCTCGGAACGGGCCTAAATCGAGGCCTGCGTGGAGTGAGAGCGTCTACAAGAGGGCTAGGTGCGCGTGTCCCCCTGTTTTCGGGCCAACATTGCCCCCCTGTCAGCGTGGGGCCGGTAAATCTCAGCCTCCGTGCGGGCCTCCGACCATCGGAACGCGAACGGAACACGCGGAAACGGAGGCTGCACGGCGGGACCGCGTCTCAAAGAGGATTTGGTGTGTCCACGTCGCCCTGTTTTCAGCGCAACTTTTGCCCTTTTTCAGGGTGGAGCCAGGAAATCGCGGCCTTTGGCCGGCCTCCGACCTTCCGAACGGGCGGAAATGGAGGACTGCGCGGAGGGACAGCGTCTCAAAGAGGACTAGGTGTGTCTGCGTCACCCGCTTTTTGGGGAAACTTTTGGGCCTCTGTCAGGGTGGGGCCTGTAAATCGCGGCCTCTGGGTGGGACTCTGACCGTCAGAAAGCTCACAGAACGGGCAGAAATGGAGGCTCGCGTGGAGGGACAGTGTCTCCAAGAGGACTAGGTGCATGCATTGCCCTATTTTACTGGCAACTTTTGCCCCTCTGCCAGCATGGAGCCGGGAAATCCCGGCCTCCGGGCGGGCCTCAGACCGTGGGAACGCTCTCGGAACGAGCTAAAACGGAGGCCTGCGTGCAAGGACAGCGTCTCAAAGGGGACTAGGTGTGTCCGCGTCACCTTCTTTTTGGGGAAACTTTTGGGCTTTTGCCAGGGTGGGGCCGGGAAATCGCGGCCTCCAGGCGGGCCTCCGACCTCCAGAAAGCGATCGGAATGGGTGAAAATGGAGGCCTGCGCGGAGGGACAGCGTCTCCAAAAGGACTAGTAGGACGCGCGTCACCCTGTATTCGGGGGAACATTTGCCCCACTGTCAGCGTGGGGCAGGGAAATCCCGGCCTCCAGGCAAGCCTCTGACCGTCGGAACGTGCTCTGAACGGGCAGAAACAGAGGCCTGCGCGGAGGGACTGCGTCTCTAAGGGGACTACGTGTGTCCAGGTAACCCTCTTTTTGGGGAAAAGTTTGGCCCTTGTCAGCGTGGGGCCGGGAAATCCCGTCGTTCGGGCGGGCCTCCGACATCGTAACGCGCTCGGTATGGGCAGAAACAGAAACCTGCATGGAGGGACAGCGTCTCAAAGAGTACTGTGTGTGTCCTCGTGGCCCTCTTTTCGGAGCAACTTTTGGGCCTCGGTCAGGATGGGGCCGGGAAATCGCGGCCTCTTGGCGGGCCTCCAATCATCGGAACGCGCACGGAATGGGCGGAAATGGATTTCTGCGTGGAGGTACAGGGTCTCCAAGGGGCCAGGTGTGTCCGCGTCATCCTATTTTTGGGGAAACTTTTGGGCCTCTGTCAGGGTGGGGCCGGGAAATCGCGGCCTCCGGGCGGGCCTCTGACCGTCGGAACTAGCACGGAATGCGCGGAAACGGATTTCTGCGCGGAGGGACAGTATCTCAAAGGAGACAAGGTGTTCTCACGTCACCCTCTTTTTGCGGAAATTTTTGGGACTTTGTCAGGGTGGGGCCGGGAAATTGCGGCCTCCGGTCGGTCCTCCAACCATCGGAACGCGCTCGGAACAGGCAATAAAGGAGGCCTGCGCGAAGGACAGCATCTCAAAGAGGACTAAGTACGCGCGCTTTGCCCTGTTTTCCGGGCAACTTTTGCCCCTCTGTCAAGGTGGAGCCGGTAAATAGCGGCCTCTGGGCGGGACTCTGACCGTGGGAACACTCTCGGAACGAGCTAAAACGGCGGCCTGCGTGGAAGGACAGCGTCTCAAAGAGGACAATGTGTGTCCGCGTGGCCCTCTTTTCGGGGCAACTTTTGCCTCTCTGTCAGGGTGGGGCCGGGAAATCGCGGCCTCCGTGCGGGCCTCTGACTGTCGGAACGAGCACGGAATGGGTGGAAACGGATTTCACCGCGGAGGGACAGCGCCTCAAAGGAGACTAGGTGTGTCCGCGTGGCTCTCTTTTCGGGGCAACTCTTGGCCCTCTGTCAGGGTGGAGCTGGGAAATCATGGCCTCTGGGCGGTCCTCCGACCGTCGGAACGCACTCGGAAGGCCGGGCACAGATTCCGGCGTGGAGGGACAGCGTCTCAAAGGTGACTAGCTGCGTGCACCTCCCTTAATTCCGGGCAACTTTTGCCCCTCTGTCAGGGTGGAGCCTGGAAGCCCCGCCTCCAGGCTGGACCCCGACTGTCGGAACGCGCTCGGAATGGGCGGAAACGGAGGCCTGCGCGAGGGAATGCGTCTCCAAGGGATCCAGGTGTGTCCGTGTGGCCCTCTTTTTGGGGCAACTTTTGTTCCTCTGTCAGAGTGGGGCCAGGAAATCGCGGCCTCCGGGAGGGTCTCCGACCGTTGCAACGAACTCGGAATCGGCGGAAATGGAGGCCTGCGCGGAGGGACAGCATCTCAAAGAGGACTAGGTGTGTCCGCGTCAGCCTCTTTTTGGGGAAACTTTTGGGCCTCGGTCAGGATGGGGCCGGGAAATCGCGGCCTCTTGGCGGGCCTCCGATCGTCGGAACGTGCACGGAATGGGCGGAAATGGATTTCTGCGTGGAGGGACATGGTCTCCAAGGGGCTAGGTGTGTCTGCGTCACCCTACTTTTGGGGAAACTTTTGGGCCTCTGTCAGGGTGGGGCCGGGAAATCGCGGCCTCCGGGCGGGCCTCAGACCGTGGGAACGTGCTCGGAACGGGCTAAAACGGAGGCCTGCGTGGAAGGACAGCGTCTCAAAGAGGACTAGGTGTGTTCGCGTGGACCTCTTTTTCGGGCTACTTTTGCACCTGTGTCAGGGTGAGGCCGGGAAATCGCGGCCTCCGGGAGGGCCTCCGGCCATCAGAACGCACTCGGAATGGGTCGAAACGGAGGCCTGCGCAGAGGGACAGCGCCTCCAAGAGGACTAGGTGGACACGTGTCACCCTGTTTTCGGGGCAACTTTTGCCGCCCTGTCAGCGTGGGGCCAGATAATCGCAGGCTCCGGGCAAGCCTCCGACCGTTGGAAGGTGCTCGGACGGGCAGAAACAGAGACCTGCGCGGAGGGACAGCGTCTCAAAGGGGACTAGGTGTTTCCGTGTCGCCCTCTTTTTGGAGAAACATTTGGGCCTCTCTCAGGGTGGGGATGGGAAATCGCGGATCCGGGCGGACCTCCGACCGTCGGAACGTGCTCTGAATGGGCGGAAACGGAGGCCTGCGTGAGGGACAGATGCTCAAAGAGGATTAGGTGTGTCTGCATGGCTCTCTTTTCGGGGCAACTCTTGCCCCTCTGTCACGGTGTGCCGGGAAATCGCGGCCTCTGGGAGGTCCTCCGACCGTCAGTACGCGCTCGGCAAGGGCAGAAACGGAGGCCTACGTGTAGGGACAGTGTCTGAAAGAGGACTTGGTGCGTGCCCGTTGCCATGTCGAAACGCGGTCGGTACAGGCAGAAACGGACGCCTGCGCGGAGGGACAGCGTCTCAAAGAAAACTAGGTGCGCGTGCGTCTCCCCCTTTCGGGGCAACTTTTGCCCCTCTGTCAGGGTGAGGCCAGTAAATCGCGGTTTCCGGGCGGGCCTCCGACCGTCGGAACGCAGTCGGAAAGGCCGGAAATGGAGGCCTGCGCGGAGGTACAGGGTCTCAAAGAGGACTAGGTGTGTCTGCTTCTCCCTCAATTCAGGGCTACTTTTTCCTCTCTGTCAGGGTGGGGCCGGGAAATCGCAGCCTCCGGGCTTGGATCCGCACATGGAACGCGCTCGGAACGGGCGGAAACGTAGTCCTGCACGGAGACACCGTCTCCAAGAAGACTAGGTGTGTCCGCGTGGCCCTCTTTTCGGGGCACCTTTTGCCCCTCTTTCAGGGTGGGGCCGGGAAATCCCAGCCTCCGGGCTTGGATCCGCAGATGGAACGCGCTCGGAATGGGCGGAAACGTAGTCCTGCACGGAGACACCGTCTCCAAGAAGACTAGGTGTGTCCTTGCGTCCCTCTTTTCGGGGAAACTTTTGCCTCTCTGTCATGGTGGGGCCTGGAAATCCCGGCCTTCGGGCGGTCCTCCGACCGTCAGAAAGCACTCGGAAAGGCCGGAAATGGAGGCCTGCGTGGAGGGACAGCGTCTCAAAGAGGACAAGGTGTATCCACGTGGCCCTCTTTTCGGGGCAACTTTTGCCCCTCTGTCAGTTTGGAGCCGGAAAATCGCGGCCTATAGGCGGTCCTCCGACAGTCGGAACGCACTCGGAACACGTGGAAACGGAGGCCTGCGCGGCGGGACATCTCTCAAAGAGGACTAGGCGTGTACGATTCTCCCTCTTTTTGGGTAAATTCTGCCTCTCTGTCAGGGTCGGGCCGGGAAATCGCAGCCTTCGGGCAGTCCTCCGACCGTCGAAATGCGGTCGGTACAGGCAGAAACGGAGGGTTATGTGCAGGGAAAGCGTCTCAAAGAAAACTAGGTGCGCGTGTGTCTCCCCCCGTTCGGGGCAAGTTTTGCCCCTCTGTCAGGGTTGGGCTGGGAAATCGCAGCCTCCGGGCGTGCCTCCGACCGTCGTAATGCTCTCAGAACAAGTGGAAACGGGGGCCTGCGTGAGGGACAGTGTCTGAAAGAGGACTAGGTTTGTCCACGTGGCCATGTTTTCGGGGCAACTTTTGCCCCTCTGTCAGGTTGGGGCCGGGAAATCGCGACCTTTGGGCGTGCCACTGACCGTCGGAACGCGCTCTGAACACGCGGAAATGCGGGCCTGCACGGCGGGACAGCGTCTCGAAGAGGACTAGTTGTGTCTACGTGGACCTGTATTAGGTGCAACTTTTGCCCCTTTGTCAGGGTGGGGCAGGGAAATCGCGGCCCCTGGGCGGGCCTCCGATCGTCGGAACGCGAACGGAACATGCGGAAATGGAGGCCTGCGTGGCGGGACAGCGTCTCAAAGATGATTTGGTGTGTCCGCCTGGACCTCTGTTCGGGGCAACTTTTGCCCCTTTGTCAGGGTGGGGCCGGGAAATCGCGGCCTTTGGGCAGGCCTCCGACCGTCGGAACACTTCTGAATGGGCGAAAATGGAGGCCTGCACGGAGGGACAGCGTCTCAAAGAAAACTAGGTGCGCGTGCGTCTCCCCCCTTTCGGGGCAACTTTTGCCCCTCTGTCAGGGTGGGGCCAGGAAATCGCAGCTTCCGGGCTGACCTCCGACCGTCGGAACGCAGTCGGAAAGGCCGGAAATGGAGGTCTGCGCAGAGGGAAAGTGTCTCAAAGAGAACTAGGTGTGTCCGCGGTGCACTCTTTTCGGGGCAAGTCTTGCCCATCTGTCAGGGTGGGGCCGGGAAATCGCAGCCTTTGAGCGGGCCTCCGAATGTCGGAACGCACTCGGAAAGGGCAGAAACGTAGGCCAGCGCGGAGTGACAGCGACTCAAAGAGGCCTAGGTGTGTCCGCGTCACCCTATTTTCGGGGCACCTTTTGGCGCTCTGTCAGGGTGGGGACAGAAATCTCAGCCTTCGGGCAAGACTCCGACCGTGGAAACGCGGTCGGTACGGGCAGAAACGGAGGACTACACGGAGGGACAGCGTCTCAAAGAGGACTAGGGATGTCCGCGTGGCCCTCTTTTCGGGGAAACTTTTGCCCCTCTGTCAGGGTGGGGCTGGGAATTCGAAGCCTCCGGGCAGGCCTCCAACCGTCGGAACGTGCTTGGAGTGGGCGGCAACGGAGGCCTGCTTGTTGGGACAGCGTCTCAAAGATGACTGGGTGTATCCGCTTCTCCCTCTTTTCAGGGCAACTTTTGCCTCTATTTCAGGGTGGGGCCGGGAAATCACAGCCTTTGGGCGGGCCTCCGACTGTAGAAACGCGGTCAGTACAGGCGGAAACGGAGTCCTGCGCGGAGAAACACGATCTCAAAGAAGACTAGTTGTGTCCTTGTGTCCCACTTTTCGGGGCAACTTTTGCCTCTCTGTCAGGGTGTGGCCGGGAAATCCCGGCCTTCGGGTGGTCCTCCGACCATCGGAACGCACTCGGAACGGCCGGAAATGGATGCCTGCTCGGAGGGACAGCGTCTCAAAGAGGACTAGGTGTGTCCGTGAGGTCCTCTTTTCGGGGCAACTTTTTCCCCTCTGTCAGGTTCGGGCCTGTAAATCGCAGCCTCCGGGCATGCATCCGAACGTGGAACCCACTCGGAACGGGTGGAAACGGAGTCCTGCGCGGAGGGACAGCGTCTCAAAGAGGACTAGGTTTGTCCACGTCGCCCTCTTTTCGGGGCAAATATTGCCCATCTGCCAGGGTGGGGCTGTGAAATCGCAGCCTCTGAGCGGGCCTCCGACTGTCGGAACGCGCTCGGTAAGGGCAGAAACGGAGGCCTGCATGTAGGGACAGCTTCTCAAAGAGGACTAGGTGTGTCCATTTGGCCCTCTTTTCGGGGCAACTTTTTCCCCTCTTTCACGGTTGGGCCGGGAAATCGCAGCCTCCAGGCATTCATCCGAACATGGATCCTGCTCGGAACGGGCGGAAACGGAGTCCTGCGCGGGGGGACACCATCTCAAAGAAGACTAGTTGTGTCCTTGTGTCCCACTTTTCAGGGCAACTTTTGCCTCTATTTCAGGGTGGGGCCGGGAAATCACAGCCTTCGGGTGGGCCTCCGACCGTAGAAACGCGGTCAGTACAGGCGGAAACGGAGTCCTGTGCGGAGGAACACGATCTCAAAGAAGACTAGTTGTGTCCTTGTATCCCACTTTTCCGGGCAACTTTTGCCCCTCTGTCAGGGTGGGACTGGGAAGTCGCGGATCTGGGCGGGCCTCCGACCGTCGGAACGTGCTCTGAACGGGCGGAAACGGAGGCCTGCGCGAGGATTAGATGTGTCCGCGTGGCTCTCTTTTCGGGGCAACTCTTGCCCCTCTGTCAGGGTGGAGCCGGGAAATCGCAACCTCTGGGCTGTCCTCCGACCGTCGGAACGCAACAGAACGGCGGGCAAAGATTTCTGCGCGGAGGGACAGCGTCTCAAAGGTGACTAGGTGCGTGCATCTCCCTGTTCTCCAGGCAACTTTTGCCCCTCTGTCAGGTTGGGGCCGGGAAATTGCGGCCTCCGGGAGGGCATCCGAATCTCGGAACGCGCTTGGAACGGGTGGAAACGAAGGCCTGCGTGGAGGGACAGCACCTCCAAGAGGACTAGGTGGACGCGCTTCACCCTGTTTTCAGGGCAACTTTAGCCCCACTGTCAGCGTGGGGCCGGGAAATTGCTGCCTCCGTTCAAGCCTCCGACCGTCGGAGCATGCTCGGAACGGGCAAAAACAAAGGCCTGCGCGGAGGGACAGTGTCTCAAAGGGGACTAGGTGCGTCCGCGTCGTCCTCTTTTTGGGGAAACATTTCGGCCTCTGTCAGGGTGGGGCCGGGAAATCACGGCCTCTGGGCGGGCCTCCGACCCTCGGAACGCGCTCGGAATGGGCGGAAACGGAGGCCTGTGCGATGAAGAGCTTCTCAAAGAGGCCTAGGTGCGCGCGCTTCGCCCTGTTTTCCGGACATCTTTTGCCTCTCTGTCAGGGTCGGGCCGGGAAATCCTGGCCTTCGGACGGGCCTCCGACCGTCGCAAAGCTCTTGGTACAGGCAGAAACGGAGGCCTGCGTGGACGGACAGCATCTCAAAGAGGACTAGGTGTGTCCGCGTGGCCCTCCTGTCGGGGCAACTTTTGCCCTCTGGAAGATTGGGACCGGCAAATCGCAGCCTCCAGGCAGGCCTCAGACCGTCGGAATGCTCTCGGAATAGGCGGAAACCGAGGCCTGCGTTGGGAACGGGCGGAAGTGGAGGCCTGCGCGAATGACAGTGTCTCAAAGAGGACTTGAGGCGCGCGCCTCGCCCTGTTTTCGGGGCCACTTTTGGCCCTCTGTCAGGGTGGGTGCCGGGAAATCCTGGCCTCTGGGTGGGCCTCCGACCATAGGAACGTGCTCGGAACGGGCGGAAGTGGAGGCCTGCGCGGAGGGACAGCGTCTCAAAGAGGACTAGGTGTGTCCACGTCGCCCTCTTTTCGGGGCACATTTTGCCCCTCTGTCAGGTTAGGGCAGGGAAATCGCGGCCTCCGGACGTGGCTCCGACCGTGGGAAAGCGCTCGGAATGGGCCGAAATGGAGTCCTGTGTGGACGGACAGCGTCTGAAAGAGGACTAAGTGCTTGTGCATCGTCCTCTGTCAGGGTGGAGCCGGGAAATCCCTGCTTCTGGGGGGGCATCCGACCGTCGGAACACGCTCGGAACGGGTGGAAAGGGAGGTCTTGCGAGGGACAGCGTCTCAAAGAGGACAATGTGTGTCCGCGTGGCCCTCTTTTCAGGGCAACTTTTGGACACCTGTCAGGGTGGGGCTGGGAGATCCCCGTCTCCGGGCGGGCCTCAGACCGTTGGAACCCGTTCAGAACGGGCAGAAACAGAGGCCTGTGTGGAACGACAGCGTCTCAAAGAGGACTAGGTGTGTCCACGTGGCCCTCTTTTCGGGACAACTTTTGGGCCTCTGTCAGGGTGGGGCCGTGAAATCGCGGCCTCCGTACGGTCCTCCGACAGTCGGAACGCACTTGGAATGGGTGGAAACGGAGGCCTGCGCGGAGGGACAGTGTCTCCAAGAGGACTAGGTGGACGCGCGTCACACTGTTTTTGGGCAAAGTTTGACCCACTTTCAACGTGGGGCCGGGAAGTCGCGGCCTCCATGCAAGCCTCCGACCATGGGAACGCACTCAGAACGGGCTAAAACGGAGGTCTGCGTGGAAGGACAACGTCTCAAAGAGGACTATGTGTGTCCGCGTGGCCCTCTTTTCGGGGCAACTTTTGCCCCTTTGTCAGGGTCGGGCCGGGAAATCGCCCGGAACACGCTCGTCGGAACACGCCGTCGGAACACAGAACACGAAATCGTCGGAACACGCTTGGAATGGGCGGAAACAGAGGCCTGCGCGAAGGACAGCTTCTCAAAGATGACGAGGTGCACGCTTCGCCCTGTTTTCTGGGCATCTTTTGCCCCTCTTTCATGGTCGGGCCGGTAAATCCTAGCATTCGGACGATCCTTCGACCGTCGGAACGCGTTCAGAACAGGCAGAAATGGAGGCCTGCGTGGAGGGACAGCGTCTCAAAGAGGAATAGGTGTGTCCGCGTGGCCCTCTTCTCAGAGCAACGTTTGGACCTCTGTCAGAGTGGGGCCGGGAAATCCTTGCCTTCGGGCTGGACTCCGACCGTCGTAACGCGCTCGGTATTGGCAGAAAATGAGGCCTGCACGAAGGACAGTGTCTCAAAGAGGACTAGGTGCGCGCGCTTCGCCCTGTTTTCCGGGCAACGTTTGCCTCTCTGTCAGGGTGGGGCCGGGAAATCCTGGCCTTTGGGCGGAACTCCGACCGTCGTAACGTGCTCGGTATGGGCAGAAACGGAGGCCTGCGCGGAGGGACAGCGTCTCCAAGAGGACTAGGTGTGTGCATCGCCCTGTTTTCCTGGCAACTTTTGCCTCTCTGTCAGGGTGTGGCCGGGAAATCCCGGCCTTCGGGCGGTCCTCCAACCGTCGGAAAGCACTCGGAACGGCCGGAAATGGATGCCTGCACGGAGGGACAGCTTCTCAAAGAGGACTAGGTGTGTCCGTGAGGCCCTCTTTTCGGGGCAACTTTTTCCCCTCTGTCAGGGTTGGGCCAGGAAATCGCAGCCTCCAGACATGCATCCGAACGTGGAACCCGCTCGGAACGGGCGGAAACGGAGTCCAGCGCAGAGGGACAGCGTGTCAAAGAGGAATAGGTTTGTCCGCGTCGCCCTCTTTTCGAGGCAAATCTTGCCCATCTGTCATGGTGGGGCTGTGAAATCGCAGCCTCTGAGCGGGCCTCCGACTGTCGGAACGCACTCGGTAAGGGCAGAAACGGAGGCCTGCGTGTAGGAGCAGCGTCTCAAAAAGGACTAGGTGTGTCCGCGTGGCCCTCTTTTCTGGACTTCTTTTGCCCCTCTGTCAGGATGGGGCCGGGAAATCGCGGCCTCTGGGCGGGCCTCCGACCATCAGAACGCAAACGGAACACACGGAAACGGAGGCCTGCGCGGCGGGACAGCGTCTCAAAGAGGATTTGGTGTGTCCGCGTCGCCCTGTTTTAGGGGCAAGTTTTGCCCCACTGTCGTGGTGGAGCTGGGAAATCGTGGCTTCCGGGTGGGCCCCCGACCATCGGAACGCACTTGGGACGGGCGGAAATGGAGGCCTGCATGAGGGACAGCGTCTCAAAGAGGACTAGGTGTGTCCGTGTGGCCCTCTTTTCGGGGCAACTTTTGTCCCTCTGTCAGGGTGGGGCCGGGAAATCGCGGCCTCCGGTCGGTCCTCCGACCATCGGAACGCGTTCGGAACGGGCAGAAAAGGAGGCCTGTGCGAAGGACAGCGTCTCAAAGGGGACTAAGTACGTGCGGTTCGCCCTGTTTTCTGGGCAACTTTTGCCTCACTTTCAGGGTGGGGTCGGGAAATCACAGCCTATGGGCGGGCCTCCGACTGTCGTAACGTGATCGGTATGCGAAGAAACTGAGGCCTGCCGGAGGGACAGCGTCTCACAGTGGACTGTATGTGTCCGTGTGGCCCTCTTTTCGGGGCAACTTTTGCCCCTCTGTCAGAGTTGAGCCGGGAAATCGCGGCCTCTGGGCGGGACTCTGCCCGTCAGAAAGCGCACAGAACGGGCAGAAACGGAGGCACGCGTGGAGGGACCGCGTCTCAAAGAGGACTAGGTGCGTGCATCGCCCTGTTTTCCTGGCAACTTTTGCCCCACTGTCAGCGTGTAGCCGGGAAATCCCGGCCTCTGGGCAGGACTCCGACGAGGGAATGTTCTTGGAACGGGCTAAAACGGAGACCTGCGTGGAAGGACAGCATCTCAAAGGGAACTTGGTGTGTCCGCGTCACCCTCTTTTTGGGGAAAGTTTTGGTCCTCTGTCAGGGTGGGGCCGGGAAATCGCGGCCTGCGGGCGGGCCTCCGACCGTCATAACGTGATCGTAATGGGTGGAAACGGAGGCCTGCGCGGAGGGAGAGAGTCTCCAAGAGGACTAGGTGCGCGTTCCCCCATTTTTCGGGCCTACATTTGCCCCTCTGTCAGCGTGGGGCCGGTAAATCCCGGCCTGCGGGCGGGCCTCCGACCATCTGAACGCGCTCGGAACGGGCTGAAACGGAGGCCTGCGCGGAGGGACAGCGTCTCAAACCGGACTAAGTGTGTCCGCGTCACCCTCTTTTCGGGGTATATTTTCGCCCTCTGTCAGAGTGGGGCCGGGAAATCGCGGCATCCGGGAGGGCCTCCGACCGTCGGAACGCGCTCAGAACAGTCAGAAACGGAGGCCTGCATTGAGGGACAGTGTCTCAAAGAGGAGCAAGTGCGCGTGCATGGCCCCTTTTCGCGGCAACTTTTGCCCCTCTGTCATGCTGGGGCCGGGAAATTGCGGCCTCCGGGAGGGCCTCCGACGGTCGGAACGTGCTCGGAAAGGGCTGAAGTGGAGGCCTGCGCGAGGGACAATGTCTCAAAGAGGACTAGGTGTGTCCACGTGGCCCTCTTTTGGGGCAACGTTTGCCCCTCTGTCAGGGTGGGCAGGGAAATCGCGGCCTCCAGGAGGTCCTCGACCTTCGGAACGCGCTTGGAATGGGTGGAAACGGAGGCCTGCGCGGACAGACAGCGTCTCCAAGAGGACTAGGTGGACGCGCGTCCCCGTTTTCGGGCAAAGTTTGCCCCATAGTCAACGTGGGGCAGGGAAGTGGCGGCCTCCGTGCAAGCCTCCGACCATGGGAACGCGATCGGAACGAGCTAAAGCGGAGGCCTGCATGGAAGGACAGCGTCTCAAAGAGGACTAGGTGTTTCCGCATGGCCCTCTTTTCGGGGCAACTTTTGGCCCTCTGTCAGAGTAGGGCCGGGAAATCGCGGCCCCCGGGTAAGCCTACGACCGTTGGAAAGTGGTTGGAACGGGCAGATACAGAGGCCTGCGCGAAGGTCATCGTCTCAAAGAGGACTAGGTGCGCGCGCTTCGCCCTGTTTTCCGGGCAACTTTTGCCCCTCTGTCAGGGTGGAGCCGGGAATTCCCGGCCTCCGCGCGGTTCTCAGACCATGGGAACGCTCTCGGTATGGGCTAAAACGGAGGCCTGGGTTGAAGGACAGCGTCTCAAAGAGGACTATGTGTGTCCACGTGGCCCTCTTTTCGGGGCAACTTTTGGACCTCTGTCAGAGTGGGGCCGCGAAATCGCAGCCTCTTGGTGAGCCTCCGACCGTCGGAACGCGCTCGGAATGGGTGGAAACGGAGGCCTGCACGGAGGGACAGAGTCTCAAAGAGGACTGGGTGGACGCGGGTCACCCTGTATTCGGGGGAACGTTTGCCCCACTGTCAGCGTGGGGCAGGGAAATCCCGGCATCCCGGCAAGCCTCCGACCGTCGGAACGTGCTCGGAACGGGCAGAAACAGAGGCCTGCGCGGAGGTACAGCGCCTCAAAGGGGTCTTGGTATTTCCGCGTCACCCTCTTTTTGGGGAAACTTTTGGGCCTCTGTCAGGGTGGGGCCGGGAAATCGCGTCCTGCAGGCGGGCATCCAACCGTCGGAACGTGCTCGTAACGGGTGGAAACGGAGGCCTGCGTTAGGGACAGCGTCTCAAAGAGGACTATGTGTGTCCGCGTGGCCCTCTTTTCGGGGCAACTTTTGCCCTTCTGTCAGGGTCGGGCCGGGAAATTGCGGCCCACAGGCGGGCCTCCGACTGTCGGAACGCGCTCGGAATGGGCGGAAACGGAGGCCTGCGCGGAGTGACAGCGTCTCAAAGAGGTCTATTTTCTCCGTATCGCCCTGTTTTCGGTGCAAGTCTTGCCCATCTGTCAGGGTGGTGCTGGGAAATTGCGGCCCCTGGGCGGGACTCTGACCGTCGGAACTCTCTCGGTATGGGCAGAAACGGAGGCCAGCGCAGCGGGACAACGTCTGAAAGAGGACTAGGTGTCCCCGCGTCGCCCAGTTTTCATGGCCACTTTTCCCCCTCTGTCAGGGTGGGGCCAGGAAATCGCGGACTACGGGCGGGCCTCCGTCCGTCGGAATGCGCTCGGAACAGGCGGAAATGGAGACCTGCGCGGAGGGACAGATTCTCAAAGAAAACTAGGGGCGTGCGCATCGCCCTCCTTTCGGGGCAACTTTTGCCAATCTGAGTTTGGGGCAGGGAAATCGCGGTCTCCAGGCGGGCCTCTGACCGTCAGAACGCTCTCGGAATGGGCGAAAATGAAGACCTGCGCGAGGGAACGTGTCTCAAAGTAGACTGGGTGAACGTGCGTCCCCCTGTTTTCGGGGCAACTTTTGCCTTTCTGTCAGTGTGGAGCCGGGAAGTCGCGGCCTCCGGGCGGGCCTCCGACCATCGGAACGCGCTCATAACGGGCGGAAACGGAGGCGTGCGAGAACGACAGCTTCTCAAAGAGGACTAGGTGCGCTCGCTTCGCCCTGTTTTCCGGGCAACTTTTGCCTCTCTGTCACCGTGGGGCCGGGAAATCCTGGCCTTCGGGCAGGCCTCCGACCATCGTAGAGCGCAAGGTATTGCCAGAAACGGAGGCCTGCGCGGAGGGACAGCGCCTTAAAGAGGACTAGAAGCGCGCCTTGCCCTGTTTTCCGGGAAACTTTTGCCTCTCTGTCACGGTGGGGCCGTGAAATCGCAGCCCCCGGGCAGGTCTCCGACCGTCAGAACGCACTCGGTACGGGCGGAAACGGAGGATTGCACGGAGGGACAGAGTCTCAAAGAGGACTCGGTTTGTCCGTGTGGCCCTCTTTTCGGGGCAACTTTTTCCCCTCTGTCAGAGTAGGGCAGGAATCCCGGTCTTCATGCAATTCTCCGACCGTGGAAACGCGATCAGTATGGGCAGAAACGGAGGGCTACGTGGAGAGACAGTGTCTCAAAGAGGACTAGGTGTGTCCTCGTGGCCCTCTTTTAGGGGCAACATTTGCCCCTCTGTCAGGGTAGAGCCGCGAAATCCTGGCCTCTGGGCGGGACTCCGACTGTCGGAACGCGCTCGGTAATGGCTTAAACGGAGGCCTGCCTGGACAGAAAGAGTCTCAAAGAGGACTAGGTGTGTCCACGTCACCATCATTTCGGGGCAACTTTTGCCCCTCTGTCAGGGTGGGGTCGGGAAATCGTGGCCTCCGGGAGGGTCTCTGACCGTCGGAACATGGGCGGAACGGGCGGAAACGGAGGCCTGTGTGGAGGGACAGCGTCTCAAAGATGACTAGGAGTGTCCGCTTCTCCCTCTTTTCGGGGCAACTTTTGCCTCTCTGTCAGGGTGGGGCTGGGAATCCCGGCCTTCAGGCAATTCTCCGACTGTGGAAACGCGGTCGGTACGGGCAGAAACGAGTGGCTATACGGAGGGACAGCGTCTCAAAGAGGACTAGGTGTGCCCGAGTCACCCTCTTTTCAGGGCAACTTTTGCCCCTCTGTCAGGGTGGGGCCGGGAAATCGCTGCCACTGGGCGGCCTCCGACCATCGGGACGTGCTCGGAACGGGCGGAAATGGGGGCCGGCGTGGCAGCACTGAGTCTCAAAGAGGAGTAGGTGTGTCCGCGTCGCCCTGTTTTCGGGGCAACTTTTGCCCTCTGTCAGGGTGGAGCCGGGAAATCGCGGCCACTTGGTGGCCTCCGACCATCGGGACGTGCTCGGAACGGACAGAAATGGACGCCTGCGTGGAAGGACAGTGTCTGAAATAGGACTGGGTGAGTCCGCGTCGCCCTCTTTTCGGGGCAACTTTTGTCCCTCTGTCAGGGCGAGGCCGGGAAATCTCGGCTTCTGGGCGGGCCTCCAACTGTCGGAACGCACTCGGAACGGGCGGTAAATGAGGCCTGTATAAGGGACAGCATCTCAAAGAGGACTAGGTGTGTCCGTGAGGCCCTCTTTTATTGGCAACTTTTGCCCCTCTGTCTTAGAGAGACCGAGAAATCGCGGCCTCCGGGCCGGACTCCGACTGTTGGAGCGCGCCTGGAATGGGCAGAACGGAGGCCTGCGCAGAGGGACAGCGTCTCAAAGAGGACTAGGTGCGCGCGCGGCGCCCTGTTTTCAGGGCAACTTTTGCCCTCTGTCAGGGTGGAGCCGGGAAATCGCAGCCACTTGGCGGCCTCCTACCGTCGGGACGTGCTCGGAACGGACAGAAACGGACGCCTGCGTGGAAGGACAGCATCTGAAAGAGCACTAGGTGAGTCCGCGTCGCCCTCTTTTCAGGGCAACTTTTGTCCCTCTGTCAGAGTGGGGCCGGGAAATCGCAGCCTCTGGTTCGGCCTCCGACCGTCGGAACGCGCTCGGAACAAGTGGAAACGGAGTCCTGCGCAGAGGGACAGCGTCTCAAAGAACACTAAGTGTGTCCGCATGGCCCTCTTTTTGGGGCAACTTTTGCCCCTCTTTCAGAGTGGGGCCGGGAAATCACGGCCTCTGGGCGGACGTCCGACCCTCGGAACTCTCTCAGAACAAGTGGAAACGGAGTCCTGCGCGGAGGGACAGCATCTCAAAGAGGACTAGGTGTGTCCTTGTCACCCTGTTTTCGGGGCAACTTTTGCCCCTCTGTCAGTATGGAGCCGGAAAGTCGCGGCCTCTTGGCGGGTATCCGCTCGTCTGAACGCACTCGGAACGGGAGGAAACGGATTCCCGCGCGGAGGGACAGCGTCTCAAGGTGGACTAGGTTTGTCAGCTTCACCCTTTTGTCGCAGCAACTCTTGCCCCTCTGTCGGGGTGGAGCCGGGAAGTCGCGGCCTCCGGGCGGGTCTCCGAGTGTCGGAACGCGCTTGGAATGGGCGGAAACGGAGGCCTGCACTAGGGACTGCGTCTCCAAGGGAACCAGGTGTGTCCGTGTGGCCCTCTTTTCAGGGTAACTTTTGGGCCTCTGTCAGGCTGGGGCCGGGAAATCGTGGCCTCCGGGCGGGCCTCCGACCGCCGGAACGCGCTCGTAACGGGCGGAAACGGAGGTCTGCGCGAAGGACAGCTTCTGAAAGAGGATGAGGTGCGCTCGCTTCGCCCTGTTTTCTGGGCAACTTTCGCCTCTCTGTCATGGTGGGGCTGGGAAATCCTGCCCTTCGGGCTGGCCTCCGACCGTCGTAACTTGCTCGGTATTTACAGAAACGGAGACCTGCGCGGAGGGACAGCGTCTCAAAGAGGACAATGTGTGTCCGCGTGTCCCTTTTTTCGGAGCAACTTTTGCCCCTCTGTCAGAGTGGGGCCGGGAAATCGTGGACTCCGGGCGGAATTCTGACCGTCGGAACACGCTCAGAACAAGCGGAATAGGAGGCCCCCGTAAAGGGACAGCGTCTCCATGAGGACTAGGTGCGAGCACATCCCCCTCTTTTCGGGGCAAAATTTGGCCCTCAGTCTGGATGGCAGGGAAATCGCGACCTCCGGGCGGTCCTCCGACCGTCGGAACGTGCTCGGAACAGACAGAAACAGAGGCCTGTGTGGAGGGACAGCGTCTCAAAGGGGACTAGGGGTGTCCGGGTCACCCTGTTTTTGGGGAAAGTTTTGGGCCTCTGTTAGGGTAGGGCCAGGAAATTGCGGCCTCCAGGCGGGGCTCCGACCATCGGAACGTGCTCAGAACGGGCGGAAACGGAGGCCTGTGCGAGGGACAGCGACTCAAAGAGGACTAGGTGTGTCCGTGTGGCCCCCTTTTCGGGGCAACATTTGGACCTCTGTCAGGGTGGGGCCGGGAAATTGCGGCCTCTGGGCTGGCCTCCGACCGTTGGAACGCACACAGAATGTCCACAAACGGATTTCTGCGCGGAGGGACAGCGTATCAAAGGGGACTTGGTGTGTCCACGTCACACTCTTTTTGGGGAAACTTTTGGGCCTCTGTCAGGGTGGGGCCGGGAAATCGCGGCCTCTGGGCGGGTCTCCGACCGTCGGAACGCGGTAGGAATGGGTGGAAATGGAGGCCTGCGCGAAGGACAGTCTCTCAAAGAGGACTAAGTACGTGCACTTCGCCCTGTTTTCCGCGCAACTTTTGCCTCTCTTTCAGGGTGGGGCCGGGAAATCCCAGCCTTTGGGCGGGCCTCCGACTGTCGTAACATGCTCGGAATGGGCAGAAACAGAGGCTTGCGCGGAGGGAAAGCGTCTCAAAGAGGACTATGTCTGTCCGTGTGGTCCTCTTTTCGGCGCAACTTTGCCCCTCTGTCAGAGAGGAGCCGGGAAATTGCGGCCTCTGGGCGGGACTCCGCCCATCGGAAAGTGCTCGGAATGGGCAGAAACAGAGGCGGGCGCAAGGGACAGCATCTCAAATGGGACTAGTAGTGTCCGGGTCACCCTGTATTCGGGTCAATTTTCAGACCTCTGTCAGGGTGGGGCCGGGAAATCGCGGCCTCCGGGCAGCCCTCCGACCATCGGAATGTGCTCGGAACGGGCGGTAACGAAGGCCTGTGCGAGGGACAGCGTCTCAAATAGGACTATTTCTGTCCGCGTGGCCCTCTTTTCAGGGCAACGTTTGGACCTCTGTCAGTGTGGGGCTGGGAAATCGTGGCCTCCGGACGGGCCTCCGACCGTCAGAATGGGCAGAAACGGAGGCGTGCGCGAGGGACAGCATCTCAAAGGGGACCAGAGGTGTCCGGGTCACCCTGTATTCGGGTCAATTTTCGGACCTCTGTCAGTGTGGGGCCGGGAAATCGCCACCTCCGGGCGGTCCTCCGACCGTCGGAATGCGCACGGAATGGGTGGAAATGGAGGCCTGCACGGAGCGACAGCGTCTTAAAAAGGACTAGGTGGACGCGCATCACCCTGGTTTCGAGGGAACGTTTGCCGCACTATCAGCATGGGGCCGGGAAATCGCGGCCTCCAGGCAAGACTCCGACCGTTGGAACTTGCTCGGAACGGGGAAAACAGAGGCCTGTGCGGAGGGACAGCGTCTCAAAGGGGACTAGGTGTGTCTACGTCACCCTCTTTTTGGGGAAACTTTTGGGCCTCTGTCAGGGTGAGGCCGGGAAATCGCGGCCTCCGGGCGGGCCTCCGACCGTCGGAAAGTGCTCGGAATGGGCAGAAACGGAGGCCTGCGCAGAGGGACAGCGTCTCCAAGAGGACTAGGTGGATGCGGGTCCCCCTGTTTTCGGACAAAGTTCGCCCCCCTGTCAGCGTGGGGCCGGGAAATCGCTGCCTCCATCCAAGCCTCCGACCGTTGGAACGCTCTCGGAACGGGCAGAAACGGAGGCCTGCGCGAAGGATAGTTTCTCAAAGAGGACTAGATACATGCGCTTTGCCCTGTTTTCCGGGCAACTTTTGCCTCTCTGTCAGGGTGGGGCCGGGAAACCCCCACCTTCGGGCAGGCCTCCGACCGTTGGAACGCGCACGGATGGGCGGAAACAGATTTCTGCGCGGAGGGACAGCATCTCAAAGGAGACTTGGTGTGTCTGCATCACCCTCTTTTTGGGAAAATTTTGGACCTGTGTCAGGGTGGGGCTGGGAAATCGCGGCCTCCGGGCGGGTCGTGTTTTCCGGCATATTTTGCCTCTCTGTCAGGGTGGGGCCAGGAAATCCTGGCCTTCGGGCGGGCACCCGACCGTCGTAACCCGCTCGGTATGGGTAGAAACGGAAGCCTGCGCGGAAGGACAGCATTTCAAAGAGGTCTATGTGTGTCCGCATGGCCCTCTTTTCAGAGCAACTTTCGCCCCTCCATCAGGTTGGGGCCGGGAAATCGCGGCGTCCGGGCGGGCCTCCAACCGTCGGAATGCACTCGGAACGGGCAGAAACGGAGGCCCGCGTGGAGGGACAGCGTCTCAAAGAGGACTATGTGTGTCCGCGTGGCCCTCTTTTCGGAGCAACTTTTGTCCCTCTGTCAGAGTGGGGCCGCAAAATCGCGGCCTCCGGGAGGGCTTCCGACCGTTGGAACGTGCTCGGAATGGGCGGAAATGGAGGCCTGCACGGAGAGACAGCGTCTCAAAGAGGACTAGGTGTGTCCGCGTCACCCTCTTTTCGTGGTAACTGTTCGCCCTCTGTCAGAGTGGGGCCGGGAAATCTGGGTCTCCGGGCGGGCCTCCGACCGTCGGAACGCTCTCGGAACGGTCGGAAGCGGAGGCCTGCTCGGAGGGACACCGTCTCAAAGAAGATTAGGTGTGTCCGCCTCACCCTCTTTTCGGGGCAACTCTTGGCCCTCTCTCAGCATGGGGCCGGGAAATCTCGGCCTCCGGGTGGGCCTACGAACGTCGGAACGCACTGGGAACGGGCGGAAGCGGACGCCTGCTCGTGGGACAACGTCTCAAAGAGTACTAGGTGTGTCCACGTGGCCCTCTTTTCGGGGCAACTTTTGCCCCTCTGTCAGGGTGGAGCTAGAAATCGCGGCCTCTAAGCGGGTATCCGACTGTCGGAACGCACTCGGAACGGGTGGAAACGGAGGCCTGCGCGGAGGGACAGCATCTCAAAAAGGAACATGTGTGTCCGCGTCACCCTCTTTTCGGGGCAGCTTATGGCCCTCTTTCAGCGTGGGACCGGGAAATCGCAGCCTCGGGGCAGGCCTCCGTCCGTCGGAACGCACTCGGAACGGGCGGAAACTGAGGCCTGCATGAGGCACAGCCTCTCAAAGATGACTAGGTTTTCCACGTCGCCCTATATTTCGGGCAACTTTTGCCCCACTATCATGGTTGGGCCCGGGAATCGCGGCGTCCAGGCGTGCATCCGAACGTGGAACGCGCATGGAACGGGCCAAAACGGAGTCCTGCGCGGAGGGACAGCAACTCAAAGAGGACAAGGTGTGTCCATGTGGCCCTCTTTTCTTGGCAACTTTTGCCCCTCTGTCAGAGTGGGGCCAGGAAATCGGGGCCTCCGGGTGGGCCTCCGACTGTAGGAACGCGCTCGGAACAGGCAGAAGGGAGGCCTGCACGGAGCGACAACGTCTCAAAGAAAACAAGGCGCGCGTGCGTCGCCCTCTTTTCGGGGCAATTTTTGCCCCTCTGTCAGGGTGGGGCCAGGAAATCGCGGCCCCAGGGCGGGCCCCATCCGTCGGAACGCACTCAGAATGGGAGGTAATGGAGGCCTGCGCGGTGGGACAGCGTCTCAAAGAAAACTAGGTGTGTCTGCTTCTCCCTCAATTCGGGGCAACTTTTTCCTCTCTCTCAGGGTGGGGCCGGGAAATCGCTGCCTTCGGCGGGCCTCCGACCATCGAAACGCGGTCGGTACAGGCAGAAATGGAGTCCTGCATGTACAGACCGTGTCTCAAGGAGGACTAGGTGTGTCCGCGTGGCCCTCTTTTTGGGGCAACTTTTGCCCCTTTGTCAGGGTGGGGCGGGGAAATCGCAGCCTCCGGGCTTGCAGCCGCACGTGGAACGCACTCGGAAGACGCGGAAACGGAGGCCTGCATGGCGGGACAGCGTCTCAAAGAGGACTAGGCGTGTACGCTTCTCCCTCTTTTTGGGTTAATTTTGCCTCTCTGTCAGGGTGTGGCCAGGAAATAGCAGCCTTCGGGCGGTCCTCCAAACGTCGGAACGCGCTCTGAACACGCGGAAACGCGGGCCTTCACGGCGGGACAGCGTCTCAAAGAGGACTATGTGTGTCCACCTGGACCTCTATTCAAGGCAACTTTTGCCCTTTTTGTCAGGCTGGGGCTGGGAAATCTCGGCCTCTGTGCGGGCTTCCGAGCGTCGGAACGCGAACGGAATGCGCGGAAACGGAGGCCTGCATGGCGGGACAGCGTCTCAAAGAGGATTTGGTGTGTCCGCGGGGACCTCTGTTCGGTGCAACTTTTGCCCCTTTGTCAGGGTGGGGCCGGGAAATCGCGGCCTCCAGGCGGGCCTCCGACCGTCGGAACGCGCTCGGAGCACGCGGAAACGGAGGCCTGCGCGGCGGGACAGCGTCTCCAAGAGGACTAGGTGTGTACGCTTCTCCCTCTTTTTGGGTTAACTTTTGCTTCTCTGTCAGGGTGGGGCTGGGAAATCGCAGCCTTCACGCGGGCCCCCGTCTGTCTAAAAGCGGTCGGTACAGGCAGAAAGGGAGGCCTGTGCGGAGGAACAGCGTCTCAAAGAAAACTAAGTGTGCGTGCGTCTCCCCCCTTTCGGGGCAAGTTTTTCCCCTCTGTCAGGGTTTGGCCGGGAAATCGCTGCCTCCGGGCGGGCCTCCGACCATCGTAACGTGCTCGGAATGGGAAGAAATGGAAGCCTTCGTGGAGGGAGGGCGTCTCCAAGAAGGCTAGGTGCGCGTGTCCCCGTGTTTTCGGGCCAACATTTGCCCGCCTTTCAGTGTGGGGCCAGGAAATCGCGGCCTCCGGGCGGGCCTCCAACCGTTGGAACCCGCTCAGAACAGGTGGAAACGGGGACCTGCGTGAGGGATAGCGTCTGAAAGAGGACTTGGTGCGCCCGCGTCGCCCTGTGTTCGGGTCAACATTTGCCCCCCTGTCAGCGTGGGGCGGGGAAATCTCGGCCTCCGGGCGGGCCTGCGACTGTCGGAATGCGCTCGGAACTGGCGGAAGCGGAGGGCTGCGCGGAGGGACAGCATCTCAAAGAGGACTAGGTGTGTCCGCGTCACCCTCTTTTCAGGGTAATTTTTGCCCGTCTGTCAGTTTGTGGACGGGAATTCACGGCCTTTGGGCGGGCCTCCGACCGTCGGAACGCGCTCGGAGCACGCGGAAACGGAGGCCTGCGCGGCGGAACAGCGTCTCAAAGAGGACTAAAAGCGGTCGGTACAGGCAGAAAGGGAGGCCCGTGCGGAGGAACAGCGTCTCAAAGAAAACTAGGTGCGCGTGCTTCTCCCCCCTTTCGGGGCAAGTTTTGCCCCGCTGTCAGGGTGGAGCCGGGAAATCGCGGCCTCCGGGTGGGCCTCTGACCATCGGGACGTGCTTGGAACGGGCAGAAATGGAGGCCTGTATGGAGGGAGAGCGTCTCCAAGAGGGCTACGTGCGCGTGTCCCCGTGTTTTTGGGCCAAAATTTGCCCCCTTGTCAGTGTGGGGCCGGGAAATCTCAGCCTCCGGGCTGGCCAGCGACTGTCGGAACACGCTCGGAATGGGCGGAAGCGGACGCCTGCGTGGAGGGACAGCAT
Source organism: Varanus komodoensis (assembly GCF_004798865.1). Classification (NCBI taxonomy): domain Eukaryota; kingdom Metazoa; phylum Chordata; class Lepidosauria; order Squamata; family Varanidae; genus Varanus; species Varanus komodoensis. The sequence goes on from NW_025335526.1 coordinate 38,441, forward strand.
CTCAAAGAGGACTCGGTGTGTCCCCGTCACCCTCTTTTCGGGGCAACTTTTGGGCCTATGTTAGGGTGGAGCAGGGAAATCGCAGCCTCCGGGCGGGCCTCCGACCTTCGGAAAGTGCCCGGAACGGGCGGAAATGGAGGCCTGCGCGAGGGACAGGGACTTAAAGAGTACTAGCTGTGTCCGTGTCACCCTCTTTTTGGGGAAACTTTTGGGCCTCTGTCAGGGTGGGGCAGGAAAATCGCGGCCTCCGGGTGGGCCTCCGACTGTCGGAACGCGCTCGGAACGGGCGGAAACGGAGGCCTGCGCGGAGGGGCAGCGTCTCAAAGGGGACTACGTGTTTCTACGTCACCCTCTTTTTGAGGAAACTTTTGGGCCTTAGTCAGGGTGGGGCCAGGAAATTGCGGCCTCCGGGCGGTCCTCCGACAGTCGGAACGCCCTCGGAATGGGTGGAAACGGAGACATGCGCGGAGGGACAGCGTCTCCAAGAGGAGTAGGTGTGTCCGCGTCGCCCTCTTTTTGGGGTAAGTTTTCGCCCTCTGTCAGAGTGGGGCCGGGATATTTCGTCTCCAGGCTGGCCTCCGACCATCGGAACGCGCTCATAACAGGCGGAAGCGGAGGCCTGCGCAGAGGACACCTCTCAAAGAGGATTAGGTGTGTCCGCGTCACTCTCTTTTCGGGGCAACTTTTGGCCCTCTGTCAGCATGGGGCCAGGAAATCTCGGCCTCCGGGCGGGCCTCCGTCCGTCAGAATGCACTCGGAACGGGCGGAAGCGGAGGCCTGCGCGAGGGAGAACGTCTGAAAGAGTACCAGGTGTGTCCACGTGGCCCTCTTTTCGGGGCAACTTTTGCCCCTCTGTCAGGGTAGAGCCGGGAAATCGCGGCCTCTGGGTGGGTATCCGACCTTAGGAACGCACTCGGAACGGGTGGAAACGGATTCCTGCGCGGAGGGATAGCGTCTCAAAGAGGACTATGTGTGTCCGTGTCACCCTCTTTTTGGGGAAAGTTTTGGGCCTCTCTCAGGGTGGGGCCAGGAAATCGCAGCCTCTGGGCAGGCCTCCGACCGTCGGAACGTGCTCAGAATGGGCAGAAACCGAGGCCTGCGCGAGGGACACCGTCTCAAAAGGGACCAGGGGTGTCCACGTCACCCTGCATTCGGGGCAACTTTTGGACCTCTGTCAGGGTGGGTCCGGGAAATCGTGGCCTCCGGGCAGGCCTCTGACCGTCGGAACGAGCTCAGAACATGTCGGAGTGCCTGCTCCGACAATCGGCGCGAGAAAGTTTAGAGAGAGAAATAAAACACTGCAGACGAGAGATAAAGTTTCAAAGCATGCTCGGTTGAGTACTCCGGAGAACAAAGAAGTTCTTCTTTAGGAATTCTTCCTAAAATGTCCTCTTAAAGGTGTCCTCCTTCCTCACCACCGGCAGCCCCTTTTTATTAATTCACAGATTGTTACATTTGTATTTGCCTACACCAATCGCCATCGAGTTAATCAGCCAACTCCCTAATCATTGTGCGCAACCGCGGGATTCAAAATGTTTACTGATTGCTTATGCGCAGGCGCAGGAAACAGGAAGCGTACTTATTGCTATATATGGTCACAAGCCTTATATGGTTACACAGGTGAAATACAATGCTATTGGCTGGGTAAGTTGCAATACTATTGGCTGGTAAATTACAATACTATTGGCTGAGTGTAGCGTGCCTAGCTACAGCATGAATGTGGCGAGGCAGGGATGAATTCCCACATTCCCTCCGTTTTGTTTATTTAAATGAACAATCAATTCTATACTAGCGAGGTTAATATTTGCCAAATGATTGAATACAACAGCAGAACATAGTTAAAATCA
>NW_025335526.1:40387-41491 GCF_004798865.1 Varanus komodoensis
TGAATACAACAGCAGAACATAGTTAAAATCATGATAAAAATGATAACTGACATGATTAGGGAACGAAACCATGAGAGGTTAGAAAGCAAGAGAAATCCATCCAAGAGGAGGGATCTGGGGGCTGCATAAAAATGCAAGGTAAAAGGAATGAGCGAAAAACTAGACACTACGAAGACTTTCTCCATGGCCTAACGCAATGTGCAGGAATCCAAAGAGGGCCGTTATCCAAAGCTACTGCTGCGTAACCATGACCCCAAGTTATCAACGGCACAGGTCCCTTTCACCCAGGATCAGGCAACTTGCGATAGTGCACAAGCAGTCGTGGAAGTTGTTCTTCAGTCCTGAAATGAAGCTCAACAGGTGTATGAGACCTGCTATGGGGAGTGAACAAAAAATTTAAGGTATAAAGAACTTTAGCTACAACTTTAGCTGGTACATCAGCGGTGGATATCCCTCTCCCTTCTGTCTGCTTATACAGCACAGATTTGAAGGTGAGGTGTGCTCCTTCCGCAATAGCTTGACCTGTGGAATTAAAACGAATACCATGAGATAACTTTATACCCCACAAATTGCAAAACTCTGAAAATGAATGAGAACAATATGATGGGCCATTGTCCGTTTTTATAGCCAAAGGCTTCCCCATTACAGCAAATGTCCTGATGCAATGTTGAATAACATGTCTTGAAGTTTCTCCCTTCATGGGTGTTGCCCAAATGAGTCCTGAATAGGTATCAACAGTCAAATGTAACTTATGGAAAGGAGCCAATGATGGTACATGAGTAACATCCATTTGCCAAGTCTGGTTAGCCTGTGTCCCTCAAGGGTTCACTGCATCAAAAGGAAAGTTTATCGGTGATTTGCAACACGAAGGGCAGGCTGACACAATGCCCCTTGCCTGTGACATAGGAATAGAAAGCATTTTATGCAATACTTTAGCTGACTGATGAAATGTATCATGAGATAGGATGGGGTCATCAAACAAGGAAAAAACATCAGGCGTAAGTGCACCATCAGCTCGAGTGTTTCCTTCTGCCAAAAATCCTGGGAATCCTGTATGAGACCTAATATGAGCTACAAAGCAGAAATATGAGCGTTCTTGGATCA
>NW_025335526.1:41591-53101 GCF_004798865.1 Varanus komodoensis
CCGGCCTCCAGGCAAGCCTCCGAAACAGAGGCCTGCGCGGAGGGACTGCGTCTCAAAGGGGACTACGTGTGTCCAGGTAACCCTCCTTTTGGGGAAAGTTTTGGCCCTTGTCAGCGTGGGTTCGGGAAATCGCTGCCTCCGTGCAAGCCTCCGACCATCGGAACGCGCTCGGAACGGGCAGAAACGGAGGCCTGCGCGAAGGAAAGTTTCTCAAAGAGGACTAGGTGCGCGCGCTTCGGCCTGTTTCCGGGCAACTTTTGCTTCTCTGTCAGGGTGGGGCCGGGAAATCCCGTCGTTCGGGCGGGCCTCCGACTGTCATAACGCGCTTGGTATGGGCAGAAACGGAAACCTGCATGGAGGGACAGCGTCTCAAAGAGTACTGTGTGTGTCCTCGTGGCCCTCTTTTCGAAGCAACTTTTGTTCCTCTGTCAGAGTGGGGCTGGGAAATCGCGGCCTCCTGGAGGGCCTCCGACTGTTGGAACACACTCGGAATCGGCGGAAATGGGGGCCTGCGCGGAGAGACAGCATCTCAAAGAGGACTAGGTGTGTCCGCGTCACCCTCTTTTTGGGGAAACTTTTGGGCCTTGGTCAGGATGGGGCCGGGAAATCGCGGCCTCTTGGCGGGCCTCCGATCGTCGGAACGCGCACGGAATGGGCGGAAATGCATTTCTGCGCGGAGGGACAGCGTCTCAAAGGAGACAAGGTGTTCCCACGTCACCCTCTTTTTGGGGAAATTTTTGGGACTTTGTCAGGGTGGGGCCGGGAAATTGCGGCCTCCGGTCGGTCCTCCGACCATCGGAACGCGCTCAGAACGGGCAATAAAGGAGGCCTGCGCAAAGGACAGCATCTCAAAGAGGACTAAGTACGCGCGCTTCGCCCTGTTTTCCGGGCAACTTTTGCCCCTCTGTCAGAGTGGAGCCGGTAAATAGCGGCCTCTGGGCGGGACTCTGACCGTCAGAAAGCGAACAGAATGGGCAGAAACAGAGGCCCGCGCGGAGGGACAGCGTCTACAACAGGACTATGTGCGTGCATCACCCTGTTTTCCTGGCAACTTTTGCCCCTCTGTCAGCATGGAGCCGGGAAATCCCGGCCTCCGGGCGGGCCTCAGACCGTGGGAATGCTCTCGGAACGAGCTAAAACGGAGGCCTGCGTGGAAGGACAGCGTCTCAAAGAGGACTAGGTGTGTCCGCGTCACCCTCTTTTCGGGGCAACCTTTGCCCCTCTGTCAGGGTGGAACTGGGAAATCATGGCCTCTGGGCGGTCCTCCGACCGTCGGAACGCACTCGGAACAGCGGGCACAGATTCCGGCGTGGAGGGACAGTGTCTCAAAGATGACTAGCTGCGTGCATCTCCCTTATTTCCGGGCAACTTTTGCCCCTCTGTCAGAATGGAGCCGGGAAGTCCCGCCTCCGGGCTGGTCTCCAACTGTCGGAACGCGCTCGGAATGGGCGGAAACGGAGGCCTGCACGAGGGAATGCGTCTCCAAGGGATCCAGGTGTGTCCGTGTGGCCCTCTTTTTGGGGCAACTTTTGGGCTCTGTCAGGGTGGCGCCGGGAAATCGTGGCCTCCGGGCAGGCCTCCGACCATCAGAACGCGCTCGTAACGGGCGGAAACGGAGGCCTGCACGAAGGACAGCTTCTCAAAGAGGACTAGGTGCGCTCGCATCGCCCTGTTTTCCGGGCAACTTTTGCCTCTCTGTCACGGTGGGGCCAAAAAATCCTGGCCTTCGGGCTGGCCTCCTACCATCGTAACGCGCTCGGTATTGGCAGAAATGGAAGCCCACGCAGAGGGACTGTGTCTGAATGAGAAGTAGGTGCGCGTGCATGGCCCCTTTTTTGGAGCAACTTTTGCCCCTCTGTCAGAGTGGGTCCGGGAAATCGCAGCCTCCAGGAGGGACTTCGACCGTCGGAATGCACTCAGGACAGAAACGGAGACCTGCGCGAAGGACAGTGTCTCAAAGAGGACTAAGTACGGGCGCTTCGCCCTGTTTTCCGGGCAACTTTTGCCCCTCTGTCAGGGTGGGGCCGGGAAATCGCGGCCTCAGGGCGGGCCTCTGACCGTCGGAACGCACTCGGAACGGGCGGAAACGGAGGCCTGCATGAGGGACAGCGTCTCAAAGAGGACCAGGTTTTCCGCCTCGCCCTCTTTTTGGGGCAACTTCTGCCGCTCTGTTAGGGTGGGGCCTGGAACTTGCAGCCTACGGGCGGTCCTCCGACCGTCGGTACGCGGTTGGAATGGGCAGAAACGAAGGCCTGCGTGGAGGGACAGCGTCTTAAAGATGACTAGGTGTGTCCGCTTCTCCCTCTTTTCAGGGCAACTTTTCCCTCTCTGTCCGGGTGGGGCCGGGAAATCGCAGCCTTCGCGCGGGCCTCCGACCCTCGAAACGCCGTCGGTACAGGTGGAAACAGAGTCCTGCTCGGAGGGACACTATCTCAAAGAAGACTGTTTGTGTCCTCGTGGCCCTCTTTTTGGGGCAACTTTTGCCCCTCTGTCAGAGTTGGGCCCGGAAATCCTGGCCTCCGGGCGGGTCTCCGACCGTAGGAACACGCTCGGAATGGGCGGAAACAGAGGCCAGCGTGGAGGGACAGCGCCTTAAAGAGGACTAGAAGCGCGCCTCGCCCTGTTTTTCGGGAAACTTTTGCCTCTCTGTCACGGTGGGGCCCTGATATCGCGGCCCCCGGGCACGTCTCCGACCATCGGAACGCACTCGGTACGGGTGGAAACGGAGACCTGCATGAGGGAAAGTGAATCAAAAAAGAATAGGTTTTCCGCGTCATCCTCTTTCTGGGGCATCTTTTGCCCCCCTGTCAAGGTGGGGCTGGGAAATCGTAGCCTCTGGGCGGGCCTCCGACCGTCGGAACGCGAACGGAACACAGAAACGGAGGCCCGGGCGGCTGGACAGCGTCTCAAAGAAGATTTGGTGTGTCTGCGTCGCCCTGTTTTCGGAGCAACTTTTGCCCTTTTTCAGGGTGGAGCCAGGAAATCGCGGCCTTTGGGCGGGCGTCCGACCTTCCGAATGGGCGGAAATGGAGGCCTGCATGGAGCGACAGCGTCTCAAAGAAAACTAGGTGCGCGTTTTGCCCCTCTGTAAGGGTGGGGCCTGGAAATTGTGGCTTCCGGGCGGGCCTCCGTCCGTCGGAATGCACTCGGAACGGGCAGAAACGGAAGCCTGCGAGAGGGACAGATGCTCAAAGAGGATTAGGTGTGTCCGCGTGTCTCTCTTTTCGGGGCAACTCTTTCCCCTCGGTCAGGCTGGAGCCGGGAAATCCCGGCCTCCGGGCGGGCCTAGACCGTGGGAATGCGCACGGAACTGGAAGAAAAGGAGGCCTGCGTGGAAGGACAGCCTCTCAAATAGGACTAGGTGTGTCCGTGTGGCCCTCTTTTGTTGTCAACTTTTTGGCCTCTGTCAGGGTGGGGACAGGAAGTTGCGGCCTCCGGGCGGGTCTCCGACTGTCGGAACGCGTACGGAATGTGCGGAAACGGAGGCCTGCGCCAGGGACTGCGTCTCCAAGAAACCAGGTGTGTCCGTGTGGTCCTCTTTTCTGGGCAACTTTTGCCCTCTGTCAGTGTGGTGCCGGGAAATCCCGGCCTCCGGGCAGGCCTCAGACCGTGGGAACGTGTACGGAAAGGGCAGACACGGACTCCTGCGTAGAAGGACAGCATCTGAAAGAGGACTAAGTGTGTCCGCGTGGCACTCTTTTGTGGTCAACTTTTAGGCCTCTGTCAGGGTGGGGACAGGAAATCGCGGCCTCCGGGCGGGCCTCCGACCGGCGGAACGCGCTCTGAACGGGCGGAAACAGATTTCTGCGCGGAGGGACAGCATCTCAAAGGGGACTAGGTGTGTTCACGTCACCCTATTTTTGGGAAACCTTTGGGCCTCTGTCAGGGTGGAACGGGGAAGCAGCGGCCTCCAGGCAGGTCTCCGACTGTCGAAACGCGCTCGGAAAGGGCGGAAACGGAGGCCGGCGCGAGGGATTTCATCTCCAAGAGAACCAGGTGTGTCCGTGTGGCCCTCTTTTCGGGTCAACTTTTGCCCCTCTGTCAGGTTGGAACCGGGAAATCGCGGCCTCCGGACGGGCCTCAGACCGTGGGAACGTGCTCGGAACGGTCTAAAACGGAGGCCTGCGCGGAGGGCCAGCGTCTCAAAGAGGACTAGGTGTGTTCGCGTGGCCCTGTTTTTGGGGCTACTTTTGCACCTGTGTCAGGGTGGGGCCGGGAAATCGCGGCCTCCGGGAGGGCCTCCGACCATCGGAATGCGCCCGGATTGGGTCGAAACGGAGGCCTGCGCAGAGGGACAGCGCCTCCAAGAGGACTAGGTGGACACGTGTCACCCTGTTTTCGGGGCAACTTTTGCCCCACTGTCAGCGTGGGGCCGGATAATCGCAGCCTCCGGGCAAGCCTCCGACCGTTGGAACGTGCTTGGATGGGCAGAAACAGAGGCCTGCGTGGAGGGACAGCGTCTCCAAGGGGACTAGGTGTTTCCGTGTCGCCCTCTTTTTGGAGAAACATTTGGGCCTCTCTCAAGCTAGGTACGGGAAATCGCGGATCCGGGCGGACCTCCGACCGTCGGAACGTGCTCTGAACGGGCGGAAACGGAGGCCTGCGCGAGGGACAGATGCTCAAAGAGGATTAGGTGTATCTGCATGGCTCTCTTTTCAGGGCAACTCTTGCCCCTCTGTCACGGTGTGCCGGGAAATCGCGGCCCCTGGGAGGTCCTCCGACCGTCGGTACGCGCTCAGTGAGGGCAGAAACGGAGGCCTGCGTGTAGGGACAGCGTCTGAAAGAGAACTTGGTGCGTGCCCGTCGCCCTGTTTTCGGGGCAACTTTTGCCCCTCTGTCAGGTTGGGGCCGGGAAATCGTGGCCCTTGGGCGCGCCTCCAACCGTCGGAACGCGCTCCGAACACTCGGAAACGGAGGCCTGCACGGCGGGAAAGCGTCTCAAAGAGGACTAGGTGTGTCCACGTGGCCCTCTATTCGGGGCAACATTTGCCCCTTTGTCAGGGTGGGGCCGGGAAAGCGCGGCCTCTGGGCGGGCCTCCGACCATCGGAACGCGAACGGGACACGCGGAAACGGAGGATGCACGGTGGGACAGCGTCTCAAAGAGGATTTGGTGTGTCCACGTCGCCCTGTTTTCAGGGCAACTTTTGCCCTTTTTCAGGGTGGAGCCAGGAAATCGCGGCCTTTGGGCGGGCCTCCGACCTTCCGAACGGGCGGAAATGGACGCCTGCATGGAGCGACAGCGTCTCAAAGAAAACTAGGTGCGCGTTTTGCCCCTCTGTAAGTGTGGGGCCTGGAAATCGCGGCTTCCGGGCGGGCCTCCGACCGTCGGAACGCACTCGGAACGGGCAGAAACGGAGGCCTGCACGAGGGACAGATGCTCAAAGAAGACTAGGTGTGTCCTTGCGTCCCTCTTTTCGGGGAACCTTTTGCCCTTCTGTCATGGTGGGGCCTGGAAATTTCGTCCTTCGGGCGGTCCTCCGACCGTCAGAAAGTGCTCGGAAAGGCCGGAAATGGAGGCCTGAGGGGAGGGACAGCGTCTCAAAGAGGACTAGGTGTGTCCGCGTGGGCCTGTTTTTGGGGCAACTTTTGCCCCTCTGTCAGTTTGGGGCTGGAAAATCGCAGCCTGTGCGCGGTCCTCCGACCGTCGGAACGCTCTCAAAACACACGGAAACGGAGGACTGCACGGCGGGACAGCGTCTCATGAGGACAAGGCGTGTACAATTCTCCCTCTTTTTGGGTTAATTTTGCCTCTCTGTCAGTTTGGGGCCGGAAAATCGCGGCCTGTGCGCGGTCCTCCGACCGTCGGAACGCACTCAAAACACACGGAAACGGAGGACTGCACGGCGGGACAGCGTCTCATGAGGACAAGGCGTGTACGATTCTCCCTCTTTTTGGGTTAATTTTGCCTCTCTGTCAGGGTTGGGCCGGGAACTCGCGGCCTCTGGGCGTGCCTCCGACTGTCAGAATGCTCTCGGAATGGGTGGAAATGGGGGCCTGCGTGAGGGACAGCGTCTGAAAGAGGACTAGGTGGGTCCACGTGGCCCTCTTTTCGGGGCAACTTTTGCCCTTTGTCAGGGTGGAGCCGGGAAATCGCGGCCTTTGGGCGGGCCTCCGACCGTCGGAACGCTTCTGAACGGGCGGAAATGGAGGCCTGCGCAGAGGGACAGCGTCTCAAAGAAAATGAGGTGCGCGTGCATCTCCCCCCTTTCGGGGCAACTTTTGCCCGTCCGTCAGAATGGGGCCGGGAACTCGCGGCCTCTGGGTGGGCCTCCGATCGACGGAACGTGCTCGGAACGCGCGGAAACTGAGGCCTGCGCGGAGGGACAGCGTCTCAAAGTAGACTAGGTGCGCGTGCATCACCCCCCTTTCGGGGCAACTTTTGCTCCCCTGTCAGGTTGGGGCCGGGAAATCGCGGCCTGTGCGTGGTCCTCCGACCGTCGGAACGCACTCAAAACACACGGAAACGGAGGACTGCACGGCGGGACAGCGTCTCATGAGGACAAGGCGTGTACGATTCTCCCTCTTTTTGGGTTAATTTTGCCTCTCTGTCAGGGTTGGGCCGGGAACTCGCCGCCTCTGGGCGTGCCTCCGACTGTCAGAATGCTCTCGGAATGGGTGGAAATGGGGGCCTGCGTGAGGGACAGCGTCTGAAAGAGGACTAGGTGGGTCCACGTGGCCCTCTTTTCGGGGCAACTTTTGCCCTTTGTCAGGGTGGAGCCGGGAAATCGCGGCCTTTGGGCGGGCCTCCGACCGTCGGAACGCTTCTGAACGGGCGGAAATGGAGGCCTGCGCGGAGGGACAGCGTCTCAAAGAAAACGAGGTGCGCGTGCATCTCCCCCCTTTCGGGGCAACTTTTGCCCGTCCGTCAGAGTGGGGCCGGGAACTCGCGGCCTCTGGGTGGGCCTCCGATCGACGGAACGTGCTCGGAACGCGCGGAAACTGAGGCCTGCGCGGAGGGACAGCGTCTCAAAGTAGACTAGGTGCGCGTGCATCACCCCCCTTTCGGGGCAACTTTTGCTCCCCTGTCAGGTTGGGGCCGGGAAATCGCGGCCTTTGGGCGGTCCTCCGACCGTCAGAACGCACTCGGAACACGCGGAAACGGAGGCCTGCACGGCGGGACAGCGTCTCAAAGAGGACTATGCGTGTACGATTCTCCCTCTTTTTGATTTAATTTTGCCTCTCTGTCAGCGTGGGGCCGGGAAATTGTGGCCTCCGGGCGGATGTCCGACCGTCGGAACACGCTCAGAACAAGCGGAAACGGAGGCCTGCGCAGAGGGACAGCATCTCAAAGAGGACTAGGTGTGTCCGCGTCTCCCCCTTTTCGGGGCAACTTTTGGCCCTCTGGCAGGGTGTGGCCGGGAAATCGCGGATTCGGGTGGGCCTCCGACGGTCAGAACGTGCTCTGTATGGGTGGAAACGGAGGTCTGCGCGAGGGACAGATGCTCAAAGAGGATTAGGTGTGTCCGCGTGGCTCTCTTTTCGGGGCAACGCCTTCCCCTCTGTCAGGGTGGAGCCGGGAAATGACGGCCTCTGGGCGGTCCTCTGACCGTCGGAACGCAGTCCGAACGGCGGGCACAGATTCCTGCGCGGGGAGACAGTGCTTAATGGTGACTAGTTTCGTGCATCTCCCTGTTTTCCGGGCAACTTTGCCCCTCTGTCAGGGTGGAGCCTGGAAGTCTCGGCCTCCGGGCGCGTGTCCGACTGGCGGAACACGCTCGGAATGGGCGGAAACGCAGGCCTGCGTGAGGGACTGTGTCTCAAAGAGTACTAGGTGTGTCCACGTGGCCCTCTTTTCGGGGCAACTTTTGCCCCTCTGTCAGGGCGGAGCCGGGAAATTGCGACCTCTGGGCGGGTATCCGACCGTCGGAACGCAGTCGGAACGGGTGGAAACGGATTCCTGCACTGAGCGACAGCGTCTCAAAGGGGACTAGGTGTGTCCGCGTGGGCCAACTTTCAGAGCAACTTTTGCCCCTCTGTCAGAGTGGGCCTGGGACATCGCGGCCACCGGGCGGACGTCCGACCGTCGGAACGCGCTCAGAACAAGTAGAAATGGAGGCCTGCACGCATGGACAGCGTCTCAAAGAGGACTAGGTGTGTCTGCGTCACACTCTTTTCGGGGCAACATTTGGCCGTCTGTTAGGGTGGGGCCGGGAAATCGCGGATCTGAGCGGGCCTCCGACTGTCGGAACGTTCTCTGTACGGGTGGAAATGGAGGCCTGCACGAAGGACAGCATCTCAAAGAGGATTAGGTGTGCGCGCTTTGCCCTGTTTTCGGGCAACTTTTTCCTCTCTGTCAGGGTGGGGCCGGGAAATCCCAGCCTGTGGGCGAGCCTCCGACTGACGTAACGCGCTCGGTATGGGCAGAAACGGAGGCCTGCGCGGAGGGACAGCGTCTCAAAGAGTACTAGGTGTGTCCACGTGGCCCTCTTTCCGGGGAACTTTTCCCCTCTGGCAGAGTGGAGCCGGGAAATAGCGGTCTCTGGGCGGGACTCCGACCGTCCGAAAGCGCTCAGAATGGACAGAAACGGAGGCCCGCGCGGAGGGTCACCATCAAAGAAGAAGACTAGGTGTGTCCGCGTGGCCCCCTTTTCGTGGCAACTTTTACCCTCTGTCAGAGAGGGGCCGGGAAGTTGCGGCACCAGGGCGGGCCTCTGACCATCGGAACGCGCTCGGAATGGGCAGAAATGGAGGCCTGCGCTGAGGGACAGCGTCCCAAAAAGTAGTAGGTGTGTTCACGTGGCCCTCTTTTCGGGGTAACTTTTGCCCCTCTGTCATGGTGGAGCCAGGAAATCGCATCCTTCGGGCGGACCTCCGACCATGGAAAGGCAGTCGGTACAGGAAGAAACGGAGGCCTGCGCGGAGGGCCAGCGTCTCAAAGAAGACTCGGTGTGTCCGCGTGGCCCTCTTTTTGGAGCAACTTTTGCCCCGCTGACAGAGTGGAACCGGGAAATCGCAACCTCCGGTCTGGCCTCCGACAGTCAGAACGTGCTCGGAACGGGCGGAAATGGAGGGCTGCGTGGAGCGACAGCGTCTCAGAGAGAACTAGGTATGTCCGCGTCACTCTCTTTTCAGGGCAATTCTTTCCCATTTGTCAGGGTAGGGCTGGGAAATCGCATCCTCTGAGCGGCCCTTGACTATCGGAATGCGCTCGGTTAAGGGCTGAAACGGAGGCCTGCGTGTAGGGATAGCGTCACAAAGAGGACTAGGTGTGTCCGCGTGGCCCTCTTTTCGGGGCACCTTTTGCCCCTCTGTCAGGGTCGGGCCGGGAAATCGCAGCCTCCTGGCCTGCATCCGAATGTAGAACACGCTCGGAACGGGCGGAAACGGAGTCCTGCGCGGAGGGACACGATCTCAAAGAAGACTAGTTGTGTCCTTGTGTCCCTCTTTTCGGGCATCTTTTGCCCCTCTGTCAGAGTGGGGCCGGGAAGTTGCGGCACCAGGGCGGGCCTCTGACCGTCGGAACGCGCTCAGAACGGGCGGAAATGTAGGCCGCGCTGAGGGACAGCGTCTCAAAGAGGACTAGGTGTGTCCACGTGGCCCTCTCTCCGGGGCAACTTTTGCCCCTCTCTCAGGTTGGGGCCTGGAAATCGCGGCATTTGGGCGGGGCTCCAACTGTTGGAACACGCTCAGAACACGCGGAAATGGAGGCCTGCGCAGCGGGACAGCGTCTCAAAGAGGACTAGGTGTGTTCGCTTCTCCCTCTTTTCAGGGCAACTTTTTCCCTCTGTCAGGGTGGGGCTCCAACCATCGAAACGCGGTCGGTACAGGAAGAAACGGAGGCCTGCGCGGGGGGCCAGCATCTCAAAGAAGACTACGTGTGTCCGCGTGGCCCTCTTTTCGGGGCAACTTTTGCCCCACCGTCAGCATTGGGCCGGGAAATCGCGGCCTCCGGGCAAGCCTCCATCCGTTGGAACGTGCTTGGAACGGGCAGAAACAGAGGCCTGCGAGGAGGGACAGCGTCTCAAAGGGGACTAGGTGTGTCCGCGTGACCCTCTTTTTCGGGGCAACTTTTGAACCTCTGTGAGGGTGGGGACGAAAAAATCGCGGCCTCTGGGCAGGCCTCCGACTGTCGGAACGCGCACGGAATGGGGGAAACGGATTTCTGCGCAGAGGGACAGCGTCTCAAAGGCGACTAGGTGTGTCCACATCAACTTCTTTTTGGGGAAACTTTTGGGCCTCTGTCAGGGTGGAGCCGGGAAATTGTGGCCTCTGGGCGGGCATCCGACCCTCGGAACGCACTCGGAACGGGTGGAAACGGATTCCTGCACGGAGGGACAGTGTCTCCAAGGGGACTAGGTGTGTCTGCGTCACCCTCTTTTCGGGGCAACTTTGGCCTTCTGTCAGGGTCAGGCCGGGAAGTTGCGGATCTGGGCGGGCCTCCTACCTTCGGAACATGCTCTGAACGGGCGGAAACGGAGGCCTGCGCGAGGGACAGATGCTCAATGAGGATTAGGTTTGTCCGCGTGGCTCTCTTTTTGGGTCAACTCTTGCCCCTCTGTCACGGTGCAGCCGGGAAATCGCGGCCTCTGGGCAGTCCTCCGACCGTCGGAACACACTCGGAACGGGTGGATACGGATTCCTGCGCGGAGGGACAGCATATCAAAGGGGACTAGGTGTGTCCGCGTCACCCTATTTTCGGGGCAACTTTTGGCCCTCTGTCAGGCTGGGGCCAGGAAATCGCGGCCTCTGGGCGGGCATCCGACCGTCGGAACGCACTCGGAACGGGTGGAAACGGATTCCTGCGCAGAGGGACAGCGTCTCAAAGGGGACTAGGTGTATCCGCATCGCCGTCTTTTCGGGGCAACCTTTGGCCTTCTGTCAGGGTAAGGCCGGGAAGTCGCGGATCCGGGCGGGCCTCCTACCGTCGGAAAGTGCTCTGAACGGGCGGAAACGGAGGCCTGCGCGAGGGACAGATGCTCAAAGAGGATTAGGTGTGTCTGCGTGTCCCCTCTGTCTTGCCCCTCTGTCAGGTTGGAGCCGGGCAATCACGGCCTCTGGGCGGTCCTCCGACCATCGGAACGCACTCGGAATGGCCCGCACAGATTCCTACGTGGAGGGACAGCGTTTCAAAGGGAACCAGGAGTGTCCGTATGGCCCTCTTGTCGGGGCAACTTTTGGGCCTCTGTCAGGGTGGTGCTGGCAAATCGTGGCCTCCGGGCGCGCCTCCGACCGTCGGAATGCGCTCGTAACTGGTGGAAACAGAGGCCTGCATGAAGGACATCTTCTCAAAGATGACTAGGTGCGGTCGCTTAAGCCTGTTTTCCGGGCAACTTTTGCCTATCTGTCACGGTGGGGCCGGGAAATCGCGGCCTCCGGGAGGGCCTCCGACCGTCGGAACGCACTCACAATAGACAGAAACGGAGACCTGCGCGGAGGGACAGCGTTTCAAAGAGGACTATGTGTCTCCGTGTGGCCCTTTTTTTAGAGCAACCTTTGCCCCTCTGTCGGAGTGGGGCCGGGAAGTCGCGGCCTTTGGGTGGGCCTCCGACCGTTGGAACGCGCTCGGAAC
>NW_025335526.1:53201-60768 GCF_004798865.1 Varanus komodoensis
TCGGGGCATCTTTTTCTCCTCTGTCAGGGTGGTGCCGGGAAATCGCGTCCTCTGGGCGGGACTCCGACCGTCGGAACGCGCACAGAAAGGGCGGAAATGGAGGCCTGCGTGGATGGACAGCGTCTCCAGGAGGACTAGGTGTGTCCGCGTCACCCTCTTTTCGGGGCAACTTTTGGCCCTCTGTCAAAGTGGGGCCGGGAAATCGTGGATCCGGGCGGGCCTCCGACCGTCATAACATGCTCTGAACGGGCAGAAACAGAGGCCTGCGTGGAGGGACAGCGTCTGAAAGGGGACTGGGCGTGTCCGCTTCACCCTCTTCTTGGGGAATCTTTTGGGCCTCTGTCAGGGTGGAGCCGGGAAATCGCGACCTCTGGGAGGTGCTCCGACCGTCGGAACGCACTCGGAACGGCGGGCACAGATTCCTGCGCGTAGGGACAGCGTCTCAAAGGTGACTAGGTGCGTGCATCTCCGTTTTCCGGGCAACTTTTGCCCCACTGTCAGGGTGGAGCAGGGAAGTCGTGGCCTCCGGGCGGACGTCCGACCCTCGGAAAGTGCTCAGAACAAGGGGAAGCGGAGGCCTGTGTGGAGGGACAGCATCTCAAAGAGGACTAGGTGTGTCCGCTTCACCCGCTTTTCGGGGCAACTTTTGGCCCTCTGTCAGGGTGTGGCCGGTTAATCGCGGATCCGGGTGGGCCTCCGACCGTCGGAACGTGCTCTGTAAAGGCGGAAACGGAGGCCTGCGCGAGGGAGAGATGCTCAAAGAGGATTAGGTGTGTCCGCGTGGCTCTCTTTTCGGGGCAACTCTTTCCCCTCTGTCAGGGTGGTGCCGGGAAATCGCGGCCTCTGGGCGGTCCTCCGACCGTCGGAATGCACTCGGAAAGGCGGGCACAGATTCCTGCGGGGAGGGACAGGGTCTCAAAGGTGACTAGGTGTGTCCGCTTCACCCTTTTTTCGCGGCAACTTTTGCCCCTCTGTCAGGGTGGAGCCGTGAAGTCGCGACCTCCGGGCGGGTGTCCGACTGGCAGAACGCGCTCGGAATGTGCGGAAACGGAGGCCCGCGCGAGGGACTGCGTCTCAAAGAGTACTAGGTGTGTCCACGTGGCCCTCTTTTCAGGGAAACTTTTGCCCCTCTGTCAGGGCGGAGCCGGGAAATCGCGGTCTCTGGGTGTGTATCCGACCGTCGGAACGCACTCGGAATGGGTGGAAACGGATTCCTGCACGGAGGGACAGCATCTCAAAGGGGACTAGGAGTGTCCGCTTCACCCTCTTTTCGCGGCAACTTTTGCACCTCTGTCAGAGTGAGGCCGGGAAATAACAGCCTCCGGGCCTGCATCAGAAAGTGGAACGCGCTCGGAACGGGCGTAAACAGAGTCCTGCCCGGAAGGTCACCATCTCAAAGAAGACTAGGTGTGTCCGCGTGGCCCTTTTTTCGGGGCAACTTTTGGCCCTCTGTCAGGGTATGGCCGGGAAATCGCAGATCAGGGTGGGCCTCCGACCGTCGGAACGTGCTCTGTACAGGCGGAACGGAGGCCTGCTGGAGGGACAGATGCTCAAAGAGGATTAGGTGTGTCCGCGTGGCTCTCTTTTCGGGGCAACTCTTTCCCCTCTGTCAGGGTGGAGCCGGGAAATCACGGCCTCTGGGCTGTCCTCCGACAGTCGGAACGCACTCGGAACGGTGGGCACAGATTCCTGCGCGGAGAGAAAGTGTCTCAAAGGTGACTAGGTTCTTGCATCTCCCTGTTGTCCGGGCAACTTTTGCCCCTCTGTCATGGAGGAGCGGGGAAGTCGCGGCCACCGGGCGGGTCTCCGACTGTCGGAACGCGCTCGGAATGGGCGGAAATGGAGTCCTGCGCGAGGGACTGCGTCTCCAAGGGAACCAGGTGTGTCAATGTGGCCCTCTTTTCAGGGCAACTTTTGCCCTCTGCCAGGGTGGAGCCGGGAAATCCCGGCCTCCGGGCGGGCCTCAGAACATGGGAAAGCGCACGGAACGGGCAGAAATGGGGCCCTGCGCGGAGGGACAGCGTCTCAAAGAGGACAAGGTGTGTCCGCGTGGCCCTATTTTCGAGTCAACTTTTGGGCATCTCTCAGGGTGGGGCCGGGAAATCGCGGCCTCCGGGCGGTGCTCCGACCATCGGAACGCACTCGGAATGGCGGGCACAGATTCCTGCGCGGAGGGACAGCGTCTCAAAGGTGACTAGGTGCGTGCATCTCCCTGTTGTCCGGGCAACTTTTTCCCCTCTGTCATGGAGGAGAGGGGAAGTCGCGGCCTCCGGGCGGGCCTCCGACCGTCGGAACGCGCTCAAAACAAGCGGAAACGGTGGCCCGCGCAGAGGGACAGCGTCTCCAAGGGGCCTAGGTGCGCGCACATCCCCCTCATCTCGGGGCAACTTATAGCCCTCTGTCAGGTTGGGCCGGGAAATCGCGACCACCGGGCGGTCCTCTGACCGTCGGAACGCGCTCGGAATGGGTGGAAACGGAGGGCTGCGCGGAGGGAGAGCGTCTCCAAGAAGACTCGGTGGACGCGCGTCCCCCTGTTTTCCGGGCAACGTTTGCCCCACTGGGAGTGTGGGGCCGGGAAATCGTGGCCTCCAGGCAAGCCTCGGACCGTCGGAACGAGCTCGGAACGGGCAGAAACAGAGGTCTGCGCTAAGGGCATCGTCTCAAAGGGGACTAGGTGAGCGTGTTTCGCCCTGTTTTCCGGGCAACTTTTGCCTCTCTGTCAGTGTGGGGCCGGGAAATTCCGTCCTTTGGGCGGGCCTCCAACTTCTGTAACGCACTCGGTATGGGCAGAAACGGAAGCCTGCACGGATGGGACAGCGTCTCAAAGAGGACTAGGTGTGTCCGCGTGGCCCTCCTTTCGGGTCAACTTTTGCCCCTCTGTCTGGGTGGTACCGGGAAATCGCGGCCTCCGGACAGGCCTCAGACCGTAGGAACGCGCTCGGAACGGGCAGAAATGGAGGCCTGCGCTGAGGGACAGCATCTCAAAGGTGACTAGGTGCGTGCATCTCCCTGTTTTCCGGGCACCTTTTGCCCCTCTATCAGGGTGGAGCCGGGAAGTCGCAGACTCCGGGCGGGGCTCCGACTGTCGGTACGCGCTCGGAATGGGCGGAAACGGAGGCCTGCGCGAGGGACTGCGTCTCTAAGGGAACCAGGTGTGTCCGTGTGGCCCTCTTTTCGGGGCAACTTTTGCCCCTCTGTCAGGGTGGTGCCGGGAAATCGCGGCCTCTGGGCGGGCCTCCGACCGTCAGAACGCGCTCGTAACGTGCGTAAACGGAGGCCCGCGTGGAGGGACAGCATTTCAAAGAGGACTAGGTGTGTCCGCTTCACCCTCTTTTCGGGGCAACTTTTGGCCCTCTGTCAGGGTGGGCCCGGGAAATCGCGGATCCGGGCGGGCCTCCGACCGTCGGAATGTGCTCTGAACGGGCGTAAACGTAAGCCTGCTTGAGGGACAGATGCTCAAATAGGATTAGGTGTGTCCGCGTGGCTCTCTTTTCGGGGCAACTCTTGCCCCTCTGTCAGGGTGGAGCTGGGAAATCACGGCCTCTGGGCGGTCCTCCGACTGTCGGAATGCACTCGGAATGGCGGGCACAGATTCCTGCGCGGAGGGACAGCATCTCAAAGGTGACTAGGTGCGTGCATCTCCCTGTTTTCCGGGCAACTTTTGCCCCTCTGTCAGGGTGGAGCCGCGAAGTTCTGGCCTCCGGGCGGGTGTCCGACTGGCGGAACACGCTCGGAATGGGCGAAAACGGAGCCTGCGCGAGGGACTGCGTCTCAAAGAGTACTAGGTGTGTCCGTGTGGCCCTCTTTTCGGGGCAACTTTTGCCCCTCTGTCAGGGCGGAGCCGGGAAATTGCGGCCTCTGGGCGGGTATCCGACCATTGGAACGCCCTCGGAACGGGTGGAAACGGATTCCTGCGTGGAGGGACAGTGTCTCAAAGGGGACTAGGTGTGTCCTCTTCACCCTCTTTTCGCAGCAACCTTTGCCCCTCTGTCAGAGTGGGGCCGGGAAATCCTGGCATCCGGGTGGATGTCCGACCGTCGGAAGGCGCTCAGAACAAGCGGAAACGGAGGCCTGCGCGCAGGGACAGCATCTCAAAGAGGACTAGGTGTGTCCGCGTCACCCTCTTTTCGGGGCAACTCTTGGCCCTCTATCAGGGTGTGGTCAGGAAATCGCGGAACCGGGTGGGTCTCCGACAGTCGGAACGTGCTCTGTACGGGCGGAAACGGAGGCCTGCACGAGGGACAGATTCTCAAAGAGGATTAGGTGTGTCCACGTGGCTCTCTTTTCGGGGCAACTCTTGCACCTCTGTCAGGGTGTAGCCGGGAAATAACGGCCTCTGGTCGTTCCTCCGACCGTCGGAACGGGCTGGGAATGGCGGGCACTGATTCTTGCACGGAGGGACAGCTTCTCAAAGGTGACTAGGTTCGTGAATCTCCCTGTTTTCCGGGCAACTTTTGCCCCTCGGTCAGCGTGGGGCCGGGAAGTTGCGGCCTCCGGGCGGGTCTCTGACCATCGGAATGCGCTCGGTACGGGCAGAAACGGAGCCCTGCCTGGAGGGACAGCATCTCAAAGAGACTAGGAGTGTCCGTGTGGCCCTCTTTTCGGGGCAACTTTTTCCCTTCAGTCAGGGTAGACCCGGGAAATCGCGGCCTCTGTGGGGGGCCTCTGACTGTCGGAACATGCTTGGTAAGGGCAGACACAGAGGCCTGCGTGGAGGGAAAGGGTCTCCAAGAGGACTTGGTGTGTCCGTGCCACCCTTTTTTTAGGGCAACTTTTGCCCCTCTATCAGGGGGGCTGGGAAATCGCGGCCTCCGGGTGGGCATCCGACTGTTGGAACACACTCGGAACGGGTGGAAACGGATTCCTGCGCGGACGGAAAGCGTCTCAAAGGGTTCTAGGTGTGTCCGTGTCACCCTCTTTTCGGGGCAACCCTTGCCCCTCTGTCAGGGGGGCTGGGAAATCGCGGCCTCCATGCGGAACTCCGTCGGAACGCGCTCGGAACGGGCGGAAATGGAGGCCTGCGTGGAGGGACAACGTCTAAAAGACGACTAGGTGTGTCCACGTAGCCCTCTTTTCGGGGCAAGTTTTGCCCCTCTGTCACGGTGGAGCCGGGAAATCGTGGCCTCTGGGTGTACATCCGACCGTTGGAACGCGCACGGAATGGGCGGAAATCGAGGCCTGCGCGGAGGGACAGCATCTCAAAGAGGACTAGGTGTGTCCACGAGGCTCTCTTTTCGGGCAACTCTTGCCTCTCTGTCAGGGTGGATCCGGGAAATCACGGCCTCTGGGCGGTCCTCCGACCGTTTGAACGCACTCGGAACGGCGGGCACAGATTCCAGCATGGAGGGACAGCGTCTCAAAGGTGACTAGGTGCGTGCATCTCCCTGTTTTCCGGGTAACTTTTGCCCCTCTGTCAGGGTGGAACTTGGAAGTCGCAGCCTCCTGGCGGAAATCTGACCGTCGGAACGCGCTCAGAACAAGCGGAAACGGAGGCCCCCGCAAAGGGACAGCATCTCCAAGAGGACTAGGTGCGAGCACATCCCCCTCTTTTCGGGGCAACTTTTGGCCCTCAGTCAGGATGGGCCGGGAAATCGCGACCTCCGGGCGGTCCTCTGACCGTCGGAACGTGCTCGGAACGGGCAGAAACAGAGGCCTGCGCGGAGGGACAGCTTCCCAAATGGGACTAGTTGTGTCCGGTTCACCCTCTCTTTGGGGAAAGTTTTGGGCCTCTGTTAGGGTGGGGCCAGGAAATTGCGGCCTCCGGGCGGGCCTCCGACCATCGGAACGTGCTCGGAACGGGCAGAAACGGAGGCCTGTGCGAGGGACAGCGTCTCAAAGAGGACTAGGTGTACGCGTGGCCCCCTTTTCGGGGCAACATTTGGACCTCTGTCAGGGTGGGGCCGGGAAATCGCGGCCTCTGGGCTGGCCTCCGACCGTCGGAACGCGCACGGAATAGGCGGAAACGGATTTCTGCGCGGAGGGACAGCATCTCAAAGGGGACTAGGTGTGTCCGCGTCACCTTCTTTATGGGGAAACTTTTGGGCCTTTGTCAGGGTGGGGCCAGGAAATCGCGGCTTTCGGGCAGGCCTCCGACCTTCGGAATGTGCTCAGAACGGGCGGAAACTGAGGCCTGCATGAGGCACAGCGTCTCAAAGAGGACTAGGTGCGCGTGCATCACCCCCCTTTCGGGCCAACTTTTGCCCCTCTGTCAGCGTGGGGCCGGGAAATCGCGGCCTCCGGGCGGGCCTCCGTCCGTCGGAACGCAGTCGGAACGGGCGGAAACTGAGGCCTGCATGAGGCACAGCGTCTCAAAGAGGACTAGGTTTTCCGCGTCGCCCTATATTTGGGGCAACTTTTGCCCCGCTATCATGGTTGGGCCAGGAAATCGCGGCTTCCAGGCATGCATACGAACGTGGAACGCGCATGGAACGGGCCGAAATGGAGTCCTGCACGGAGGGAAAGCAACTCAAAGACGACAAGGTGTGTCCACGTCGCCATCTTTTCTTGGCAACTTTTGCCCCTCTGTCAGAGTGGGGCCGGGAAATCGCGGCCTCTGGGTGGGCCTCCGACTGTTGGAACGCAATCGGAATGGGCAGAAACAGAGGCCTGCGTGGAGGGACAGCGTCTAAAAGTTGAGTAGGTTTCCGCGTGGCCCTCTTTTCGGGGCAACTTTTGCCGCTCTGTCAGGGTGGGGCTGGGAAATCGCAGCCTCCGGGCCTGCATCCGAACGTGGAACGTGCTCGGAACGGGAGGAAATGGAGTCCTTCGCGGAGGGACACCATCTCAAAGAAGACTAGGTGTGTCCGCGTGGTCCACTTTTCGGGGCAACTTTTTCCCCTCTGTCAGAGCGGGGCCTCGAAATCACGTCCCCAGGGCGGGCTTCGGAACGTCGGAACGGGCTCGGAATGGGTGGAAACGGAGGCCTGTGCGGAGGGACAGCGTCTCCAAGAGGACTAGGTGAGCACACATCCCCCTCTTTTCGGGGCAACTTTTGCCCCTCTGTCAGGGTGGAGCCGGGAATTCGCGGCCTCCGGGGGGGGCCTCCGACCATTGGAACGCGCTCGGAACGGGCGGAAACGGAGGCCTGCACGGAGGGACAGCGACTCAAGGAGGACTAGATGCGTGCATCACCCTGTTTTCCGGGCAACTGTTGCCCCTCTGTCGGGGTGGAGCCGGGAATTTGCGGCCTCCGGGCGGGTCTCTGACTGTCGGAACGCCCTTGGTATGGCAGAAACGGAGGCCTGCGCGGAGGGACAGCGTCTCAAAGAGGACTATGTGTTTCCGTGTGGCCCTCTTTTCGGGGCAACTTTTGCCCCTCTGTCAGGGTGGGGCCGGGAAATCACGGCCTCTGGGCGGGCCTCCGACCGTCGGAACGCGCTTGGAACAGGCGGAAACGGAGGCCTGCGCGAAGGACAGCTTCTCAAAGAGGACTGGTTGCGTGGGCTTCGCCGTGTTTTCCGGTCAACTTTTGCCTCTCTGTCAGGGTGGGGCCGGGAAATCCCGGCCTCCAGGCGGGCCTGCGACCGTCGGAACGCGCTCGGAACGTGTGGAAATGGATTCCTGCGCG
>NW_025335526.1:60868-63852 GCF_004798865.1 Varanus komodoensis
CGCGATTTCCCGGCACCACCCTGACAGAGGAGAAAAAGATGCCCCGAAAAGGGGGCGACGCGGACACACCTAGTCCTATTTGTGTCGCTGTCCCTCCACGCAGGGCTCCGTTTCCGCCCGTTCTGAGCACATTCTGACATTCTGAGGCCCTCCCGGAGGCCGGGATTTCCCGGCCCCACCCTGATAGATGGGCAAGACTTGTCCCGAAAAGAGGCCGACGCGGACACACCTAGACCTCTTTGAGATGCTGTCCCTCCTTGCAGGCCTCCGTTTCTGACCATACTGACCTTGTTTCGACGGTTCAAGGCCCACGCAAAGGCCGGGATTTCCCAGCCCCACTCTGACAGAGGGCCAAAAGTTTGTCCGAACAAGGTGACGCGTGCAACTAGTCATTTGAGACGTTGTCCCTCCGCGCATGCCTCTTTTCCGGCAACTCCGAGCGCATTCAGACGATCAGAGTCCCGCTCGGAGACTGTGATTTCCCGGCCCCACGCTGACAGAGGGGCAAAAGTTGTTCCGACATGAGGCCGACGCGGACACACCTAGTCCTCTTTGAGATGCTGTCTCTCCTTGCAGGCCTCCGTTTCTGACCGTACCAACCGCGTTTCGACGGTTCGAGGCCCACCCAAAGGCCGGGATTTCCCTGCCCCACTCTGATAGAGGGCCAAAAATTTCTCCGAACAGAGGGTGACACACGCAATTAGTCCTTTTGAGACACTGTCCCTCTGTGCAGGCCTCTGTTTCCGGCAATTCCGAGCACATTCTGACGATCCGAGTCCCGCTTGGAGGCCGCGATTTCCCGGCCCCACGATGACAGAGGGGCAAAAGTTGCCCCGAAATGAGGGTGATGAGGAAACACCTAGTGCTCTTTGAGACGCTGTCCCTCCCGCAGGCCTCCGTTTCCTCCCCTTCTGAGCGTATTCCGATGGATGGAGGCCCGCCCGGAGGCCGTGATTACCTGCCCCAGTCTGACCGAGGGGACAAAGTTGCCCCGAAAGGTGGGTGATGCACATGCACCTAGTTTACTTTGAGACGCTGTCCCTCCGCGCTGGCCTCCGTTTCCGCGCGTTCCGAGCACGTTCCGTCGGTAGGAGGCCTGCCCAGAGGCCGCGATTTCCCGGCACCACCCTGACAGAGGAGAAAAAGATGCCCCGAAAAGGGGGCGACGCGAACACACCTAGTCCTATTTGCGATGCTGTCCCTCCTGGCAGGCCTCCGTTTCTGACCGTACCGACCACGTTTCGACGGTTCGAGGCCCACGCAAAGGCCGGGATTTCCTGGCCCCACTCTGACAGAGGACCAAAAGTTTCTCCTAACAGAGGTGACGCGCGCAACTAGTCCTTTTGAGACGTTGTCCCTCCGTGCAGGCCTCTGTTTCCGGCAATTCCGAGCGCATTCCGACGATCGGAGTCCCGCACGGAGGCCGCGATTTCCTGGCCCCACGCTGACAGACGGGCAAAAGTTGCCCCGAAATGAGGGTGATGCGGAAACACCTAGTCGGCTTTGAGACACTGTCCCTCCCGCCGGCCTCCGTTTCCATCCCTTCCGAGCGTATTCCGACGGTCGGAGGCCCGCCCGGAGGCTGGGATTTCCCGGCCCCACTCTGACAGAGGGCCAAAAGTTTCTCCGAACAGAGGGTGACGCGCGCAACTAGTCCTTTTGAGACGCTGTCCCTCCGCGCAGGCCTCCGTTTCTACCCATACCGAGAGCATTACGATGGTCAGAGGCCCGCCCGAAGACCAGGACTTCCCGGCCCGACACTGACAGAGAGGAAAAAGATGCCCGGAAAACAGGGTGAAGCGCGCGCAACTAGTCCTCTTTGAGAAGCTGTCCTTCGCGCAGGCCTCCATTTCCACGCGTTACGAGGGCGTTCTGACGGTTGGAGGCCCGCTTAGAGGCCGTGATTTCCCGGCCCCACCCTGACATTGGGGCAAAAGTTGCCCCGAAAATAGGGCCGCACGGACACACCTGGTTCCCTTGGAGATGCAGTCCCTCGCACAGGCCTCCGTTTCCACCCATTCCAGTCGCGTTCCGACGGTCGGATTCCCGCCCGGAGGCCGTGACTTCCCTGCTCCACCCTGACAGAGGGGCAAAAGCTGCCCGGAAAAAAGGGAGATGTACACACCTAGTCACCTTTGAGACGCTGTCCCTCAACGTAGGAATCTGTGCCCGCCGTTCCGAGTGCGTTCCAATGGTCGGAGGACTGCCCAGAAGCTGCGATTTCCTGGCTCCACCCTGACAGAGGGGCAAGAGTTGCCCCGAAAGGAGAGCCATGCGGACCCACCTAATTTTATTTGAGCATTTGTCCCTCGCGCAAGCCGCCGTTTCCGCCCATTCAGAGTACGTTCCGACGGTCGGCGGCCCGCCTGGACGACGCGATTTCCCGGCCCCACCCTGACAGAGGCCCAAAAGTTGCCCGGAAAAGAGGGTCACGCGGACATACATAGTCCACTTTGAGACACTGTCCCTCCGCGCAGGCCTCTGTTTCTGCCCATTCCGAGCACGTTCCGACGGTGGATGCTTGCCCGGAGGCTGTGATTTCCTGGCCCCACGATGACAGTGGCGCAAAAGTTGCCCTGAAAACAGGTTGACACGCGTCCACCTAGTCCTCTTGGAGGCGCTGTCCCTCCGCGCAGACCTCCGTTTCTACCCATTCCGAGCGCGTTCCGATGGTCGGAGGCCCACCCAGAGGCCACGATTTCCCGGCCCCACCCTGACAGAGGCCCAAAAGTTTCCCCAAAAAGAGGGTGATGCGGACACACCTAGTCCCTTTTGAGACGCTGTCCCTCCACGCAGGCCTCTGTTACTGCCCGTTCCGAGGACGTTCCGACGGTCGGAGGCTTGCCCGGGGGCCGCGATTTCCTGGCACCACCCTTGCAGATGGGCTAGACTTGCCCCGAAAACAGGGCGACGCGGACACACTTAGTCCTATTTGATATGCTGTCACTCCGCCCAGGCCTCTGTTTCCGCCCATTCCCTAAGCG
>NW_025335526.1:63952-96522 GCF_004798865.1 Varanus komodoensis
TTGATACACGGTCAGTTGCCACTTCCTCCACATCCCAATTTTTTCCCTAAACTTTTGAAGCCAAGCGAACCAGTTCCTCTTCCACCCTTCCTTGGCTATGGAGTAGTAAATCCTCAAAATCTTCACCTCCTCTACCTTCTGCTCATTCCTGCCCTCTCCCTCTTGGTCTGTTTCCATGGGAGCTATCTTATGCTGCTCGTCCTCGGGATCAAAAGAAATAAGGCAACTTTTCTTCCCGTTTATTTGAGAACCCGAGGCACGTGCGTACGTATCAAAGATCCGCTGCACGCTCCTGATCTCTCTGTCATCATTCAGGAGCAGCGAGATGTCATCGGCATGGGCCACGAACTTGATCTGTATGGGAGCACAGGTAGGGAGAGCCGAACGGATCCCCGCTATCCCCTCCTCGAGCTGTATGCGGCACAGGACAGCGTCCAGAGCCAATACGTAGCGGAGTGGGCTCAACGGACACCCCTGCCTTACTCCTGATTGTAAATCGATGCAACTTCCCCTGTGTCCATTGATCTGGGGAGTGACGGTGGCACTTTTAGGGTTCCGGAAGAGGCACCGACACAAGCAGGGTATCGGGGGCCCTCCCCGAGCAAACTCTGTGAACTTGGAAGCACTCTGCCAACCGCCCAATTCGGCCAGTTTCGGCCTCGTGACCCGCGGGTAAGCATCACGGCCTATATTCGGCATTCTTTACAGATTTTGCTTGCCTTCCAAGGAAAACACTTCTAGGGCTCCAGCAGAGCACCGAGGCATGCAGGGTATCGGGGGCCCTCCCCGAGCAAACTCTGTGAAATGGGATGCATTCTGCCAACCGCCCAATCCGGCCACTTTCGGGCTCGTGACCCGCGGGTCAGAATCTCGGGCCTATTTTGGGCAATTTGGACAGAGTTTGCTCGGCATCAAAAGACACCCACTCCAGTGTTCCAGGAGGGGCACCGATGCATGCAGGGTATTGGGGGCCCTCCCCGAGCGAACTCTGTTAATTATGAAACAATCTGCAAACCACCGAATACGGCCACTTTCGGGCTCGTGCCCGCGTGTCAGCATCACGGCCTATTTTCTGCATTCTGGACAGATTTTGCTTGCCTTCCCCAGAAACCCAGAATGGGTGGAAGCGGAGGTCTGCGTGGAGGGACAGCGTCTCCAAGAGGACTAGGTGCGGGCGAGTCCCCCTGTTTTCTGGGCAACTTTTGCCCTTCTGTCAGCCTGGGGCCAGGAAATCCAAGCCTCCGGACGGTTTTCCGACCGTCGGAACCCGATCGGAACGGGCGGAAACAGAGGCCTGCGCGGAGGGACAGCGTCTCAAAGAGGACTAGGTGTGTCCGCTTCGCCCTCTTTTCGGGGCAACTTTTGCCCCTCTGTCAGAGTGGGGACAGGAAATCGCGGCCTCTGGGCGGACCTCCGACCGTCGGAACGCGCTCAAAACAAGCGGAAAAAGAGTCCAGCTTGGAGGCACGGCGTCTCCAAGAGGACTGGTTGCGCGAGCATCCCCCTGTTTTCAAGACAACTATAGCCCAACTGTCAGTGTGGGGCTGGGAAATCTCGGCCTACGGGTGGGCCTCCGACCGTCGGAATGCTCTCGGAACAGGCAGAAACGGAGGCCTGAGCGAAGGGACAGCGCCTCAAAGAGGTCCAGGTGCGCGCATCGCCCTGTTTTCCGGGCAACTTTTGCCTCTCTGTCAGGGTGGGGCCGGGAAATCACGGCCTTCGGGCGGGCCTCCGACCGTCGGAACGTGCTCGGAACGCGCGGATACGGAGGCCTGCGCGGAGGGACAGCGTCTCACAGAAAACTAGGTGTGCGTGCATCGCCCCCATTTCAGGGCAACTTTTGCCCCTCTGTCAGCATGGGGCTGGGAAATTGGGGCCTCCAGTCGGGCCTCCGACCTTCGGAACGCTCTTGGAACGGGCAGAAACGGAGGCCTGCGCGAGGGACAACGTCTCAAAGGGGACTAGGTGTGTCCACTTTGCCCTCTTTTCGGGGCAACTTTTGCCAATCTGTCAGGGTGGAGCCAGGAAATTGAGGCCTCCGGGCGGGCCTCCGACCTTCGGAACGCTCTCGGAATGGGCGGAAACGGAGGTCTGCGTGGAGGGACAGGATCTCAAAGAGGACTAGCTGTGTCCACGTCACCCTCTTTTCGGAGCAACTTTTGCCCCTCTGTCAGCGTGGGGCCGGAAAATTTCGGCTTCCATGTGTGCCTCCGACCATCGGAACATGCTCTGAGTGGGCGGAAATGGAGGCCTGCTCGAGGGACGGATGCTCAAAGAGGATTAGGTTTGTCCGCGTGGCTCTTTTCGGGGCAACTTTTGCCCCTCTGTCAGGGTGGAGCCGGGAAATGGCGGCCTCTGGGCGGTCCTCCGACCGTTGGAACGTGCTCGGAACGGGTGGAAACGGAGGCCTGCGTGAGGGATTTCATCTCCAAGAGAACCAGGTGTGTCCGTGTGGCCCTCTTTTCGGGGCAACTTTTGGCCCTCTGTCAAACTGGGGCCGGGAAATCAGGGCCTCCGGGTGGGCCTCCGATCGTCGGAACGCTCTCGGAATGGGCGGAAACGGAGGCCTCCGTGGAGGGACAGCATCTCAAAGAGGACTGGCTGTGTCCGCGTCACCTTCTTTTCGGGGCAACTTTTGCCCCTCTGTCAGAGTGGGGCCGGGAAATCACAGCCTCCGGGCGTACGTCCGACCCTCGGAACACGCTCAGAACAAGCGGAAACGGAGGCCTGCGCGGAGGGCAGTTTCTGCAAGAGGACTATGTGCGCGCGCTTCCCCTTGTTTTCGGGGCAACTTTAGTCCCACTGTCAGGGTGAGGCCGGGACATCGCGGCCTCTGGGCTGGCCTCCGACCGCCGGAACGTGCTCGGAACAGGAGGAAATGGAGGCCTGCACGAGGGACAGCGTCTCAAAGAGTACTAGGTGTGTCCGCCTGGCCCTCTTTTCGGGGCAACTTTTGCCCCTCTGTCAGGGTGGAGCCGGGAAATCGCGGCCTCCGGGCGGACCTCCGACCGTTGGAACGCGCTTAGAACAAGCGGAAACGGAGGCCCCCGTGGAGTGACAGCGTCTCCAAGAGGACCAGGTGCGCGTTTGGCCCCGTTTTTTGGGCAACTTTTGCCTCTCTGTCTTGGTGGGGCCGGGAAATCCCTGCTTTTGGGTGTGCCTCCGACCATCGGAACGCTCTCGGAACTTGCAGAAACGGAGGATTGCGTGGAGGGACATCATTAAAGATGACTAGGTGTGTCCGCGTGGCCCTCTTTTCGGGGGAACTTTTGCCCCTCTGTCATGGTGGGGTCGGGAAATCGGGGCCTCAGGGTGGGCCTCCGACCGTCGGAACGGGCACGGAACGGGCGGAAACGGATTCCTGCGCAGAGGGACAGCGTCTAAAGGGGACTAGGTGTGTCTGCGTCACCCTCTTTTTGGGGAAACTTTTGGGCCTCTGTCAGGGTGGGGCTGGGAAATCTCAGCCTCCGGGCGGGCCTGCGACCGTCGGAACGCGCTCGGAACGGAGGAAACGGAGGCCCGCGCGGAGCGACCGCTTCTCCAAGAGGACTAGGTGCGCGTGCTTCGCCCTGTTTTCCGTGCAACTTTTGCCTCTCTGTCAGGGTGGGGCCGGGAAGTCGCGGCCTCCGGACAGTCTCCGACTGTCGGAGCGCACTCGGAATGGGCGGAAACGGAGGCCTCCGCGGAGGGAGAGCGTCTCCAAGAGGACTAGTTGCGTGCATCGCCCTGTTTTCTGGGCAACATTTTCCCCTCTGTCAGAGTGGAGCCGGGAAATCGGGGTCTTTGGGCGGGACTCCGACCGTTCGAAAGTGCTCTGAACGGGCAGAAACGGAGGCCCGCGCGGAGGGACAGCGTCTCCAAGAGGACTAGGTGCATGCATCGCCCTGTTTTCCCCGCAGCTTTTGCCCCTCTGTCCGTGTGGAGCCAGGAAATCCCAGCCTCCGCGCGGGCCTCAGACTGTGGGAACGCGCTCGGAACGGGCAGAAACGGGGGCCTGCGTGGAAGGCAGCGTCTCAAAGAGGACTAGGTGTGATCATGTGGCCCTCTTTTCGGGGCAACTTTTGGCCCTCTGTCCAGGTGGGGCTGGGAAATCGCGGCCTTTGGACGGGCCTCCGACCGTCGGAACGCACTTAGAACAGGCGGAAACAGAGGCCTGCATGGAGGAACAGCGTCTCAGAGAGGACTATGTGTGTCCGCGTGGCCCTCTTCTCGGAGCAACTTTTGCCCTCAGTCAGAGTGGGGCCGGGAATTCGCGGCCTCCGGGCGGGCCTGCAACCGTCGGAACGCACTCAGAACAGGCGGAAACAGAGGCCTGCGTGGAGGAACAGCGTCTCAAAGAGGACTAAGGGCGCGTGCATGTCCCCTTTTTGGGGCAACTTTTGCCCCTCTGTCAGGCTGGCGCCAGGAAATAACAGCCTCCGGGCGGGCCTCCGACCGTCGGAATGCGCTCGGAATGGGCGGAAATGGAGGCCTGCGTGGAGGGACAGCGTCTCAAAGAGGAGTAGGTGTGTCCGTGTCGCCATCTTTTAGGGAAACCTTCGCGCCTCTTTCAGGGTGCAGCCGGGAAATCGCAGCCTCCGGGCGTGTATCCGAACGTGGAACACGCTCGGAAAGGGCGGAAAAGGAGTCCTGCGCAGAGGGGCAGCATCTCAAAGAAGACTAGGTGTGTCTGCGTGGCCCTCTTTTCAGGGCAAGTCTTGCCCATCTGTCAGGGTGTTGCCGGGAAATCGGTGCCTCCGGGATGGACTCCGAACGTTGGAACGGGCTCGGAATGGGCGGAAATGGAGGCCAGCGCAGAGGGACAGCGTCTCAAAGAGGACTAGGTGTGTATGTGTGGCCATCTTCTCGGGGCAACTTTTGCTCTAATGTCTTAGTGGGTCCGGGAAATCGCGGCCTCCGGGCGGACCTCCGACCATCAGAACGCGCTCAGAACAAGCGGAAACGGAGGCCCCAGTGGAGTGACAGCGTCTCCAAGAGGACTAGGTGCGCGCACATCCCCCTCTTTTTGGGGCAACTTTTGGCCCTCTGTCAGGGTGGGCCGGAAAATCGCGACCTCTGGACGGTCCTCCGACCGTCGGAACACACTTGGAATGGGTGGAAACGGAGGCCTGCGCGGACGGACAGCGTCTCCAGGAGGACAAGGTGGAAGCGCATCACCCTGTTTTCAGGGCAACGTTTGCCCCACTGTCAGCATGGGGCCGGGACATCGCGGCCTCCGGGCAAGCCTCCGACTGTCGGAACACGCTCGGAACGGCAGAAACGGAGGCCTGCGCGTGGGAACAGCGTCTCACAGAAAACTAGGTGAGCGTGCATCGCCCCCCTTTTGGGGCAACTTTTGCCCCTCTGTCAGCATGGGGCCAGGAAATTGTGGCCTCCGGGCGGGCCTCCGACCGTCGGAATGTGCTCGTAATGGGCAGAAACGGAGGCCTGCGTGGAGGGACATCATCTAAAAGAAGACTAGGTGTGTCCGCGTGGCCCTCTTTTCGGGGGAAATTTTGCCCCTCTGTCATGGTGGGGACGGGAAATCGCAGCCTCCGGGTCTGCATCCGAACATGGAACACGCTCGGAACGTGCGGAAATCAAGTCCTGCGCGGAGGGACACCATCTCAAAGAAGACTAGGTATGTCCGCATGGCCTTCTTTTCGGGGCAACTTTTGGACCTCTGTCAGGGTGGGGCCGGGAAATCTCGGCCTCCGGGCGGGCCTGCGACCGTCGGAACGTGCTCGGAACGGAGGAAATGGAGGCCAGCGCGGAGCAACCGCTTCTCCAAGAGGACTAGGTGCGCGCGCTTTGCCCTGTTTTCCGGGCAACTTTTGCCTCTCTGTCAGGCTGGGGCCGGGAAATCCTGGCGTTCGGGCGGGCCTCCGACTATCGTAATGCGCTCGGTATGGGCAGAAACGGAGGCCTGCGCAGAGGGACAGCGTCTTCAGGAGGACTATGTGAGTCCGTGTGGCCCTCTTTTCGGGGCAAATTTTGCCCCTCTGTCAGGGTGGAACCGGGAAATCGCTGCCTCTGGGCGGGACTCCGACTGTCAGAAAGCGCTCAGAACGGGCATAAATGGAGGCCCCCTGGAGGGACAGCGTCTCCAAGAGGACTAGGTGCGCGTGTCCATCTGTTTTCGGGCCAACTTTTGCCTCTCTGTCAGGCTGGGGGCAGGAAATCGCGGACTGCGGATGGGCCTCCGACCGTTGGAACGCGCTCGGAACGGGCAGAAATGGAGGCCTGCGCGGAGGGACAGTTTCTCAATGAAAACTAGGGGCGTGCGCATCCCCCTCCTTTCGGGGCAACTTTTGCTAACCTGTGAGTTTGGGGCCGAGAAATAGCGGTCTCCAGGCGGGCCTCCGACCGTCAGTACGCTCTCGGAATGGGCGGAAACGGAGGCCTGCCTGGAGGGACACCGTCTGAAAGAGGAGTCGGTGTGTCCGCGTCACCCTCTGTTCGGGGCAACTTTTGCCCCTCTGACAGGGTAGGGCCTGAAAAGCGCGCCCTCTGGGCAGGCCTCCGACCGTTGGAACGCCCATTGAAATGGCGGAAATGGAGGTCTGCACGAAGGGACAGCGTCTCAAAGAGGACTATGTGTGTCCGTGCGGCCCTCTTTGGGGGAAATTTGTCCCTTCTGTCAGGGTAGGTCCGGGAAATCGCGGCCTCTGGGTGGGCCTCTGACTGTCGGAATTCGCTCGGTAAGGGTTGAAACGGAGGCCTGCGCGGACGGAAAGCGTCTCAAAGAGGAGTAGGTTTGTTCGCATCACCCTCTTTTCGGGGCACCTTTTGGCCCTCTTTCAGGGTGGGGCCAGGAATCCCGGCCTTCGGGCGGGTCTCTGACCGTCGGAACGCGCTCGGAACGGGTGTGTCCACGTCATCCTCATTTCGGGGCAACCTTTGCCCCTCTGTCAACGTGGGGCTGGGAAATCGCAGCTTCCGGGCGGGACTCCGACCGTCAGTACGCGCTCGGAACGCGCGGAAACGGAGGCCTGCGTGGAGGGACAGCGACTCAAAGAGGAGTAGGTTCGTCCGCATCACCCTCTTTTCCGGGCAACTTTTGGCCCTCTTTAGGGTGGGGCCAGGAATCCCGGCCTTCGGGCGGGTCTCTGACCGTCGGAACGCGCTCGGAACGGGTGGAAACGGAGGCCTGCGTGGAGGGACAGCATCTCAAAGAGAACTAGGTGTGTCCGCTTTGCCCTGTTTTCGGAGCAAGTCTTGCCCGTCTGTCAGGGTGGGGCCGGGAAATCGCGGCCTTTGAGCGGGCCTCCGACTGTTGGAATGGACTTGGTAAGGGCAGAAACGGAGGCCTGCATGGAGGGACAGCGTCTCAAAGAGGACTAGGTGTGTCCGCGTCGGCCTCTTTTCAGGGCAAGTCTTGCCCGTCTGTGAGGGTTTGGCCGGGAAATCGCGGACTCCGGGTGGGACTCCCACCATCAGAACGCGCTGGGAACGGGCGGAAATGGAAGCCTGCCTGGAGGGACATCATCTCAAAGAGGCCTAGGTGTGTCTGTGTGGCCCTCTTTTCGGGGCAACTTTTGCTCTAATGTCATAGTGGGTCCAGGAAATCACGGCCTCCGGACGGACCTCCGACCGTCGGAACACGCTCAGAACAAGCGGAAACAGAGGCCCCAGTGGAGGGACAGCGTCTGAAAGAGGACTAGGTGCGCGCACATCCCCCT
Source organism: Varanus komodoensis (assembly GCF_004798865.1). Lineage (NCBI taxonomy): Eukaryota > Metazoa > Chordata > Lepidosauria > Squamata > Varanidae > Varanus > Varanus komodoensis. The sequence goes on from NW_025335526.1 coordinate 71,614, forward strand.
CTTTTTGGGTCAACTTTTGCCCCTCTGTCAGAGTGAGGCCGGGAAATCGCGGCCCATAGGCGGGCCTCCGACTGTCGGAACGCGTTCGGAATGGGCGGAAACGGAGGCCTGCGCGGAGGGACAGCATCTCAAAGAAAACTAGGTGCGCGTGCGTCTCCCCCCTTTAGGGGGAAGTTTTGCCCCTCTGTCAAGGTTGGGCCTGGAAATCATGGCCTCCGGGCAGGCCGCCGACCATCGGAACGCGCTCGGAACGGGTGGAAATGGGGGTCTGCGTGAGGGACAGCGTCTGAAAGAGGACTTGGTGCGTGCGCGTCGCCCTGTTTTCGGGGCAACTTTTGCCCGTCTGTCAGGTTGGGCTGGGAACTCGCGGCCTCCGGGCGGGACTCTGACCGTCAGAACGCGCTCGGAAAAGGCGGAAACGGAGGCTTGGGTGGAGGGACAGCGTCTCAAAGAGGACTAGGTGTGTCCGCGTGTCCCTCTTTTTGGGGCAACTTTTGCCCCTCTGTCAGAGTGGGGCCGGGAAATCGTGGCCCCAGGGCAGGCCCCGTCCGTCAGAACGCGCTCGGAATGGGCGGAAAAGGAGGCCTGCGCCGTGGGACAGCGACTCAAAGAGGACTAGGTTTGTCCGCGTCTCCCACTTTTCGGGGCAGCTTTTGCCTCTCTGTCAGGGTGGGGCTGGGAAATCGCAGCCTTCGGACGGGCCTCCGACCGTCAAAACGCAGACGGTACAGGCAGAAACGGAGGCCTGCGCGGAGGGACAGCGTCTCAAAGAAGACTAGGTGTGTCCATGTGGCCCTCTTTTCTTGCCATCCTTTGCCCCTCTGTCAGTGTGGGGCCGGGAAATCGCAGCTTCTGGGCGGGCGTCCGACTGTCGGAACGCGAACGGAACACGCGGAAACATAGGCCTGCACTGCGGGACAGCGTCTCAATGAGGACTGGGTGTGTCCACGTGGCCCTCTAATCGGGGCAACTTTTGCCCCTTTGTCAGGGTGGGGCTGGGAAATCGCAGCTTTCGGGCAGGCCTCCGACCGTCAGAACGCGCTCGGATCGGGCGGAAACGGATTTCTGTGCGGAGGGACAGTGTCTCCAATGGGACTAGGTGTGTCCGCGTCTCCTTATTTTTGGGAAAATTTTAGGCCTCTGTCAGGGTGGGGCCAAGAAATCGCCGCCTCCGGGAGGGCCTCCAACCGGCGGAACGCACTCAGAACAGGCAGAAACTGAGGCCTGCGCGGAGGGACAGCGTCTGAAAGAGGAGTAAGTGTGCGTGCATGGCCCCTTTTCAGGGCAACTTTTGCCCATCTGTCAGGCTCGGGCCAGGAAATGGCGGCCACCGGGCGGGACTCCGACCGTTGGAACGCGCTCGGAATGGGCAGAAATGGAGGCTTGCGCAGAGGGACAGCATCACAAAGAGGAGTAGGTGTATCCGCGTGGCCCTTTTTTCGGGGCTAACTTTTGAGCCTCTGTCAGGGTGCGGCCGGGAAATCGCGGCCTCTTGGCGGGCCACCGACCGTCGGAACGCGCTCATAACGCGTGGAAATGGAGGCCTGCATGAAGGACAGCTTCTCAAAGAGGACTAGGTGCGCGCGCTTCGCCCTGTTTTCCGGGCATCTTTTTCGTCTCTGTAAGGGTCCGGCCGGGAAATCCTGGCCTTCGGGAGCGCCTCTGACCATCGTAACGCTCTCGGTATGTGTAGAAACGGAAGCCTGCGTGGACGGACAGCGTCTCAAAGATGACTCTTTGTGTCGCGTGGCCCTTTTTTCGGAGCAACTTTTGCCCCTCTGTCAGAGCGGGGCCGGGAAATCGCGGCCTCCGGGTGGGCCTCCGAACGTCGGAAGGCACTCAGAACAGTCAGAAAGGTAGGCCTGCATGAGGGACAGATGCTCAAAGAGGATTAGGTGTGTCCGCCTGGCTCTCTTTTCGGGGCAACTCTTGCCCGTCTGTCAGGGTGGAGCAAGTAAATCACGGCCCCTGGGCGGTCCTCCGACCGTCGGAATGCTCTAGGAATGGCAGGCACAAATTCCTGGGCAGAGGGACAGCGTCTCAAAGGTGACTAGGTGCGTGCATCTCCCTTTTTTCTGGGCAACTTTTGCCCCTCTGTCAGGGTGGAGCCGGGAAGTCGTAGCCTCTGGGCGGGACTCTGACCGTCGGAACGCACTCGGAACGGGCAGAAGTGGAGGCCTGCGCGAGTGACAACGTCTCAAATAGGACTAGGTGTGTCCACGTGGCCCTCTTTTCAGGGCAACTTTTGCCCCTCTGTCAGGGTGGAGCCGGGAAATCGTGGCCTCTAGGCGGGCATCCGACCGTCGGAACGCAGTCGGAACGGCTGTAAACGCATTCCTGCGCGGAGGGACAGCGTCTCAAAGGGGACTAGGTGTGTCCGCGTCACCCTCTTTTTGGGGCAACATTTGCCCCTCTGTCAGGGGGGGCCAGGAAATCGCGGCCTCCAGGCGGGACTCCGACCGTCAGAAGGTGCTCAGAACGGGCGGAAATGGAGCGGTGCGTGTAGGGATGGCGTCTCAAAGAGGACTTGGTGTGTCTGCGTGGCCCACTTTTCGGGGCAACTTTTGCCCCTCTGTCAGGGTGGGGACGGGAAATCGCGGCCTCGGGGCAATCCTCCGACCGTGGAGACGCGATCGTCACGGGCAGAAACGGAGGCCTGCGCGGAGGGACAGCGTCTCAAAGAGGAATAGGTTTTCCGCATTGCCCTCTTTTTGGGGCAATGTTTGCCCCTCTGTCATGGTGGGGCCGGGAACTCGCAGCCTACGGGCGGGCCTCCTACCGTCGAAACGCCCTCGGAATGGGCGGAAACTGAGGCCTGCGTGGTGGGACAGCTTCTCAAAGAGGACTAGGTTTGTCCGATTTGCCCCGCATTCGGGACAACTTTTGCCCCTATGTCGGGCTGGGGCTGGGAAATCGCGGCCTCCGGGCAGGCCTCCGACCGTCGGAACACGCTCGGAACACCCGGAAACGGAGGCCTGCGTGGAGGGACAGAGTCTGAAAGAGGAGTAGGTGTGTCCGCGTCACCCTCTTTTCGGGGCAACTTTTGCCCCACTGTCAGGGTGGGGCTGGGAAATCGTGGCTGCCGGCGGGACTCCTACCGTCGGAACGGGCTTGGAACACCCGGAAACGGAGGCCTGCCCGGACGGAAAGCGTCTCAAAGAGGACTAGGTGTGTCCACGTCTCCCTCATTTCGGGGCAACTTTTGCCTCTCTGTCAGGGTTGGGCCGGGAAGTCGCGGCCTCCGGGCGGGTCTCCGACTTTCGGAACGCACTCGGAATGGGCTGAAACTGAGGACTGCGTGAGGGACTGCGTCTCCAAGAGGACTGTGAGTGTCCGCGTGGCCCTCTTTTCAGGGCAACCTTTGGACCTCTGTCAGGGTGCGACCAGGAAATCGGGGCCACTGGGCGGGCCTCCGACCTTCGGAACGTGCACGGAAAGGGAGGGAACGGATTCCTGCGCAGAGGGACAGCATCTCAAAGGGGACTAGGTGTGTCCGCGTCACGCTCTTTTTGGGGGAACTTTTGGGCCTCTGTCAGGGTGGGGCCAGGAAATCTTGGCCTCCGGGCGGACCTGCAACCGTCAGAACGCGCTCGGAACGGAAGAAACGGAGGCCCGCACGGAGGGGCCGCTTCTCCAAGAGGACTAGGTGCGCGTGCTTTGCCCTGTTTTCCGGGCAACTTTTTCTTCTCTGTCAGGGTGGGGCTGGGAAATCCCGGCCTCCGGGAGGGCCTCCGACTGTCGTAACGCGCTCGGTATGGGCAGAAACGGATGCCTTCGTGGAGGGACAGCGTCTCCAAGAGGACTAGTTGCGTGCATCGCCCTGTATTCCGGGCAACTTTTGCCCCTCTGTCAGGGTGGAGCCGGGAAGTCGCGGCCTCCGGGCGGGTCTCCGACTGTCAGAATGCACTGGGAATGGGCAGAAACGGAGGCCTGCGCGAGGTACTGCGTCTCCAAGAGAACCAGTTGTGTCCGTGTGGCCCTCTTTTCGGGGCAACTTTTGCCCCTGTGTCAGCATGGGGACGGGAAATTGGGGCCTCCGGGCAGGCATCCAACCGTCGGAACGCTCTCGGAACGGAAAGAAACGGTGGCCTGCGTGGAGGGACATCATCTAAAGGATGACTAGGTGTGTCCGCGTGGCCCTTTTTTCGGGGGAACTTTTGCCCTTCTGTCATGGTGGGGGTGGGTAATCTCAGCCTCTGGGTCTGCATCCGGACGTGGAACACGCTCGGAATGGGAGGAAACCGAGCCCTGCGCGAGGGACTGCGTCTCCAAGAGAACCAGGTGTGTCCGCGTGGCCCTGTTTTCGGGGCAACATTTGCCCCTCTGTCAGGGTGGGGACGGGAAGTCGCGTCTTCTGTGCCGGTCTCAGACCGTCGGAACACGCTCGGACAGGACGGAAACGGAGGCTGGCCTGGAGGGACAGCGACTCAAAGAAAACTAGTTTCCCATGCATCGCCCTCTTTCGGGGCAACTTTTGCCCCTCTGTCAGCGTGGGGCCTGGAAATCGCGGACTTTGGGCGGGCCTCCCACCGTCAGAAGGCGCTCGGAACGGGCAGAAAAGGATTTCTGTGCGGAGGGACAGTGTCTCAAAGGGGACTAGGTGTGTCCGCGTGGCCCTCTTTTCGGGTCAACTTTTCGGCCTCTGTCAGGGTGGGGCCGGGAAATTGCGGCTTCCGGGCAGGCCTCCCACCGTCGGAAGGCGCTCGGAACGGGCAGAAAAGGATTTCTGCGCAGAGGGACAGCGTCTCAAAGGGGGCTAGGTGTGTCCGCGTCACCCTATTTTTGGGAAACTTTTGGGCTTCTGTCAGGGTGGGGCCGGGAAATAGCGGCCTCTGTGCGGACGTCCGACTGTCGGAACGTGCTCGGAATGGGCGGAAACGGAGGCATGCGCGATGGATTGCGTCTCCAAGAGAACCAGGTGTGTCCGTGTGGCCCTCTTCTCGGGGCAACTTTTGCCCCTCTGTCAGGGTGGAACCGGGAAACCTTGGCATCCAGGCGGGCCACAGACCGTGGGAATGTGTACGGCACGGGCAAAAACGGAGGCCTGCGTGGAAGGACAGCGTCTCAAAGGGGACTAGGTGTCTCCGCGTCACCCTATTTTTAGGAAACTTTTGGGCGTCTGTCAGGGTCGGGCTGGGAAATCGCGGCATCTGGGCGGACGTCCGACCGTTGGAACGCGCACAGAACAAGTGGAAACGGAGGCCTGCGCGGAGGGACCGCATCTCAAAGAGGACTAGGTGTGTCCGCGTCACCCTGTTTTCGGGGCAACTTTTGCCCCTCTGTCAGGGTGGAGCAGGGAAGTTGCGGCCACCGGGCGGGTGTCCGACTGGCGGAACGCGCTCGGAATGGGCGGAAACGGAGGCCTGCGCGAAGGACAGTTTCTCAAACAGGACTAGTTGTGCGCACTTCGCCCTGTTTTCCGGGAAACTTTTGCCTCTCTGTCAGGGTGGGGCTGGGAAATCCTGGCCTTCGGGCGGGACTCTGACCGTCGTAACGCGCTCGGTATGGGCAAAAACGGAAACCTGCGCGGACGGACAGCGTCTCAAAGAGGACTATGTGTGTCCGCGTGGCCCTCTTTTCGAAGCAACTCACGTTCCTCTGTCAGAGTGGGGCCTGGAAATCGTGGCCTCCGGGAGGGCCTCCGACCGTCAAATCGGACTCAGAACAGGCAGAAACGGAGGCCTGCGTGGAGGGACAGCGTCTCAAAGAGGAGTAAGTGCGTGTACATGGCCCCTTTTCGGGGCAACTTTTGCCCCTCTGTCAGGCTGGGTCCGGGAAATCGCGGCCACCGGGCAGGCCTCCGACAGCGTCTCAAAGAGGACTCGGGGAGTCCGCGTCACCCTCTTTTGGGGGAATCTTTTGGGTCTCTGTCAGAGTGAGGCCGGGAAATCAAGGTCTCCGGGTGGTCCTTCGACAATCGGAACGTGCTCGGAATGGGCAGAACCAGGGGCCTGCGCGGAGGGACAGGGTCTCAAAGGGGCCTAGGTGTGTCCGCATCACCCTGTTTTTGGGGAAACATTTGGGCCTCTGTCAGGGTGAGGCCGGGAAATAGCGGCCTCCAGGCGGGCCTCCGACCGTCGGAAGGCGCTCAGAATGGGCAGAAAAGGATTTCTGCGCGGAGGGACAGCGTCTCAAAGGGGACTAGATGTGTCCGCGTCACCCTTTTTTTGGGAAACTTTTGGGCTTCTGTCTGGGTGGGGCCGGGAAATCGCGGCCTCTGTGCGAAACGCGCTCGGAACGGGCGGAAACGGAGGCATGCACGAGGGATTGCGTCTCCAAGAGAACCAGGTGTGTCCGTGTGGCCCTCTTTTCGGAGCAACTTATGTTCCTCTGTCAGAGTGGGGCCGGGAAACCGTGGCCTCCGGGAGGGCCTCCGACCGTCGGATCGCACTCAGAACAGGCAGAAACGGAGGCCTGCGTGGAGGGACAGCATCTCAAAGAGGAGGAAGTGCACGTGCATGGCCCTTTTTTGGGGCAACTTTCGCCCCTCTGTCAAGGTGGGGCCGGGAAATCGTGGATCCGGGCGGGCCTCCGACCGTCGGAAAGCACTCGGAACGCCGGGCACAGATTTCTGAGCAGAGGGACAGGGTCTCAAAGGGGACTAGGTGTGTCTGCGTCACCCTCTTTTTGGGGAAACTTTTGGGCCTCTGTCAGGGTGGGGCCGGTAAATCGAGGCGTCCGTGCGGGCCTCCGACCATCGAAACATACTCGGAAAGGAGGGAAACGGAGGCCTGCCCGAGGGACAGCGTCTCAAAGAGGACTATGTATGTTCGCGTGACCCTCTTTTCGGGGCAACTTTTGGACCTCTGTCAGGGTGGGGCGGGGAAATCGCGGCCTCTGGGCGGGCCCCCGACCGTAGGAACGCGCACAGAATGGGCGGAAACAGAGGCCTGCACGAGGGACTGCGTCTCCAAGGGAACCAGGTGTGTCCGTGAGGCCCTCTTTTTGGGGAAACTTTTGGAGCTCTGTCAGGGTGGGTCCGGGAAATCGCGGCCTCTGGGCGGGCCCCCGACCATTGGAACGTGCTCGGAATAGGCGGAAATGGAGGCCTGCGCGGAGGGACAGCATCTCAAAGAGGACTAGGTGTGTGCGCGTCACCCTCTTTTTGGGGAAACTTCTGCGCCCCTGTCAGGGTGGGGCCGGGATATCGCGGCCTCCGGTCGGTCCTCCGACCATCGAAACGTGCTCGGAACGGGCAGAACAGGAGGCCTGCGTGAAGGACAGCGTCTCAAAGAGGACTAAGCACGCGCGCTTCGCCCTGTTTTCCTGGCAACTTTTGCCTCTCTTTCAGGGTGGGGCCGGGAAATCCCGGCCTTTGGGCTGGCCTCCGACTGTCGTAACGTGCTCGGTATGAGCAGAAACGGAGACCTGCGTGGAGGGACAGCGTCTCAATGAGGACTATGTGTGTCCGCGTGGCCCTCTTTTCGGGGCAACTTTTGCCCCTCTGTCAGAGTGGAGCCGGGAAATCGCGGCCTCTGGGCTGGACTCTGACCGTCAGAAAGCGCACAGAAAAGGGCAGAAATGGAGGCCGGCGCGGAGGGACAGCGTCTCCAACAGGACTAGGTGCGTGCATCACCCTGTTTTCCTGGAACTTTTGCCCCTCTGTCATGGTGGTGCCGGGAAATCTCGGCCTCTGGGCGGGCCTCAGACCGTGGCAACGCTCTCGGAACGAGCTAAAACGTAGGCCTGTGTGGAAAGACAGCGTCTCAAAGAGGACTATGTGTGTCCGCGTGGCCCTCTTCTGGGGGCAACGCCTGGACCTCTGTCAGACTGGGGCCAGGAAATCGCCTCCTCTTGGCGGGCCTCTGACCGTCAGAACGCTCACGGAATGGGCGGAAACGGATTTCTGCGCGGAGGGACAGCGTCTCAAAGGGGACTAGGTGTGTCCGCGTCACCTTCTTTTTGGGGAAACTTTTGGGCCTTTGTCAGGGTGGGTCCGGGAAATCGCGGCCTCCGGGCGGGCCTCTGACCTTCGGAACGTGCTCGGAATGGGCGGAAATGGAGGCCTGCGGGAGAGACAGCGTCTCAAAGGGGACTAGGTGTGTCTGCGTCACCCTCTTTTTGCGGAATCATTTGGGCCTCTGTCAGCGTGGGGCCGGGAAATCCCGGCCTCCGGGCAGGCCTCTGCCCGTCGGAACGCGCTCGGAACAGGCGGAAACGGAATTCTGCGTGGAGGGACAGCGTCTCAAAGGGGACTAGGTGTGTCCGCGTCACCTTCTGTTTGGGGAAACTTTTGAGCCTTTGTCACGGTGGGGCCGGGAAATCACGGCCTGCGGGCAGGACTCCGACCGTTGGAACGTGCTCGTAACGGGCGGAAACGGAGGTCTGCATGAGGGACTGCGTCTCAAAGTGGACTATGTGTGTCCGCGTGTCCCTCTTTTCGGGGCAACTTTTGGACCTCTGTCAGGGTGGGGTTGGGACATCGCGGCCTCTGGGAGGTCCTCCGACCGTCGGAAGGCGCTTGGAATGGGTGGAAACGGAGGCCTGCGTGGAGGGACATCGATTCCAAGAGGACTAGGTGGACACGCGTCCCCGTTTTCGGGCATAGTTTGCCCCACAGTCAACGTGGGGCCGGGAAGTCGCGGCCTCCGTGCAAGCCTCCGACCGTGGGAACGCGCTTGGAACGGGCTAAAACGGAGGCCTGCGTGGAAGGACAGCGTCTCAAAGAGGACTAGCTCTGTCCGTGTCACACTCTTTTCGGGGCAACTTTTGGCCCCACTGTCAGGGTGGGGCCGGGAAATCCCGGCCTCCGGGCAGGCCTCCGACCATCGGAACGCGCACGGAATGGGCGGAAACGGATTTCTGCGCGGAGGGACAGCGTCTCAAAGGGGACTAGGTGTGTCCGCGTCACCCTCTTTTTGGGGAAACTTTTGGGCCTTTGTCAGGGTGGGTCCGGGAAATCGCGGCCTCCGGGCGGGCCTCTGACCTTCGGAACGTGCTCGGAACGGGCGGAAACAGAGGCCTGCAGGAGAGACAGCGTCTCAAAGGGGACTAGGTGTGTCTGCGTCACCCTCTTTTTGCGGACTCTTTTGGGCCTCTGTCAGCGTGGGGCCTGGAAATCACGGCCTCTGGGCGGGCCTCTGCCCATCGGAACGCGCTCGGAACAGGCGGAAACGGAGTTCTGCGTGGAGGGACAGTGTCTCAAAGGAGACTAGGTGTGTCCGCGTCACCTTCTGTTTGGGGAAACTTTTGAGCCTTTGTCAGGGTGTGGCCGGGAAATCACGGCCTGCGGGCAGGACTCCGACCGTTGGAACGTGCTCGTAACGGGCGGAAACGGAGGCCTGCGCGAGGAGCAACGTCTCAAAGAGGACTAGGTGTGTCCACGTGACCCTCTTTTCGGGGCAACTTTTGCCCCTCTGTCAGGGTGGAGCCGGGAAATCGCGGCCTCTGGGAGGTCATCCAACCGTCGGAACGCACTTGGAACGGGCGGAAGCGGAGGCCTGCGCGAGGAACAACGTCTCAAAGAGGACTAGGTGTGTCTGTGTTGCCCTCATTTCGGAGCAACTTTTGTCCCTCTCTAAGAGTGGGGCCGGGAAATCGCGGCCTCCAGGAGGGCCTCCGACCGTCGGAACGCACTCAGAACAGGCAGAAACGGAGGCCTGCATGGAGGAACAGCGTCTCAAAGAGGAGTAAGTGCGCGGCATGGCTCCATTTCAGGGAAACTTTTGCCCCTCTGTCCGGCTTAGGCCGGGAAATCGCGGCCACCGGGCGGGACTCCGACCGTTGGAACACGCTCGGAATGGGTGGAAATGAATGCCTGCGTGGAGGGACAGCGTCTCAAAGTGGACAAGGTGTCCGCGTCACCCTCTTTTTGGGGAAACTTTTGGGCTTCTGTCAGGGTGGGGCCAGGAAATCGCGGCCACTGGGCGGGCCTCCGACCATCGAAACGTGCTCGGAACGGGCGGAGACGGACGCCTGCGCGAGGGACAGCGTCTCGAAGAGGACTGTGCATGTCCGCGTGACCCTCTTTTAGGGGCAACTTTTGGACCTCTGTCAGGGTGGGGCCGGGAAATCGCGGCCTCTGGCGGCCCTCCGACCGTCGGAATGCGCTCGGAATGGGTGGAAACGGAGGCCTGCGCGGAGGGACAGCATCTCAAAGGTGACTAGGTGCGTGCATCTCCCTGTTTTCCGGGCAACTTTTGCCCCTCTGTCAGGGTGGAGCCGGGAAGTCGCGGCCTCTGGGCGGGCCTCCGACCGTCGTAACGCGCTCATTATGGGAAGAAACGGAAGCCTGCGCGGAGAGAGAGACAGCGTCTCAAAGAGGACTATGTGTGTCCCCGTGGCCCACTTTTTGGAGCAACTTTTGCCCCTCTGTCAGAGTGGGGGTGGGAAATCGCAGCCTACGGGAGGGCCTGGGACCGTCGGAACGCACTCAGAACAGGCAGAAACGTAGGCCTGTGTGGAGAGACACCGTCTCAAAGAGGAGTAAGTGTGCGTGCATGGCCTCTTTTCAGGGCATGTTTTGGCCCTCTGTCAGGGTGAGACCGGGAAATCGTGGCGTCCGGACGGGCCTCAGACCGTGGGAACGTGCACAGAACGGGCGAAAACGAAGGCCTGCGTGGAAGGGCAGCGTCTCAAACATGACTAGGTGTGTCACCGTGGCCCTCTCTTCGGGGACACTTTCGCCCCTCCATCAGGTTGGGGCCGGGAAATCGCGGCGTCCGGGCGGCCCTCCGACCGTCGGAACACACTCGGAATGGGCGGAAACGGAGGCCTGCGCCAAGGATAGCTTCTCAAATAGGACTCGGTGCGCGTGCTTCACCCTATTTTCCAGGCATCTTTTGACTCTCTTTCAGGGTCGGGAGGGGAAATCCTGGTGTTCGGGCGGGCCTCCCACCGTCGTAACGCGCTAGGAATGGGCAGAAACGGAAGCCTGCGCGGAGGGACAGCGTCTGAAAGAGGACTATGTGTGTCCGCGTGGCCCTCATTTCGGAGCAACTTTTGTCCCTCTCTAAGAGTGGGGCCGGGAAATCGCGGCCTCCAGGAGGGCCTCCGACCATCGGAACGCTCTCGGAATGGGCGGAAATGCAGGCCTGAGCGAGGGACAGCGTCTCAAAAAGGACTAGGTGTGTCTGCGTCACCCTCTTTTCGGGGCAACTTTTGCCCCTCTGTCAGGGTGGGGCCGGGAAATCGCGGACTCCGGGCTGGCCTCCGACCATCAGAACGCGCTGGGATCGGGCTGAAACAGATTCCAGCGCGGAGGGATAGCATCTCAAAGGGGACTAGGTGTGTCCGCGTCACCCTCTTTTAGGGGCAACTTCTGGCCCTCTGTCAGGGTGGAGCCAGGAAATCGCGGACTACGGGCGGGCTTCCGACCATCAGAACGCGCTGGGATCGGCCTGAAACGGATTCCTGCGCGGAGGGATAGCGTCTCAAAGGGGACTAGGTGCGCGCGCTTCGCCCTATTTTCGGGGCAACCTTTGCCCCTCTGTCAGACTGGGGCCATCAAATCAGGGCCTCGGGGCGGGCCACCGACCATCGGAACGCTCTCGCAATGGGCGGAAATGGAGGCCTGCGCGGAGGGACAGCATCTCAAAGAGGACTAGGTGTGTCCGCGCCACCCTCTTTTCGGGGCAACTTTTGCCCCTCTGTCAGAGTGGGGCCGGGAAATCATGGCCTCCGGGCGTACGTCCGACCGTCGGAATGCGCTCAGAAAAAGCGGAAACGGAGGCCTGTGCGGAGGGCAGTTTCTCCAAGAGGACTAGGTGCGCGCGCTTCCCCTTTGTTTTCGGGGCAGCTTTAGCCCCACTGTATGGGTGGGGCCAGGAAATCGCGGCCTCCGGGCGGGCCTCCGGCCGTCGCAACGTGCTTGGAAAGGGTGGAAACGGAGGCCTGCGCGGAGGGAGAGCGTCTCAAAGAGGACTAGGTGCGCGCGCGTCGCCCTCTGTTCGGGGCAACCTTTGCCCCTCTGTCAGACTGGAGCCGGGAAATCAGGACCTCCGGGGAGGCCTCCGACCGTCAGAACTCTCTCGGAATGGGCAGAAATGGAGGCCTGCGCGGAGGGCAGTTTCTCCAAGAGGACTAGGTGCGCGGTTCCCCTTGTTTTCGGGGCAACTATAACCCCACTGTCAGGGTGGGGCCGGGAAATCGCGGATCCGGGTGGGCCTCCGACCGTCGGAACGTGCTCTATACGGGCGGAAACGGAGGCCTGTGCGAGGGACAGATGCTCAAAGAGTATTAGGTGTGTCTGCGTGGCTCTCGTTTCGGGGCAACTCTTTCCCCTCTGTCAGGGTGGAGCCAGGAAATCGCGGCCTCTGGGAGGTCCTCCGACCGTCGGAACGCACTCGGAACGGCGGGCACAGATTCCTGCGCGCAGGGACAGTGTCTGAAAGGTGACTAGGTGTGTGCATCTCCCTGTTTTCCGGGCAACCTTTTCCCCTCTGTCAGGGTTGAGCCGGGAAGTCGCGGCCCCCGGGCGGGTCTCCGACCGTCGGAATGCACTCGGAACGGGCAGAAAAGGATTTCTGCGCGGAGGGACAGCGTCTCAAAGGGGATTAGGTGTGTCCGCGTCACCCTAATTTTGGGAAACTTTTTGGCTTCTGTCAGGGAGGACCAGGAAATCGCTGCCTCTGGGCGGACGTCCGACCGTCAGAACGTGCTTTGAATGGGCGGAAATGGAGGCATGCACGAGGGATTGCGTCTCCAAGAAAACGAGGTGTGTCCGTGTGGCCCTCTTTTCGGGGCAACTTTTGCCCCTCTGTCAGGGTGGAACCGTAAAATCCTGGCCTCCGGTCGGGCTTCCGACCGTCGGAACGCGCTCGGAATGGACCGAAACGGTTTTCTGCGCGGAGGGACAGCGTCTCAAAGGGGACTAGGTGTGTCCGTGTCACCCTATTTTTGGGAAACTTTCGGGCTTCTGTCAGGGTGGGGCCAGGAAATAGTGGCCTCTGGGCAGACGTCTGACCGTCGGAACGCGCTCAGAATAAGCGGAAACGGAGGCCTGCGCGGAGGGACAGGATCTCAAAGAAGACTAGCTGTGTCCGCGTCACCCTGTTTTCGGGGCAACTTTTGCCCCTCTGTCAGGCTGGAGCCGGGAAGTCGCGGCCTCCGGGCGGGTATCCGACTGGCGGAACGCGCTCGGAACGGGCGGAAATGGCGGCCTGCGCTGAGGGACAGCGTCTCAAAGAGGACTAGGTGTGACCACGTGGCCCTCTTTTCGGGGCGACTTTTGCCCCTCTGTTATGGCGGAGATGGGAAATTGCGGCCTCTGGGCAGGTACCCGACCGTCGGAACCGCTCGGAATGGGTGGAAACGGATTTCTGCGCGGAGCGACAGCGTCTCAAAGGGGACTAGGTGTGTCCGCTTCACCCTCTTTTCGCGGCAACTTTTGGCCCTCTGTCAGAGTGGGGCCAGGAAATCGTGGCCTCCGGGCGGACGTCCGACCATCGGAACGTGCTCAGAACAAGTGGAAACGGAGGCCTGCTTGCAGGGACAGCATCTCAAAGAGGACTACGTGTGTCCGCGTCACCCTCTTTTTGGGGCAACTTTTGGCCCTCTGTCAGGGTGTGGCCGGGAAATCGCGGATCCGGGTGGGCCTCAGACCATGGGAACACATATGCAACGGGCAGAAACGGACGCCTGTGTTGAAGGACAGCATCTCAAAGAGGACTAAGTGTTTCCGCAGGGCCCTCTTTTCCGGGCAACTTTTGCCCTCTGTCAGGGTGGAGCCGGGAAGTCGCGGCCTCCGGGCGGGTCTCCGACTGTCGGAAAGCGCTCGGCATGGGTGGAAACGGAGGCCTGCGCGAGGGATTTCATCTCCAAGAGAACCAGGTGTGTCCGTGTGGCCCTGTATTCGGGGCCACTTTTGCCCTCTGTCAGGGTGGAGCCGGGAAATCCCGGCCTCCGTGCGGGCCTCAGACCGTAGGAACGCGCTCGGAACGGGCTGACACGGAGGCCTGCGTGGAAGGACAGCGTCTCCAACAGGACTAGGTGGACGCGCGACCCCCTGTTTTCGGGGCAACGTTTGCCCCACTGTCAGGGTGGGGCCAGGAAATCGCGGACTACGGGCGGCCTCCGACCGTCGGAACGCGCTCGGAATGGGCAGAAACGGATTTCTGCCCGGAGGGACAGCGTCTCAAAGGGGACTAGGTGTGTCCGCGTCACCCTATTTTTGGGAAACTTTTGGGCCTCTGTTAGGGTGGGGCCGTGAAATCGTGGCCCCTGGGCGGGCCTCCGACCATCGGAACGTGCTCGGAATGGGCGGAAACGGAGGCCTGCGCGAGGGATTGCGTCTCCAAGAGAACCATGTTTGTCCGTGTGGCCCTCTTTTCGGGGCAACTTTTGCCCCTCTGTCAGGGTGGAACCGGGAAATCCCGGCCTCCGGGCGGGCCTCACACCTTGGGAACGCGTACGGAACGGGCAGAAATTGAGGCCTGCATGGAAGGACAGCGTCTCAAAGAGGACTAGGTATGTCCGCGTGGCCCTCTTTTCGGGTCAACTTTTCGGCCTCTGTCAGGGTGGGGCTGGGAAATTGCGGCTTCCGGGCGGGCCTCCGAAAATCAGGACGCGTTTGGAACGGATGGAAACGGATTTTTGCGTGGAGGGACATCATCTCAAAGAGGACTAGGTGTGTCCGCGTGGCCCTCTTTTCGGGGCAACTTTTGTTCCTCTGTCAGGGTGGGGCTGGGAAATCGTGGCCTCTGGGCGGGCCCCCGACCGTAGGAACGCGCACAGAATGGGCGGAAACAGAGGCCTGCACGAGGGACTGCGTCTCCAAGGGAACCAGGTGTGTCCCTGAGGCCCTCTTTTTGGGGAAACTTTTGGACCTCTGTCAGGGTGGGGCCGGGAAATCACGGCCTCTGGGCCTGCATCTTAAAGTGGAAGGCGCTCGGACCGGGCGGAAATGGAGTCCTGCGTGGAGGGACACCATCTCATAGAAGACTAGGTGTTTCCGCATGGCCCTCTTTTCGGGGCAACTTTTGCCCCTCTGGCAGAGTGGGGCCGTGAAATCGCGGCCCCCGGGCGGGCCTCTAACTGTCGGAACACGCTCGGAACACGCGGAAACGGAGGCCTGCGCGGCGGGACAGTGGGTCAAAGAGGACTAGATTTGTCCGTGTGGCCCTCTTTTCAGGGCAATTTTTGCCCCTCTTTCAGCATGGGGCCGGGAAATCGTGGCCCCCAGGTGGTCCTAAGATTGTCGTTACGCGCTCGGAATGGGCGGAAATGGAGGCCTGCGCTGAGGGACAGTGTCTCAAAGAGGACTAGGTGTGTCCGCGTGGCCCTCTTTTCGGGTCAACTTTTGCCCCTATGTCTGGGTGGTGCCGGGAAATCGCGGCCTTCGGACAGGCCTCAGACCGTCGGAACGCGCTTGGAACGGGCGGAAATGGCGGCCTGCGCTGAGGGACAGCGTCTCAAAGAGGACTAGGTGTGACCACGTGGCCCTCTTTTCGGGGCGACTTTTGCCCCGCCGTGAGGGTGGGGCCGGGAAATAGCGGCATCCAGGCGGGGCTCCAACCATGGGAACGCGCTCGGAACTGAGGAAACGGAGGTCTGCATGAGGGAAAGCGTCTCAAAGAGGACTAGGTGTGTATGCGTCGCCCTATTTTTGGGGCAACTTTTGTTCCTCTGTCATGGTGGGGCCGTAAATCGCGGCCTCCGGGTGTGCATCCGAACATGGAACGGGCTTGGAACGGGAGGAAACATAGTCCTGCGCGGAGGGATAGCATCTCAAAGAAGTATAGGCATGTCCGCATTGCCCCCTTTTTGGGGCTAGTCTTGCCCTTCTGTCAGCGTGGGGCCGGGAAATCGCGGCCATTGGGCGGGCCTCCGACCGTTGGAACGCGCTCGGAATGGGAGGAAATGGAGGCCCGCGCGGAGGGACAGCGTCTCAAAGAGAACTAGGTGTGTCCGCGTGGCCCTCTTTTCGGGGCAGCTTTTGCACCTATGTCATGTTGGGTCCGGGAAATCGCGGCCTTTTGGTGGGGCTCTGACCGTTGGAATGCGCTCGGAATGGGCGGAAATGGAGGCCCGCGCAGAGGGACAGCGTCTCAAAGAGGACTAGGTGTGTCCGCGTGGCCCTCTTTTCGGGGAATCTCTTGCCCCTCTGTCAGAGTGGGGCCGGGAAATCATGGCAACCAGGCGGGCCTCCAACTTTCAGAACGCGCTCGGAATGGGCGGAAACGGACTCCTGCGTGGTGGGACAGCGTCTCTAAGAGGACTAGGTGTGTCCACGTGGCCCTCTTTTCGGGGCAACTTTTGCCCCTCTGTCAGAGTGGGAGCGGGAAATCGCTGCCCCAGGCGGGCCTCCGACCATTGGAACGTGCTCAGTATGTGTGGAAACGGAGGCCTGCTTAGAGGGACAAAGTCTTAAAGAGGACTAGGTGTCCCCGTGTCGCCCTATTTACTGGGAAACTTTTGCCCCTCTGTCAGGGTGGGGCCAGGAAATCGAGGACCACGGGCGGGCCTCCAACCGTCGGAACGCGCTCAGAACGGGCGGAAATGGAGGCCTACGTGGAGGGACAGCATCTCAAAGAAGACTAGCTGTGTCCGCGTGGCCCTCTTTTCGGGGCAAGTCTTGCCCATCTGTCAGGGTGGTGCCGGGAAATCGCGGCCTCCGGCCTGGACTCCAACCGTCAGAGCGCACTCGGAATGGGCGGAAACGGAGGCCTGAATGGATGGACAGCATCTGAAAGAGCAGTAGTTTTTTCCGCGTCACCGTCTGTTCAGGGCAACTTTTGCCCCTCTGTCAGGGCGGGGCTGGGAAATCGCAGCCTCCGGGCGTGCATCCGAACGTGTTATGCGCTCGGAAAGGGCGGAAATGGAGTGCTGCGCGGAGGGAAAGCATCTCAAAGAAGAATAGGTGTGTCTGCGTGGCCCTCTTTTCCGGGCAAGTCCTGCCCACCTATCAGGGTGGTGCCAGGAAATCGCGGCCTCCGGCCTGGACTCCTACTGTTGGAACGCTCTCGGAACGGGCGGAAACGGAGGCATGCGTAGAGTGACAGCGTCTCAAAGAAAACAAGGTGCGCACCCGTCGCCCTGTTTTCGGGGCAACTTTTGCCCCTCTGTCAGGGTGGAGCCGGGAAATCCCGGCCTCCGGGCGGGCCTCAGACCATGGGAACGGTTTCGGAACGGGCAGTAACGGAGGCCTGCGTGGAAGGACATCGTCTCAAAGAGGACTAGCTGCGCACGCTTTGCCCTTTTTTCCGGGCAACTTTTGCCTCTCTGTCAGAGTGGGGCCGGGAAATCCTGACCTTCGGGCTGGCCTCCGACCGTCATAACGCGCTCGGAATGGGTGAAAATAGAGGCCTGCGCGGAGGGACAGTGTCTCAAAGAGGACTAGGTGTGTCCACGTGGCCCTCTTTTTGGGGAAACTTTTGGCCCTCTGTCAGGGTGGGCCGGGAAATTGCGACCTCCGGGCAGTCCCCCGACCGTCGGAACGTGCTCGGAACGGGCTGAAGCAGAGTCCTGCGTGGAGGGACAGCGTCTCAAAGAGGACTAGGCGTGTGCGCGTGGCCTTCTTGTCGGGTCAACTTTTGCCCCTCTGTCTGGGTGGTGCCGGGAAATCGCGGCCTCCGGACGGGCCTCAGACCGTCGGAACGCGCTCGGAACGGGCGGAAGTGGAGGCCTGTGCTGAGGGACAGTGTCTCAAAGAGGACTAGGTGTGACCACGTGGCCCTCTTTTCGGGGCAACTTTTGCCCCTCTGTGAGGGTGGGGCCGGGAAATAGCGGCCTCCGGGCGGGGCTCCGTCCATGGGAACGCGCTCGGAACTGGAGGAAACGGAGGTCTGCATGAGGGAAAGCGTCTCAAAGAGGACTAGGTGTGTATGCGTCGCCCTATTTTTGGGGCAACTTTTGTTCCTCTGTCATGGTGGGGCCGTAAATCGCGGCCTCCGGGTGTGCATCCGAACGTGGAACGGGCTTGGAACGGGAGGAAACATAGTCCTGCGCGGAGGGATAGCGTCTCAAAGAGGACTAGGTGTGTCCACGTGGCCCTCTTTTCGGGGCAACTTTTGCTCATCTGTCAGAGTGGGGCCAGGAAATCGCGGACTCCGGGAGGACCTCCGACCGTTGGAACGCGCTCAAAACAAGCGGAAACGGTGGCCCGCGCAGAGGGACAGCGTCTCCAAAAGGCCTAGGTGCGCGCACATCCCCCTCTTCTCGGGGCAACTTATAGCCCTCTGTCAGGGTGGGCCGGGAAATCGCGGCCACTAGGTCGGCCTCCGACCTTTGGAACACGCTCGGAATGGGCGGAAATGGAGGCCCCCGTGGAGGGACAGCGTCTAAAAGAGAACTAGGTGTGTCCGCGTCACCCTCTTCTCAGGGCAACATTTGCTCCAATGTCAGAGTGCGTCCGGGAAATCGCGGCCTCCGGGCGGATCTCCGACCATCAGAACGCGCTCAGAACAAGTGGAAACGGAGGCCCCCGTGGAGGGACAGCGTCTCCAAGAGGACCAGGTGCGCGTTTGGCCCTGTTTTTCGAGCAACTTTTGCCCCTCTGTCAGCATGGGGCCGGGAAATCGAGGCCTCCGGGCGGGCCTCCGACCGTCGGAACGCCCTTGGAAACGGAGGCCTGCGTGGAGGGACATCATCTAAAAGATGACTAGGTGTGTCCGCGTGGCCCTCTTTTCGGGGGAACTTTTGCCCCTCTGTCATGGTGAGGATGGGAAATCGCAGCCTCCGGGTCTGCATCCGAATGTGGAACTCGCTCGGAACGGGTGGCAACTGAGCCCTCCTCGGAGGGACACCATCTCAAAGAAGACTAGGTGTGTCCGCGTGGCCCTCTTTTCGGGGCAACTTTTGGACCTCTGTCAGGGTGGGGTCGGGAAATCGGGGCCCTTGGGCGGGCCTCCGACCGTCGTAACGCTCACGGAACGGGCGGAAACGGATTCCTGCGCGGAGGGACAATGTCTCAAAGGGGACTAGGTGTGTCCGCGTCACCCTCTTTTTTGGGAAACCTTTGGGCCTCTGTCAGGGTGGGGCCAGGAAATCTCGGACTCCGGGCGGGCCTGCGACCGTCGGAACGCGCTCGGAACGGAGGAAACGGAGGCCCGCGCAGAGCGACCGCTTCTCCCAGAGGACTAGGTGCGCGCGCTTCGCCCTGTTTTCCGGTCAACTTTTGCCTCTCTGTCAGGGTGGGGCCGGGAAATCCCGGCCTTCGGGCGGGCCTCCGACTGTCGTAACGCGCTCGGTATGGCAGAAACGGAGGTCTGCACGGAGGGATAGCATCTCCAAGAGGACTAGTTGCGTGCATCACCCCCCTTTCGGGGCAACTTTTGCTCCTCTGTCAGGATGGAGCCGGGAAGTGGCGGTCTCTTGGCGGGATTCCGACCGTACGAAAGTGCTCAGAACGGGCAGAAACGGAGGCCCGCGCGGAGGGACAGCGTCTCCAAGAGGACTAGGTGCGTGCATCACCCCCCTTTCGGGGCAACTTTTGCCCCTCTGTCAGCATGGGGCCGGGAAATCGCGGCCTCCGGGCGTACCTCCAACCGTCGGAATACGCTCGGAAGGGGCGGAAACGGAGGCCTGCGGGAGGGACAGCGTCTCAAAGAGGACTAGGTGTTTCCGCATCACCCTCATTTCGGGGCAACTTTTGCCCACCTGTTAGCGTGGGGCCGGGAAATCGCGGCCTCCGAGAGGGACTCCGATCGTCGGATTGCACTTGGAATTGCCGGAAACAGAGGCCTGCGCGGAGGGACAGCATCTCAAAAGGACTAGTTGCGCCCATCACCCTCTGTTCGGAGAAACTTTTGGCCCTCTGTCAGAGTGGGGCCGGGAAACTCCGGCATTTGGGTGGGCCTCGAACCGTCGAAACGCGGTCGGTACAGTCAGAAACGGAGGCCTGCAAGGAGGGACAGCGTCTCAAAGAGGTCTAGGCGTGTCCGCATCAGCCTCTTTTCAGGGCAAGTCTTGCCCATCTGTCAGGGTGGAGCCAGGAAATCGCGGCCTCCGGGAGGGCCTCAGAATGTCGGAATGTGCTCAGAACGGGCAGAAACGGAGGCCTGCATGGAGGGACAGCGTCTCAAATAGGACTAGGGGTGTCCTCGTCGCCCCCTTTTCGGGGCATCTTTTTCTCCTATTTCAGGGTGGTGCCGGGAAATCGCGGCCACTGGGCGGGACTCCGACCGTCGAAACGCGCTCAGAAAGGGCGGAAATGGAGGCCTACGTGGATGGACAGCGTCTCCAGGAGGACTAGGTGTGTCCGCGTGACCCTCTATAAGGGGCAACTTTTCCCCTCTGGCAGGTGGGGCTGAGAAATTGCGGCCCCCGGGCGGGTCTCCGACCGTCGGAATGCGCTCGAAATGGGCGGAAATGGTGCCCTGCGTGGAGGGATAGAGTCTCAAAGAGGACTAGGTTTATCCGCGACACCCCCTTTTCGGGGAAACTTTTGGCACTCTGTCAGGGTTGAGACAGGAAATCCCGGCCACCGGGTTGGCCTCCAACCGTCGGAACATGCTCGGAACGGGCGGGAATGGAGGCCTGCACGAGGGACAGCGTCTCCAAGAGGACTAGGTGTGTCCACATCACCCTCATTTCGGGGCAACTTTTTCCCCTCTGTCAGGTTGGGGCCAGGAAATTGCGGCCTTTGGGCGGGCGTCCGACCGTCGAAACGAGGTTGGTACAGGCAGAAACGGAGGCCTGTACAGAGGGACAGCATCTCAAAGAATACTAGGTGTGTCCGCTTGGCGCTCTTTTTGGGGCAACTTTTGCATCTCTGTCAGAGTGGGGCTGGGAAATCGCGGCCCCCGGGTGGGCCTCTGACCGACGGAACGTGCTCGGAACGTGCAGAAATGGAGGCCTGCACGGAGGGACAGCGTCTCAAAGAAAACTAGGTGCGTGTGCATCACTCTCCTTTCGGGGCAACTTTTGCCCCTCTGTCAGAGTAGGGCCGGGAAATCCCGGCCTCCGGGTGGGCCTCCGACTGTTGGAACGCACTCGGAACAGGCAGAACAGAGGCCTGCGCGGAGCGACAGCGTCTCAAAGAAAACAAGGTGCGCACCCGTCGCCCTGTTTTCGGGGCAACTTTTGCCCCTCTGTCAGGGTGGAGCCGGGAAATCCCGGCCTCCGGGCGGGCCTCCGACCGTCGGAATGTCATCAGAATGGGTGGAAACGGAGGCCTGCGTGGAGGGACAGCGTCTAAAAGTTGACTAGGTTTCCGCGTGGCCCTCTTTTCGGGGCAACTTTTGCCCCTCTGTCAGGGTGGGGCTGGGAAATCGAAGCCTCCGGGCCTGCATCTGAACATGGAACGCGCTCGGAATGGGCGGAAATGGAGTCCTTCGCTGAGGGACACCATCTCAAAGAAGACTAGGTGTGTCCACGTGGCCCTCTTTTTGGGGCAAATTTTACCCCTCTGTAAGAGTGGGGCCGGGAAATTGCGGCCCCAGGCGGGCCCCGTCCGTTGGAACGCGCTCAGAATGCGCGGTAATGAAGGCCTACGTGGTGGGACAGTGTCTCAAAGAGGACCAGGTGTGTCTGCTTCTCCCTCAATTAGGGGCAACTTTTTCCTCTTTGTCAGGGTGGGGCCGGGAAATCGCAGCTTCCGGGCGGGCCTCCAACCGTTGGAACGCGCTTGGAGTGGGCAGAAACGGAGGCCTGCATGAGGGACAGCGTCTCAAAGAGGACTATGTGTGTCCGCGTGGCCCTCTTCTCGGAGCAACTTTTGCCCCTCTGTCAGAGTGGGGCCAGGAAATCGCGGCCCCAGGTTGGACCTCCGATCGTCGGAAAGCGCTCGGAATGGGCAGAAACGGAGTCCTGCACGGAGGGACAGCAACTCAAAGAGGATAAGGTGTGTCCACGTGGCCCTCTTTTCTTGGCAACTTTTGCCCCTCTGTCATTGTGGGGCCGGGAAATCGCAGCTCCCGGGCGGGCCTCCTACCATCGGAACCCACTCGGAACGGGCGGAAACGGATGCCTGCGCGGAGGGACAGCCTCTCCAAGACGACTAGGTGTGTCCACGTTGCCCTCTTTTCGGGGCAACTTTTGCCCCTCTGTCAGTTTGGGGCTGGAAAATCGCGGCCTTTGGGCAGGCCTCCGACCGTCGGAACGCACTCAGAACACGCGGAAACGGAGGCCTGCGCGGTGGGACACCGTCTCAAAGAGGACTAGGCGTGTACGCGTCTCCCTCTTTTTGGGTTAATTTTGCCTCTCTGTCAGGGTGGGGCCGGGAAATCGCAGCCTTCGGGCTGGCCTCCGACCATCGAAACACGGTCGGTACAGGCAGGAACGGAGGGCTGTGCGGAGGGACAGCCTCTCAAAGAAAACTAGGTGCGCGTGCATCTCCCCCCTTTCGGGGCAAGTTTTGCCCCTCTGTCAGGGTTGGGCTGGGAAATCGCGGCCTCCGGGCGTGCCTCCGACCGTTAGAATGCTCTCGGAACGGTTGGAAACAGGAGCCTGCGTGAGGGACAGCGTCTGAAAGAGGACTAGTTGCACGCGTGTCGCCCTGTTTTCGGGGCATCTTTTGCCCGTCTGTCAGAGTGGGGCCGGGAACTCGCAGCCACCGGGCAGGACTCTGACCGTAGGGACACGCTCGAAATGGGCGGAAACAGAGGTCTGGGTGGAGGGATAGCGTCTCAAAGAGGACTAGGAATGTCCACGTGGCCCTCTTTTCGGTGCAACTTTTGCCCCTGTGTCATGTTGGGGCCGGGAAAGCGCGGTGTTTGGGCGGGCCTCCGAACCTCGGAACGAGCTCTGAACGCACGGAAACGCGGGCCTGCATGGTGGGACAGCGTCTCAGAGAGGACTAGGTGTGTCCATGTGGACCTCTATTCGGGGCAATATTTTCCCCTTTGTCAGCGTGGGGCCAGGAAATCGCAGCCTTCGGGCGGGCCTCCGAACGTCGAAACGCAGTCGGTACAGGTAGAAACGGAGGCCTGTACGGAGGAACAGCGTCTCAAAGAAGACTAGGTGTGTCCGCGTGGCCCTGTTTTTGGGCAACTTTGCCCCTCTGTAAGAGTGGGGCCGGGAAATAGCGGCACCAGGGCGGGCCCCGTCCGTCAGAATGCGCTCGGACTCAGCGGAAATGGAGGCCTGCGCGGTGGGACAGCGTCCCAAAAAGGACTAGGTGTGTCCACTTCTCCCTCTAATCGAGGCAACTTTTGCCTCTCTGTCAGGTTGGGGCCAGGAAATCGCAGCCTTCGGGCGGGCCTGCGACCATCGAAACGCGGTCGGTACAGGCAGAAACGGAGGCCTGCGCGGAGGGACAGCGTCTCAAAGTGGACTATGTATGTCCGCGTAACCCTCTTTTTGGGGCAACTTTTGGACCTCTGTCAGGGTGGGGCCGGGAAATCGCAGCCTCTTGGCGGGCCTCAGACCGTCGCAACGCGCACCTATTGGGCGGAAACGGATTTCTGCGCGGAGGTAAAGCGTATCAAATGGGACTAGGTGTGTCCGCGTCATCCTCTTTTTGGGGAAACTTTTTGGCCTTTGTCAGGGTGGGGCCGGGAAATCGCGGATCTGGGTGGGCCTCCGACAGTCGGAACGTGCTCAGAATGGGCGGAAAAGGAGGCCTGCGTGAGGGACAGCGTATCAAATGGGACTAGGTGTGTCCGCGTGACCCTCTTTTCGGGGCAACTTTTGCCCATTTGTCAGGGTTGGGCCGGGAAATCGCGGCGTCCAGGCGGGCCTCCAACCGTCGGAACGTGCTCGGAACGGGCAGAAACGGAGGCCTGCACGAAGGACTGCTTCTCAAAGAGGACTAGGTGTGCGTGCTTCGCCCAGTTTTCTGGGCATCTTTTGCTTCTCTGTCAGGGTGGAGACGGGAAATCCCGGCTTCCAGGCGGGCCTCAGACCGTGGGAACGCGCTCGGAACGGGCTAAAACGGAGGCCTGCGTGGAAGGACAGCGTCTCAAAGAGGACTATGTGTGTCCGCGTGGCCCTCTTTTCGAGGGAACTTTTGGCCCTCTGTCAGGGTGGGGGTGGGAAATCGCGGCCACCGGGTGGGCCTCCGACCTTCGGAACGCGCTCGGAACAGGCGGAACGGAGGCCTGCGCGAAGGATAGCTTCTCAAAGAGGACTAGTTGCGCGCGTTTCGCCCTGTGTTCAGGGCAACATTTTACCCTCTTTCAGGGTTGGGCCGGGAAATCCTGGACTTCGGACGGGCCTCCGACCGTCGAAACGCACTCAGAACAAGCGGAAACGGAGGACCCCTTGGAGCGACAGCGTCTCCAAGAGGACTAGGTGCGCGCACATCCCCCTCTTTTCGGGGCAACTCTAGGTCCTCTGTCAGGGTGGGCCGGGTAATCGCGACCCCCGGGCGGTCCTCCGACCGTCGGAACGCACTCGGAATGGTTGGAAACGGAGGCCTGTGTGGAGGGACAGCGTCTCCAAGAGGACTAGGTCGACGCGCGTCATCCTGTTTTCGGGGCAACGTTTGCCCCACTTTCAGCGTGGGGCCGGGAAATCGCAGCCTCCAGGCAAGCCTCCGACCGTCGGAACGTGCTCGGAACGGGTGAAAACGGAGGCCTGCGTGGAAGGACAGCGACTCAAAGAGGACTAGGTGTGTCCGCGTGGCCCTCTTTCGGGGGAACTTTTGCCCCTCCGTCAGGGTGGGGCCGGGAAATCGCGGCGTCCGGGCGGGCCTCCGACCGTCGGAACGCACTCGGAACGGGCGGAAAGGGAGGCCTGCTCCAAGGACAGCTTCTCAAAGAGGACTCGGTGCGTGCGCTTTGCCCTGTTTTCCGGGCATCTTTTGCCTCTCTTTCAGGGTCGGGCTGGGAAATCCTGGCCTTCGGGCGGGCCTCCGACCATCGTACCGCGTTCGCTATGGTAGAAATGGAAGCCTGCGCGGAGGAACAGCGTCTAGAAGAGCACAATGTGTGTCTGCGTGGCCCTCTTTTTGGAGCATCTTTTGCCCCTCTGTCAGAGTGGTTCCGGGAAATCACGGCCTCTGGGAGGGCCTCCGACCGTTGGAACGCGCTCGGAATGGGCGGAAAAGGAGCCCTGCGCGGAGGGACAGCGTCTCAAAGAGGACTAGGC